>NW_020837991.1:8946383-9306972 GCF_003676395.1 Aethalodelphis obliquidens | reverse complement strand
TGTGGAGCACAGGCTCCGGACGCGCAGGCTCAGCGGCCATGGCTCACGGGCCCAGCTGCTCCGCGGCATGTGGGATCTTCCCGGACTGGGGCACGAACCCGTGTCCCCTGCATCGGCAGGCGGACTCTCAACAACTGCGCCACCAGGGAAGCCCTGCATCTAATTTTTAATTAGACCTTTTCACATTTCTCTTCACTCCCTTCACCAGCACACACACTTGGCTTTCTTCTGGGTGTCATTTTCTGCAAAGAAACAAGTGTTCATCGCTTATAAAAATGAATATGTTACAATGAAGGTAGAAGAACGGGGTCATTTTGGAGGAGCAGATATTGGTGGTCTGCTGTTCTCAGAAGCCTAGCAACTTCCTCCCTCAAGACACCCTTGAGGATGTGATGTTCCAATTTGTGACTCGGGAAAATGACAAAAGCTACTATGTCACGGACCTGCAAGCAGCAAAACTGTAAAGGTAGGAGCCATGAAAGCCCATGGTATGGGTATGTCTGGTATGTCTCTTAAGGTTGTTTTTTTTTTTTGGCCGCATCTCACGTGGGATCTTAGTTCCCTGACCAGGTATCAAACCCCGGCCCGTGGCAGTGAGAGCACTGAGTCCTAACCACTGGACTGCCAGGGAAGTCCAGTTTTTAAGGTTCGCGTTAGCTAACTTGCTCTAAAACACAGCCTCAGAACCATCTGCTTCTTCATTCTCCTTTTCTTATATTTCTTTTTCTATTTTCAAGTACTTTACTGAAACATAATTCACCCACTTGAAGTGTAGAATTCAATGACTTCTAGTATATTTACAGAGCTGTGCAACCATCACCACCATCAATTCTACAACAATTTCAGTACAAAATAAACACTATCTATTAGTATTCACTCCCCATTTCAGCCCAATTTTCTCAGCTCTTGGCAACCACAGATCTACTTTCTGTCTCTATAGATTTGCCTATTTTGACACTTCATGAAAATGGAATCGTATAATATGTGGTCTTTTGTGACTGGCTTCTCAATATAATGTTTTCAAGGTTCATCCATGTTGTAGCACATATGAGTACTTTATTCCTTTTTATGGCCAAATAATATTCCATTGGATGAATACATATCTTATTTTATTTGTTCATTTATTAGTTGATGGACAATTGGATGGGTTCCATTTTTTTAAAAATCGAAGTCTAGTTAATTTACAATGTTGTGTTAGTTTCAAGTGTACAGCAAAGTGATTCAGTTGTCTGTATATATTCTTTTTCAGTTATACATATATTTCGTTATATATATCTCTTCTTTTTCAGATTCTTTTCCCTTATAGGTTATTACAAAATATTGAGTATAGTTCCCTGTGCTCTACAGTAGGTTCTTATTGCTTACCTATTTTATATATAGTCATGTGTAACTGTTAATCCTAAACTCCTAATGTATCTCTTCTCCTTCTCCCCCACCCCCTTTGGTAACCATAAATTTGTTTTCTATCCATTTTTGGTCTATTATGAATAATGCTGCTATGAATGCTCTTGCGCAGGTTTTCTTGGGGACCTATGCTTTCATTTCTCCTGGGTATATACCTAGGAGTGAAATTGTCACATCCCACAGTAACTCCGTGTTGGATATCTGAGAAGCTGCCACAGCAGCTGCACCATTTTACAACCCACCACAGTGTATGAAGGTGCCCACTTCTCACCATCCTCTCGTCACTTATTCTTGGGCTGTCTGCTCAGTCTCCTTGGGTAAAATTGCCTGTGTCTCAAGATTCTCTGGTGTTCTGCTTCCTTCCTGGCTTCTCCCCAAGATGGAGTGGATGAGTGAGGGGCTGGGGTCCTGAGTGAGGTGTCCTCTGGCTCCTGAGGCCTGTGGCTGTTTCAGGGATGCTTACGCTGGGCTCTCCTTCCAGGGCTCCACATGGGGAGTCCCGTGGACCGCCTTATGCCCTCAGGGCTGCCCTCGCTGTCTGACCACCCCAGACTGGAGGGACGGGTGGGGAAGAACACACCTCAGCTTTGCTCTGGTCCTCCCTCCCCACTTCTTAGGCTCTTCCAGGCTGGAAAGGGAGTGCGATTTACAGCTGCTCCTTCTTTACTGCAGCAGGGGCCTCCATGACCTGTGTGTCATGTGTACAAGGACCATCTTCCCTCATCTGGGGGACCGTAGCGGGGACTCCACGCAACACCCCCCCCTCCCCCGCAAGGTTTTGCCCTTGATATCTACTACATCAGAGCTAAAGGAATTGGAAACGCTCGCTTCTCCGACAAACCTGTCTTTCAAGCATATTGCCTTGCTGAAAATCATATTTTGCATGCCAGGAGCAGAATAATAATTGCCTCATTCATTTCCTTTGCATTTTTTCTATAACAAATATGAGTGAGTGAATGAATCTGACTGACTAGGATGAAGACTATGTCATCAGGAAGGCAAAAGAGGAAATAATTTTCAAAACTAGTTTCAAATTATTATTGCTGTTACATTGCTATCATCTCAGTGTTTGTCAAATTTTTTTAGCCCATGACCCCCTGCCTAAAAAAAATTTGTCAAGTTTTACTATTTTTATTTATTTATTGTTAAAATTTTTTTAATTAAAAATTTTTTTTATTGAAGTATAAGTAGATTTACAGTGTTCTGTTGGTTTCAAGTATAAGGCAAAGTGATTCAGTTATATATATGTATACATGTGTATATATATGTGTATATATGTGTGTGTGTATTCTTTTCCCTTATAGATTATCACAGAATATTGAGCAGAGTTCCCTGTGCTATACAGTAGGTCATTGTTGGTTATCTATTTTGCATATAGTAGTGTGTATATGTTAACCCCAATATCTAGCTCTACTATTGTACTTGTGTTATGATTACAAACACTTTTTTCCAAACATGAGATTATGTAATACTACCAAAAATATCTTGAACTGTGCAAGTATTTCTTGAATGCATTATTATTGTGGACAAAATTCCGACAAAGCTAAAGACGCTTTTAAGTACCATCTCCAATTCTAAGACCTCCAAGAGGTAACCATGCTTATCTCAGATGTGTATCTTTCCAGATCTTTTCCTTATGCGTTTATATACAGACACAACTATCTATAGAAATAAGTCGGTCTGTCTGCTTTCTTTCTACCTGAATACTACTATTCTTTGTGCATTGTTTTGCAGCTTGCTTGTTTTCACTTCTAAAATGTCTTGAAGGTCATACCACACCAGTGCAGGTAGCTTTACCTCATTTTCTTTTAATGTTACATAGTATTCTATAGCACAGAAATACCACATGTGAATGAGCATACAAATTGATTCTTATTTTTTTATTGTTACAAATTATGTTTCAGGGAACACTCTGGTACATAGCACTTTCTGCACATATACAATAGTTTCTCTAGGGAGAGAGTCAGAAGAGGAATTGTTGGGTCAAAGGCATTTATATTTAACATTTTAATATGTGCCACCCAACTGCCCTCCTGAAGTTCTGAACCTAGAATAAGCTACAGAAGATGCTTTTAAAGGACTGCACGTGTCCCACATCCTCTACCCCGGGAGACTGTGATACACTCCTCCGCTCCCTTGAGCATCATCGATTTATACTTCAGTACGAGTGCAATCATTGTGTTTTCTCGACCAGAGAAATCTACGTTTAAAGGCTTACTTCTAATTGTGCAATAAAGCACGTTGTTTTCTGTGGAAGTAATTTCAGGCATCAGTGAGCAGGTAAGGGAGCAATTTTGGGGGATGCCAGCTTTTCCGTGCCCCTGAAATTACTCTCTCTTGGTTGCTGGCTACCCTGTGAGGCACACAGAAGACCCTGCTCTCCTTCTCTGGTCCTGCATTGCTTCAAGGAGCTGGGTCCACGCTCGAGGCTTGGTCCAGAATGGGAACATCCCAGAGACAAGCCCGGAGCTCTTATTTTCTGGTTCGTCTTTGCAGAGGGCCATGGTGGACCTGGCAGAACACAGCCACGCAAGACCCGCAGGGAGGAGCCCGGGGCAGCTGGATCACTTGAGAGTCCAAGCAGAGGAGGAGGCGGGGGTGGGGGGGTGGGGGCGGTTCTGTCACACCCAGGAGGGAGGGGCAACATCAGGTGGCAGCCAGGAGACTGGCCAAGGGACCGAGGCTCAGCCCTCCTGGAGAGGAGGTGGGAAAGCAGAGTAAGAGGCTGGCCAAGGAGGAAGCGGGCCATGACCGGGGCTGCGGCTTCGGGCAGCCCTGTCCTTGTGGAGGCCTGGCCACGTGTGTCAGCTGGGGCAGGCTGGCTCAGAGGGCTCTAGAATTGTGCGTCTGGGTGGATGATGGGGGTGGGTGAGGGCTGTCGGAGAAGCTAGGATGCAGAGAAATCTCAGCAACTCTGAGATGGCTCTTAACATCTTCCCTCTGAGCAGATGAGAAAACGTGCTCAGAGACACTGCGGAGTTCCAGCAGGCAGAGGCATGGTCTGCATCCAGCCCTGTCTGACCCGGAGACACATGCTCAGCCCCAGGGAGACGCCCCTGCCCACATCTGCCCCCCTGGACTGTGCGGGGGTCTCCGGGGGCACACGGTGGGCACTCAGCATATGTTTGGTGAGTGGGTGACCCAATAAATGAACGAAGAACTGAAGATCTTCCCAGCCACGAGGAGGGGCCGCCTGAAAGGGTGACAGTTAAGGGATTGCCCTCATCCCTAAAAAGCTCATCTTTGAATTCTTCTCGCAGGGAGAGTGCTACTCATGGGAAGCCCACTCAGGAAGCCCCTGTGTCTCCTGCTGAGAGGGAGGAGAGGAGGGCAGCAGCGCCCGCCGTCCCAGGGCGGGCAGAGCTGCAGGGAAGGGGAGACAGTGCAGGGAAGTTCTGAGAACACATGATTACGTGTTTTGTGTTCGGAGAGGAAAGGGAGCCCTTCTGTGGAGCAGCCGTCCTCACCTGACCACGATGATGAAATATATCACCTGCGAGCATCTTGGCTGGACCTTGGCTCTAAATCAATGTACGGCCTCATGTCCAGTGACCCCAGGAATAAATGGCAGCAGCAAAATGTCCATTATAAATCCCTTAGTGCATGCATTAGCTTCCGGAAAAGAAAGCTTGCTTTTCACTCAAGATGGGGTCCCAAAGATCAAAACTGGGGAATTCCCTGCAAGAGACTAAGGATGACTCAGAACTCACCAGAACCATCTCAGGAGGGCAGGACACTGGGTTTGAAAGGGCCATTTGCTCTGTCCCTTTCAGGCCTGAAGAGACAACACTGGCTTTCGTTTTATAGGTGGTTTCCTCTAGGCTGGGTCTGACATACATACATTTTACGTCATCTTGACCAAACTCCTGCAAGACATATACTATTCATATATACTATTTATATATATTCATACATACGATTCATATTTTCATTTTAGATACGAGAAAACTGAGTTTTAGAGATGTGTTATACAGCTAATCAGAGCAGAAGCCAAGATTTCACCAGGTCCCTTTGACTCTGACGTCTGAATTTTACGCGCCAAACCTTGAAGCTTCCTCGAAGTCCTGCTGCTGCTTTATGCCTTTAGGAAAAGTTTAAACTCTCCGTACAGGTTGGATACGAAGAGACTTCACATTTATTGTGTCCATTATGTACTTTCCATGTATTCTTCGTTTTTCCTTACAGCAGCCCTGGGAAGTAGATTATGGACTGACTTCACTATAAACCTAATTGCTTCAACAGGAAAAAGTGTTAGAAGTCAGGGAGCTTCAGACTTGCAATCACAAAGTTAATTTTTTAAATGTTTCTTTTATAACGAAGGCAAATTTTTAAAAACATTTATTGAAGTATAGTTGATTTATGATGTATTAGTTTCTGCTATACAGCAAAGTGACTCAGTTATTTATATATATATGTGTGTGTGTGTGTGTATATATATATATATATATATATATATATATTCTTTTTCATATTCTTTTCCATTATGGTTTACCACAAGATATTGAATGTAGTTCCCTGTGCTATGCAGTAGGACCTTGTTGTTCATCCATTCGGTATATAATAGTTTGCATCTGCTAATCCCAAACTCCCAATCCATCCCTCCCCCACTCTCCCTTCCCCCTGGCAACCACAAGTCTGTTCTCTATGTCTGTCTGTCTGTTTTTGTTTCATAGTTAAGTTCATCTGTGTCATATTTTGGATTCCACATATAAGCGATATCATATGGTATTTGTGTTTTTCTGATTTAATGAAGGCGAGTTTTAATCACGATAAGTACAAAAGCTATGAGTTGAAAGAAGTATCACCAGGGCAATCCTGAGTGGCACATTAACACCAAACCTAAATGAAAGGGTTTCTAGAACATCGAATTGCTGCGTAGTTCACAGCCTCTAACAGTCACAATAATCCTTACTGTCAGATGGGCAGATGGCTGCTCGGTAAACAGTCCACCAGCTCCTAAACTGCCCCCATGATTGATTTTCCCTTTTGTCCTGTTGTTGGCCTCTACCATGGAGAATGATAACGGTAGTCTTCAGGACACAACCTGTGCTTCCTAATCAATGCATTTCCCATGATCCAATTTCCGTGGGGATAACTGGGACATCTGCATTGCTCTGTGGGCCTCCGTTGGACGGCTGGGTCTGAGGCCGGCCTTGGGCTTTTTCTGCAGAAACTTGGCAGAAAGCTCCACCTCCACAGAGCAGAGGGGAGGGGAAGCTCGGGGGTCAGCCTGCCATTTCCTTCCCAGCCATAGACAGGTGGTTAATTCCATTCCATTACCCTTTGTCTGTATGAGTTCCAATTGAAAAAAAAAAAACCCCAAAACAACCAAACAAACTCCCAACTCTCTTGGCCTCTCTGCCCTCAAGATAATGTGGTTAAATGGGGCAGAACTGGTGAGTAGCTACACCAATAACATCTTGAAATTTTGCTCTTAACCGGTTAGGAAACAACGTCTCCGCAGAGAATGGCCTCATTTATCACAGCCCCCCAGAATCTTCTCATTGGACTGGGCCGATGAGGAAGGACCTCTGCAGGGTGAGGGAAGACCCAGCACACCTGTGGAAGCACAGATTCTGCTTTTTCCGCTCAGCAATTAATCTCCTTCGGCTCTGCTAAATTACAGCAGAGGCCGCTGACTCTGGAGTGAAAATCCGAGGTGGATGTGGGCCCTGGATCGGAACAGAGCAACCTGGCTGATGACAGCTAAACACCAGCAGCGCAGGGGTGGCAGCCAGCGTGGGGCCCTTGAAGGACGGAAGGGGGTCCTATTTCCTCCTTGTCGACCATTTTTTCCTTTTTCCTTCCGGGTTAACACTGTTAAATTGTGGCTCCTGGTCCCTTTTCTTTCTGCCTTGGTCTCTGCCCCACCTCCCCACCTTGCTAAGCTCTGCTGCATTGACTTTCTTTCTGCACCGACCCACTGAGCCGGTTCCAGCCCCAGGGCCTTTGCCTCTGCTGTTTCCTCTGTCTGAAAATCTCTGTCCCCAGGTCATCACATTCTGGCTCCTTGTCATTCTGGATGCAACTCAAGTCACCTTCACAGAGACGCCTCTTGGTCTTTTTCTCTTTTTTCCTTCAGCTTTATTGAGGTATAACCAATGAACAAAAATTGTATATACTTAAGGTGTACAACTCATTGTTTTGGTATCTGTCTATGCTGTGAAATAATCAGCACAATGAAAGTAATTCACATAGCCATCACGTCACATAGTTATCATTTTCTTTTTTCTTCTTTTTTTTGGTGAGGAGAACACTTAAGATTTACTCTCTTAGCAAATTTCAAGTATACAGTATTGTTTTTTTTTCCTAGTCAAATTTTTAAAAAATTGAAGTATTGTTGATTTATAAGATCATGTTAGTTTCAGGTATACAGCGAAGTGATTCAGTTACACATACATATCTAACTATATATCATCTATCTATCATCATCTATGTTCCTTTTCAAATTCTTTTTCCTTATAGGTTATTAACGACAGTCACGTTACTGAAGATTAGGTCTCCAGAACCAATTCATCTCGTGTAACCGAAATTTTCTACCCTTTGACCAACATCTCCCCATCCCCTCCCCCCGCTTCAAGCCCTGGCAATCGCCATTCAATTCTCTGCCTTCTTTCAGTGTGACTATTTTCTTTCTTTTTTTTTGCGGTACGCGGGCCTCTCACTGTTGTGGCCTCTCCCGTCGCGGAGCACAGGCTCCGGACGCGCAGGCTCAGCGGCCATGGCTCACGGGCCCAGCCGCTCTGCAGCATGTGTGATCTTCCCGGACCGGGGCACGAACCCGTGTCCCCTACATCGGCAGGCGGACTCTCAACCACTGCGCCACCTGGGAAGCCCCAGTGTGACTATTTTCAATTCCATGTATAAGTGAGGTCATGCAGTATTTGTCTTTCTGTGCCTGGGGTATTTCACTTAGCTCAAAGTTCTCCTGGTCCATCCATGTTGCTGCAAATGGCATGATTTCCTTCTTTTTTATGGCTGAGTAATATTCCATTGTATATATGTACCACATCTTCTTTATACATCTACCGGTGGATATTTAGTTTGCTTCCATGGCTTGGCGACTGTGTGAATGCTACAATAACATGAGTGTACAGATATCTCTTCAAGATCCTGATTTAATTTCCTTTAGATATACACCCAGAAGTGAGATTACTGGAGCATATGGTGGTTCTACTTTTAATTTTTTGAGGACCCTCCATACTGTTCCCCATAGCGGCTGCACCAATTTACATTCCCACCAAGGGTGCATATGGGCTCCCTTCTCTCCACATCTCCAGCAACATTTACTTTTGTCTTTTGGATAACTGAGGTCCCTGGTCTTGGCCACTGACGTAATCAACACATCCCCACCCCCATCCCCCACCTCTGTCATGTCAATCTTTTCATCTTCTTTCCAGCACTTATAATTATCATTATCCAAGATTTTCTTGATTCATCTCTTGGTTGTTAGTCCCATCCTTCTAGAATCTAAACTCCCTGAGAGCGGGAGTTGTGACTGGTTTGCTCCACACATTCACCCAGCTTCTAGAACAGTGCCTGGCTTATAGCTGAAGCTCAATGGGTATCTACTGAACGAATGTGTTCTGTGTCCCAGGCTGGACTGATTTGGGCTTGGAGCACTTCCCTCCTCGGTCTCCAGCGAGGCCCGAAGCTCCCTGTAAAGTTTCCCTTTTGTGTACCTGGGATGCCTTGTCTGACCACTGCTTCTCTTCCTGACCTTGGCAGCCGGCTCCAGCTCACTTCTGATTTGGTGTCTGATTTGAGTCTGGTTCTGCCCCTGCTCTTCCATTCCTACCACGTCTGGGCCTATGCTGCTTATGAAATTGCCTGCGGTTCCCTTCTGCTCCCAGTGCTGTCCTGTCCGCTCTCCCGCTCAGCCCAGTCATGGCCTGGGAGGGAGTGTAGACTTCCTCTTGCTGGGAGCTCAGGGTCTAGTGGGGAGGGGAGAGAAGTAAACAGAAAATGACCATTTAGAGGGCCGATTGTGATGACAGATCTAAGCCTGGGGTGCTGGGGGAGCAGACTGGAGGGGCCCTTAACCTGAATCGTGCAGGGAAGAGTCAGGAGAACTGCCTGGGGGAAGTGGCATATGAGCAGAGTTCTTTTTTTTTTTTTAAGGCATGTGACTAAGCTATGTTTCTATTTTTAAAAAAATTTTTATTGGAGTATAGTTGTTTACAGTGTTGTGTTAGTGTCTGCTGTACAGCAAAGTGCATCAGCCACACGTATACATATATCTCCTCTTTTTTGTATTTCTTTCCCATTTAGGTCCCTGCAGAGCCTTGAGCAGAGTTCCCTGTGCTCTACAGTAGGTTCTCATTAGTTATATATTTTATATGGTATAGATGATCTTATTTGCAACGTGGCAATAGAGACACAGACATAGGAGCAGAGTTTTGAGGGACGGAAGACATTTCAAGGTGAAGATAGTCGAGAATTTGTGTTTCAGGCCAAGGAAATAAAACGTGGGAAGGTATGGAATTGAGAGAAAATGAAGCCCTAGAGAAATTCTTCAATGTGGCTGGAATTAAAGGAAAGAGGGAAGCTGAAGGGGCAGGATTTTGCTCTTAACTGATTAGAAAACACAATGGTTACAAAAAGATTTAACTTGTAATTATCAGAGACTGGGGAGTTTGCTGATAAATGAGGCTGGAGAGCTCAGCAGGGGTGAGTTTGGAGAGCTCTGAGTGCCATGCTAAGGAGCAAGCAGCTCATCCTGAAGGGCCTGGGGGTCCCTGAAGAGTTTCTAAGAGCGGAGTGATACGATTGAATGTTTTATCCATCAGGAACAACCCACAGAAACTGCAGTTCCAGGGGGTCTACAGGTATTATGTAAAACGGGCTTTCAAGGTTATACAATTTTGGAAAAGGAGACTAAAGAAGGTGAAACAGTTTTTTTTTTTTGGTAGGATTTTTCAGAGGCTTTGATATGCTAATAAGCCTTGCAAGGTTCTAAGAAGGGGATAGAACATGCAGAGCTTCTTAACTTTGCCATGCTGAATTATTTCCCTCTTCTCTCTAGGACATAATTAATCCAGACTCAGGGATCTGCATTCATTTAAGGGTGCTGCTTGCTTTCTTTTTATTTGCTGATTCATTGTGTTAGCTTTCTATGGCTGCTGTGGCAAACCACCACAAACGTAGCGGTGTGAATCCACGCAGGTGCATTACCTCCAGGTCTGTAAGTCAGAAGTCTGGTGTAGGTCTAAAATCAGGTGTCTGCAGGGCTACCTTCCTTTCTGGAGGCTCCAGGTGAGGACCCGTCTCCTTGCTCTTTCGTGTTGTTGGAATAATTTAGTTCCCCGTGGTTGTAGGACTGAGGTCTGTGTTTCTTTGCTGGCTGACAGCTTAGGCTGTTCCCAGCTTCCCAGGCCGCTACAGTCCTGGGCTCAGTGTCTTCTTCCTCCGTCTTCAAATCTAGCAATGGCGGGTGGAGTCCTTTTCACACTTTGAATCTCTTCTTCTTCCTCTCATCTCTCTGACCACGGCCGGGAAAGGGTCTCCATTTTTAAGGACAAATGTGATTATGTTGCCCCCACCAGGTAATCCAGGATAATCTCCCCAACTCGAGGTCGTACCCTTACGTATATCTGCAAATTCCCTTTTGCTGAAAGGTAACATTCATGGATGCTGGAGATTAGGGTGTGGGCATCTTTGGTGGGGGGTGCTTACGCTGCTTGTCTCCCCCCCCACATCTTGCCCTTGATTTTCAGCATGATCAAGTTTCATGGTTGACAATTTTCCCAGGGAGGGAAAAGGAAGGCAAGGCTGAGTGTATATAGTTCTGCTTCCTTTCACCTTATAAATCTTACAGCATCCCTAAGCACTGGGACTCCCCTTTCACTGTCCATCTTTTTGCTCTAAACATAGGCAAGTGGGACAGCCTTGTCTTCTCTTGGGTCATCAAGCCTAATTGTCACCTGAGTCCCTGCCTCTTAGAGATGTGGTTGAACCTGATTGAATCCCCCTTCTTTGACCTCTGATGATCGAGAGCTGTCTCTGGGGTGTTGGCAGGGTCCCATGACTTCTGTCTGTCATTGGCAGGACACCCCTCTACCGGGCCCCCAACTCCCTGGATGTAGAACTCTGCTTCTTTATATTTTCTTTAGTTTTCTCTGCAGAATGTATCATTCCTAATAGAGATATTAGAGATAATGACTAAGAATATTGTAGAACTAGCAAAAGGTAAACATCCAAAAGAGATAAAAATGGCTGCATAGGAGATGCATCCCCTGAGCTCCCTTATGTAAGTGGATTCTCCACTGTTAGTCTCTATCTCTGGGCTGCCTGCTGCTCACATCAAGCCCTTCATGACTTTTTGCAGACTTTTACCTACAGTTTTGGGGTGGCAAGGACTGCTGGGGCCTTCCCCCCACCTCACTTGCTCCACCTGCTTCCTTTTCTCCTCTTTACTTGGCTCCCCTCCACTGTTCCTTTACAACAAGACACCTCCCTACTGGCCATACGCGAGACAGTTTTGGCCAACCTGGGAGGTCCCTTTTTGGATATGGGCTAATTTACCAAAAATCAATTCCTGGATAATCCAAGTTCAGAATTTTAAAGGGGCATGAGGGGGTTTTGTGTGGTATTGGTGCAGGTAGATGGGTATCAGTGTTGTATGTTTCATGCCCCAGAGCTGATCCTTTTTTAAAAATAATTTTATTGAAGTATAGTTGATTTACAATGTTGTGTTAATTTCTGCCATACAGCAAAGTTATTCAGTTTTACATATATATTCTTTTTCATATTCTTTTCCATTATGGTTTATCACAGGATATTGAATATAGTTCCCTGTGCTCTACAGTAGGACCTTGCTGTTTATCTATTCTATATACAATAGTTTGCATCTGCTAATCCCAAACTCCCAATCCATCCCTCCCCCACACGCCCTCCCCCTTGGAAATTGCAGTCTGTTCTCTATGTCTGTGATTCCGTTTCTGTTTCGTAGATAAGTTCATTTGTGTCATATTTGAGATTCCACATATAAGTGATACCACAGCTGATCTCGAGTCCAGTAGCCAATAGGTAGGATTCGAATGGGGTGGCTGACCCTTGGGGACAGGGCACCGTCCTCTCCATCTTTTCGTTTGTATGCCCGAATCAGCCTACACAGACTCTGTGTCTACGCTTACGTAGCACACCCACTTCTGTGTGGTAGGCTGAAAACACAGTTCATAAAACAGAGAAACCCTGAACTGGCATAAAATGGTAAAAGAGCAAAGCCATCCTTTCATGTCTGGACTGATAAACAGTTCTGTATGCATATGAACCGTACTTAAAATATTCATTTGATGTAGCTACTCTCTGGTTTATGTGATACGGAGAAAGCAGTGGAGTGAGTGAAGATATACTAGAAGACAGAGATCTTGTCCCATAGACACAGGAGGCATTGCACGACCCCTGAAAGCAGAGCACACAGATTAGTCTCATCCTGAAAGGTTAAGCCACACCGTGGAAAAAGCCACAATACACTTACCTTCGGCAGGACGTGTGGTGAAGCGGTGTGGCGACCTGGTAAGGACCCGTTTTACAGTCTTTGTCTGACAGTGTTTGTCAAATCGGTCATTCAGTGAATTAAAAATTCAGCCACGTGTGTTTTGGAGAATTAACTTCCTCTGAATTGGCTTTTGGCAAATGCGCTACAGCCCACAGCTTCTATCCCAAGTGGTTTATTAAGGAATTTCTTCTGAGCAAGTATGGTGCAATCCCCAGAAAGAATTCCTATGAAGACAAGTTTTATCTCTTTCTTTAAAAAGCCAGCGTTACTGCCCTTATGTATTTTGGCAGTTCCCGATCATTCTGGGCTTTAGCCTTCCTGATGAGATTTCTTTGGCATCACCCCCTGGGGACATTAGCCTCCTGCTCTCTAGGGGTGCTCCTCGGTGTTGCTAAGGCAGCATCCCCTTCTCTTCCCTAATAGGAGTCTTGATTTTTTTTTTTTTTTTTGCGGTACGTGGGCCTCTCACTGTCGTGGCCTCTCCCGTTGCGGAGCACAGGCTCCGGACGCGCAGGCTCAGCGGCCATGGCTCACGGGGCCAGCCGCTCCGCGGCATGTGGGATCCTCCCGGACCGGGACACGAACCCATGTACCCTGCATCGGCAGGCGGACTCTCAACCACTGCGCCACCAGGGAAGCCCCAGGCGTCTTGAATTTTTATGATGTGAACTTAGTTTCTTTCTTTTTCTTTTTTTGAAAAATATGAAATTGGATCGCTACCTTCTCTTTTTTTTTAAATTTATTTTTTATTGACAATGCTGTGTTAGTTTCAGGTGTACAGCAAAGTGACTCAGTTATACAAGTATAGACATTCTTTTTTTAATAATCTTTTCCATTATGGTTTATCGTAGGATATTGAATATAGTTCCCTGTGCTCTACAGTAGGACTTGTTTATCCATCCTATATATGATAGTTGCTTACCACTTGTCCCGAGCCACAGGATCGTCTTGATCTTTTCATGGAATAAAAACATCTCTTTCTCCAAAGTCTGAAGCAGATGCTCTCTTGGACTGGCTTTCCAGTCCTCCCCTTTCAGGGGCTCCAGGACGATGCTGTCACTTCTCAAGGCTGCCATCAGTTGGACATCACAGCCTGCTCTCTCGTCAGTGGGAATTGGTGGCCTCGCCTCTTGTGGGTTCCTGTCTTCATCAATACGGCTTCCGTGGCCCCCCCAGGACACTGCCAGCTTGTCTGACCCTGAGCAGTTTAGAGGACTGTGTTGGGAAAACCTTTGCTGGGGGTTCAGCCCGGGTGGGCCCTCCATCAGAGAGACTGCTTTGTTCCTCTCCTTCGTCCTCACTGCAGGCTCGGCCCGCATTTCCATACAGCTGCCTGCCTTACGGAGCACAGAGCTACCCCGTCGCCCTCCTGTCAGACCGTATCCTTTATAACAACACCCAGGCTTCTGCTGTGACCCTCCCATCCTCAGCGCCATCCCACTGAGTTTTACTGATGAATAGAGTGTCTTAAAAAAAAAATCTACCTATAAATCCCCTGCACTTCATTCAGTATTTATCGACTGTGTATTGTGTGCCCAGCACCGTGCTCCATACTGTGAGAGACACGGACGGGGATAAGCTGGATTCAGTGGAGGAGGAATGCTGACCTTGGTGGGGACCTGAGATTAACGCACGGGGGATTCTGAGGTGCTTAGAAAGGGAATCGATTGAGAGTCCCAGGTACAGGTAGAATTAACACTGAGGGGTTCAGAGAAAATACAGCAGGGCTGGTTGGAGGGGGGGATTGGGTTTAAACCTGGGAGGTTGGGATTAACATGTACACACTATATATATAAAATAGATTGCCAGCAAGGACCTGCTGTGTAGCACAGGGAGCTCTACTCAATATTCTGTAATAATCTATAGGGGAAAAGAATCTGAAAAAGAATAGGTATGTATATATGTATAACTGAATCACTCTCCTGTACCCCTGAAACTAACATGACTTCATAAATCAACTATACTTCAATCAAAAAAACCCACGAAAAACACAAAACAAAACCAAAAAACAGGGCTTCCCTGGTGGCGCAGTGGTTGAGAGTCCGCCTGCCGATGCAGGGGACACGGGTTCGTGCCCCGGTCCGGGAAGATCCCACGTGCCACGGAGCGGCTGGGCCTGTGAGCCATGGCCGCTGAGCCTGCGTGTCCGGAGCCTGTGCTCCGCAACGGGAGAGGCCACAACAGTGAGAGGCCCACGTACCGCAAAACAAAAACAAAAACAAAAACAGAAAACAACCCTGGCCTTGAATGACGCGAAGGATTGGGATAACCTGAAGAGGAGTGTGATATGTGTCTTGGAGATGCGTGACTGAGTCAGGTCAGTCCCACAGGAGGGACAGTGACGGGCGGCAGGTACCCCCAGATTGAGATCTCTCATTTGGCTAAACTGGTCAAGATGCTCTCCAAAATGATGATTTCATTAACAACATATGTCATTTGGGGGGTCATTTCTGGTAACATTTGAACACGATTCGAGTGGTTTTTCAAAAATGTGTGTGTCCTTGGGGATTTTTGGATAGTTTTTCAGAATTTTATTTTTTCTTACATTTTCCTTTTGTATTTAAAGTTAATTTTTAGCCATTTAGTCCCTCTTCTATGCTTCTTATAAAAGGGAAAAATTGTTTGGCTGTAAATGCCTAATGGGATTAGCAGGAAAGATCTATTAGACAAAAAGATGCACATATCTGCATAAGAAAGGGTCTAGAAGGATATGGTCTAATGTGCTTTATTTATCTTCTTTGTGTGGTGGAATTACAGATACTCTTTACCTTTTTCTTTTTGCTTCTATGTGTTTTCCCATTTCTTTCATAGGAATCGATTGCTTTTGTAAAAGGAAATCAACAACAACAAAACTCAATCAGCAAAAGAAATTGCAAAAGAAAATTTTCTGGACTTTTTTGGGGTTTTGGAATTCCTTGTCTTAAAGTTCTGAATTCATTTAAAGCCAATTATGTCTGCTCCGCTGCTTTGGCTGCACTTTCAGTTTTGTCCACCGTTTGAAGGATTTAAAACGTGCATTCTGGCCAGCTTGCTTTCAGCCAAATTGTTTTCTGCCCAGTCACCAGGGTTTGTGATGGATAGCCTGAGCGGGCAGCCAGGCGTGGACACAGCTGGCGGTCACCTCTGTGATGCCATTTGAAAAGTGCCAGCCTTTTCTGTTCAGTCATAGCAATAGTCGACCCTGCCATACATCAGAATCACCAGGGGAGCTTTCAAAATCTACAGTTGCCCAGATATTCTGATCCATGAGGATTTTCGGGTATTAGTATTTTTAAAGAGCGACCCAGAAGATTCTATTACGCAGCCAAGGATGAGACCCCCTGAGCTGAATTACTCCTTCCTGACTTACTGGCCAACCTCTCCACGGGATCAAACTTTTCTGCCTTTTCTAGGGCATGGTCTCAAAGTGTGGCACAGAGACCTCTACGCAGAATCACCTGGAAAGCTGCTCTATTGGCAGATTGCTGGGCCGCACTCCAGACCCACTGACAACACCTCTGGGCATTCGATACCCAAATATGAATTTTAATAAGCTTCTCGGCAATTCTCTGGTACTGTATTTGAAAATTTGAGAATTACTGTTGTCTTGGGTCTCTGGCTCTTCTTCCTTTCATTTTTATTCTTATATTTTATATAATATATACTTTTTATTTTATTTAATTGTAATTGACTTACAATATTATATTAGCTTCAGGTGTACAACATAGTGGTTCGAAATTTATATGCATTTTGAAACGGTCACCATGATAAGTCTAATTACCATCTGTCACTATACAAAGATATTACGTCATTATTGACTATATTCCCCACACTGTGCATTTCATCCCTGTGACTCATTTATTTTGAAACTGGAAGTTTGTACCTCTTAGTCTCCCTCACCTATTTCTCTCCTACCCCCATCACTCTCCTTTCTCGCAACCACTGGGTTGTTCTCTGTCTCTATGAGTCTGTTTCTGTTTTGTTTTGTTTGTTTTGCTTTTTAGATTCCACATATAATAAAATCACACAGTATTTGTCTTTCTCTTTCTGACTTACTTCACTTAGTATGATCATCTCTAGGTCCATCCATGTTGTTGCAAATGGCATTATTTCATCCTTTTTTTATGGCTGAGTAATACTCCACTGTGTATATGTACCACGTCTTCTTTATCTGTTCATTCATTTATCCATGGACACTTATGTTCCTCCCCTGCCAAAGACAGAGGGGGCATTTCTCAGCTCTTTCCTGTGAGAACCTGGTGGGGTTCCTGGAAGTAAAACCCACATGAGTATGGGGTTCCCCCAGACTATGGCCCCAGGGGTGCCTCACTTCTAACCTCATCCACATGCCACCTTCAGCAGTGCAGCACGGAAGTGCCTTCTAGTTGATGGCTGCAGCAGCCTCTGCTCAGGGTGAGGGGATCTCAGCAGAGACTCTCTGGATTCACCTGTCTCTCCAGATTTTGGGGTGATGACTTGCCCTATGACCTCAATTCTCTGACAGGTCCCCCCAAAATCATCGATTTTCATTTTGTTCACTTTTTTTCACATGGTAAGGACAGAAGTGGGAACTTCCAAGCTCTTTCCATGTTGGAGTGGATACCACAAATCCCTTAAATACATTTTTCAGCAGAAAAGGAGAAAACAAAAAAATCTGCAGAAAAATATATGGCACTACTTTATTTTTGCAGAAAAAGAAATATATACAACAAATGTATGTATTTACATGTTTATATATTTGTAGATAAAGGTTGCACTGTTAGCAGTAGTTACCTCTGAGGACTGGGGTAGAGGAGGGATGGGGGATTTCCCTCTTTATACTTCACGATGGATGACTTAAAACAAACAGGGATGACCTCAATAAAGCCATTAACAAACAAAGACATTTGGCAACATGGGCGAAGAAAAGGCACATAAGCAAAGGAGACCAAACAGGACAGATTGGGTTACTGACTAGAATAAGTGAAGGTTACAGGTAAGGCTGAGCAGTGAATGGTGAGTAGCATTTACTGACTGCTCTATGAGGAATTTTTGTGTTCATTTTCAATGTAACCACTGCACCTATGGTCATTAGCCAATAGAGATCCGGAAACTCATGCTGCTGAGGACACTTGTCCTGGGTCTTATAGCTGGAAGGTGGCTGAGCCAGGATGGGAACACAGTTCTGAGTCCTCCGGAGTCCCCTCCGTGGACAGCTGCCTGGTGATGAGCTGGGGAGAGGGAAGAAAGGGGAATGAAGAAAAATGGAGGCATCCAGTGAGTTGGGGCAATTGGTTCCTTTACCACAGGGGCTGAGCATTTCCTGACCTTAAGGAAAAGACCAGAGGGCTGAGAAGTACAAGGCAGGTTCCATCTCAGCACTAGCAGGATATCACTAAATCCTGGGATCTAAGTCCTCATGCGTCTTTGCTGAGGTGGTGTGGCTCGTCAACTAATTTAAAACTATACCAGATGCAAACTATTATACGTAGGGTGGATAAACAACAGGATAAACAACAGGGTCCTACTGTAGAGCACAGGGAACTATAGTCAATATCCTGTGATATTGACCATAGTGGAAAAGAATATGAAAAAGAATGTATATATATGTATAACTCAATCCCTTTGCTGTACAGCAGAAACTAACACAACATTGTAAATCAACTATATTTCAATAAAATAAAATTTAGAGCCGTACAACATTGTTCTGCCAGTGAAACCAAAGGTAGTCATCAGTTAGATTCATTCAACTATAACTTGCTTAATAAATAATAAACTGTAACCTGCCTTCACCGATCAAGCTTGCTTTAACTGTTTTCACAAAAACTTGCATGTCCTCCGAGTGCCACGTAGCCTAAACAATAAGTTACAATAGCCCTTCACTGCCCCTATAGATAGCATCTCTGATATAGGACTCTTATGATGTTTGCTCAAGTTATTTTTCAGGAACTTGGGATCAACCGTGTCCAGGTCAAGCTCGAGCTGGTTAAGACTGGTTAGGACTACCGACCCTCCAACTGGGCATGTGTGTTAAAAGGTCAGCTTGGGGTCTCAGTGTTTGGCTGGCTGGGTGTCAGGCAAACAAGCCTGGTCAGTAACATCAGTTGGGGAGGTGCCGTTAGGTGGGGCACCAAGAGGGGTACCTGGGGTGCAGGTCGATGCTTCTCAAAGTGCGGTTCAGGGACCAGCAGCATGCCCGGAAATTTGTGAGAAATGCACATTCTAGGGTCCCATCGCAGACCTGTCAAAGCAGAAACTCTGGGGATGGGGCCTAGTGATCTGTGTTTTGATTGGCCTTCTGGGAGATTCTGATGCAGGCTCACATGTGAAGGAACCAGTCTGCAGGCATCTTCAGGCTCGGCAAGGGACACAGAAAGAGGCAAAGCTAGGCGCTGCTCCTGTAGAAGACATCAGTGTCAGTTTCCTCGGCACGGAGGAGAAAAGCCTTTGTCTTTGGTCTTTTCTCCACGTGAACTTCTTTCTTTAGTTTGGCAAGATGTGAATCTGTTATGATACATTATATATGTATATCTACACATTAAAAATATTAATTTATTATTTTATTTTTGGCTGTGTTGGGTCTTCGTTGCTGCCCACGGGCTTTCTCTAGTTGCTGAGAGCGGAAGCTACTCTTTGTTGCGGTGCACGGGCTTCTCATTGTGGTGGCTCCTCTTGTTGTGGAGCATGGGCTCTAGGTGCGCGGGCTTCAGTAGTTGTGGCACGCAGGCTCAGTAGTTGTGGCTCGTGGGCTATAGAGTGCAGGCTCAGTAGTTGTGGTGCATGGGCTTAGCTGCCCTGTGGCATGTGGGATCTTCCCAGACCAGGGCTCAAACCCATATCCCCTGCATTGGCAGGCAGATTCTTAACCGTTGTGCCACCAGGGAAGTCTCTATATCTATACGTTATATATATATATAGTCTAGTACATTATACATAGTATAGTTCTATAGATATGATACATAGTACATATTAATATATATTATATATTACAGTACATCATATAATATGCATGTATAATCATAAGAGATTCACATCCTACCAAAGCTAAGGAAAAGGCAAAAGACAAACACATACACACATATATATACACACATGCGCATACGTATGTCCACTTGCTTCCCAAGTGGAGATTAGTTTATGTTTCTGCTAGGAATGCATTCTATTGCTCATCTCATCACATCTTCATCAACAATGGGCATTTTATGCTAAGTGTTTATGCCCCAAAGAAGTTTTCTTCTGTTGTCTTAATTCATATTTATTTGATTCCCAGTGGAGTTGAAAATTTGCCCATATGTTTATAATTTATTAATTATAGTTTCTTTCTAAATGGTTTGCATTCTTTGTGCTTTTATCAGTTTGTATCAATTTTAGACATTAAAATTTAGCCATATGCATTTCATTTCAACTACGTATGTTTTTACTGGGATATGCTCATTTTTTTCCTTTGTGGGTTCTATTCCCTTTAAGCATAGACATTCTTTCTCTTTTGTATGTTTAAAAACATATTCAATTCTGTTTTCTTTCAGCTTATTACAGTTTACATTTTTAGTATTTAGTTTTTTAAATAGATCTTTATTGGAGTATAATTACTTCACAATACCGTGTTAGTTTCTGTCACACAACAAAGCGAATCAGCCATATGCACACACATGTCCCCACATCCCCTCCCTCTTGAGCCTCCCCCCCATCCTCCCTATCCCACCCCTCTAGGTCATCGCAGAGCACCAAGCCGATCTCCCTGTGCTATGCGGCTGCTTCCAACAAGCCAACTATTTTACATTCGGTAGTGTACATATGTCGATGCTACTCTCACTTCACCCCAGGTTTGTCCTTCCACCCCAGGTCCTCAAATCCATTTTCTATGTCTACCTCTTTATTCCTGCCCTGCAACTAGGTTCATCAGTATCTTTTTTTTCTTTTTAGATTCCATATATATGCATTAGCATACAGTGTATGTTTTTCTCTCTTTGACTTACTTCACTGTGTATGACAGACTCTAGGTCCATCCATCTCACTACAAATAACTCAGTTTCGTTTCTTTATATGGCTGAGTAATATTCCATTGTATATATGTGCCACATCTTCTTTATCCATTCATCTGTTGATGGACACTTAGGTTGCTTCCATGTCCTGGCTATTGTAAATAGTGTTGTAATGAACATTGTGGTACATGACTCTTTTTGAATTATGGTTTTCTCAGGGTACATGCCCAGTAGTGGGATTGCTGGGTCATATGGTAGCTCTATTTTTAGTTTGTTAAGGAATCTCCATACTGTTCTCCATAGTGGCTGAACCAATTCACATTCCCACCAACAGTGCAGGAGATGCCACCTCTTGAGAGCAGGTGGCCCTGGGAATTCTCTCTCCAGGACAAGCCCTGCTGACCTGGTATTTGTCATTCTTGCTTTTCCCCCTAGCCCCCTGGCCCCATCTGTTCAGGTGCCGGGGCCCACGTTCTTCCAGGTGGGTGTCCCAGCCGGGGTAAGGGCGATGGCCAGAAGCAGAGTCTGTAAGCAGTGGAGCGCAGGTCATCAGGGGTACCCTGCTTGGTGGTGCTGGTGGTGCTGGCTGAATTTATTTATTTTTTTCAAGTTCAAGTAGTTTATTTGGGAAGTCCAGGGAACACACTGCTAGACTAGATCAGTAAGGCAAGGAAAGGAACAGCTAATAAAAAGTGTACTGTTAACATCACTAATTATTAGAGAAATGCAAATCAAAACTACAGTGAGGTATCACCTCACACTGATCAGAATGGCCATCATCAAAAATTCTACAAACAATAAATGCTGGAGAGGGCGTGGAGAAAAGGGAACCCTCCTACATTGTTGGTGGGAAGATAAATTTGTACAGCTCCTATGGAAAACAGTACGGAGGTTCCTTAAAAAACTAAAAATAGAGCTACCATATCCAGCAATCCCACTCCTGGGCATATATTTGTAGAAAACCATGATTCGAAAGGATACATGCACCCCAATATTCACTGCAGCACTATTCACAATAGCCAAGACATGCAAACAACTTAAATGTCCATTGACAGGTGAATGGATAAAGAAGATGTGGTATATATAGTGGAATATTACTCAGCCATAAAAAAGAATGAAATAATGCCTCCTCTAACAATATGGATGGACCTGAAGATTGT
Organism: Aethalodelphis obliquidens; assembly: GCF_003676395.1. NCBI lineage: Eukaryota > Metazoa > Chordata > Mammalia > Artiodactyla > Delphinidae > Aethalodelphis > Aethalodelphis obliquidens. Next base: position 9,284,968 of record NW_020837991.1, on the reverse strand, counting down.
CATACTAAGTGAAGTAAGTCAGACGAAGACAAATATCATATGACATTGCTTATATGAGGAATCTAAAAAAAAAATGATAGAAATGAACTTATTTACAAAACAGAAATGGACTCACAGACTTAGAAAACAAACTTATGGTTACCAAAGGGGAAAGGTGGGGGAGAGGGGTAAATTGGGAGGTTGGGATTGACACATACACACTACTATATATAAAATAGATAAGCAAAAAGAGCCTACTATATAACACAGGGAACTATACTCCATATTCTGTAATGACCTAAATGGGAGAAGAATTTGAAAAAGAATAGATATATGTATATGTATAACTGAATCACTTTGCTGTATACCTGAAACTAACACAACATTGTTAATCAACTATACCTCAATATAAAATAAAAATTAAAAAAAGGAGTGTACCGGGCTTCCCTGGTGGTGCAGTGGTTGAGAGTCCGCCTGCCAAGGCAGGGGACACGGGTTCGTGCCCCGGTCCGGGAAGATCCCACATGCCGCGGAGCGGCTGGGCCCATGAGCCATGATCGCTGAGCCTGCGCGTCCGGAGGCTGTGCTCCGCAACAGGAGAGGCCACAACAGTGAAAGGCCCACATCCAAAAAAAAAAAAAAAAAAAAAAAAAAAGGAGTGTACCATTAAACCAGCTGTCACAGTGGGCACCTGGAGCGTCATCTTAGGGGGAAAGTCTGAGAAATGGTGCAAAATCTATTCTGAATCGCCCCACCTTGGGGGCAAGGAGGGAGAGCTGGGGTATTTATACACCAGCTCCTAAGTGAAAAGGCTGCTCCTGGCAGCTGTTAATTCCCTGCTACTTCTGACTTGCCTCATGGGCAGAGTGGCCTTCTGTGGTTCTGGGGAAACTTTCTCTCAGGCCCAGAGATGCAGGTTGTGGCCATATTTAAAAGGGGCTGGAGATTGTCTTACACCCGTGACCTTGGGGTGCAGTCGTTTCCCACCTGTTCAGATTGTCAGCATCCTTCTCTCCCCTTGCTTCTGTCCTCCTGGTCTTAGTATCGCTGTCAGCAATGCTGGGCTCTGGGGAGGAGGCACACACTTCCTTGTTCCTCTCTCAGCCCCTTCCTGGTCAGCACAGTGAATGTTGCGATGGTGCCGGCTTTATCAACACACAGGGAGTTTTTCTACTAATTCTCAAGTTTTTCATTCATGCATTGAAGTAAGTGACTCGTTATTGCTTAAGTACGAATTCCTTCTGAGGAAGCTGCATTGCTGCCAAAACTTAATGCTTCGTAGGTAAAACTTGCTCCCTGGGGTGCAAATTCCATCCCCATGTGCTGTCTGCATGACAGTGGGAATTGTGAAATTGAGGGCAAGCTGGAGTTAGAGAGAGACCGTTAGGAAACCATGAACTGCTCAGACCCAGCTCGAGGCTGGGGATGAACCAAAGGTGCAGAAGATAGTCTCTGTCCTTATGGGATAATCTCCCCCCGAGAAGGGCTTGAATGACAGGGGAGTGATGAGTGGCATCCACAGGGAGCACCCCCTGGGGCTGAGGGGAGAGCCTGGGTTTGGTGACAGTGAAAGACCAGCCCTGTGGGCCTGAGCTGGACCCAGAGGTGACTGAGCCTCCAGGGGTGGGAGGGGGAGAGAGGCCCAGGGAGAGCTGAATGGGAGGAACAGAGGAGAGCACAGTGCATCCTGAGTGCCAGCGCCCAGGGCCTCTTCTGGTTGGGTGACTTCCTCCAGGCCATTGCCCGGAAGCTTGGCTTCCTCTCATGTGAAGGTGGGCTCAGAGCGGTTATTCACAGGCTGTGTTGAGGGGCAGTTGGGATAAGGCCTCTGAAAGCATGTAGTACCTAGGAAGCCTATGGTTCCCAACACTTCAGAGGGCATCAGAATCACCTGGGGGGGCTGTTAAAACTTACCTGGCTGTGCTCCACCCCATTTCTGAGTGGGGAGGTCTAGCGTGGAAGTTGCGTTTCTTCTTTTTTTTTTTTTGGCGTTACGCGGGCCTCTCACTGTTGTGGCCTCTCCTGTTGCGGAGCACAGGCTCCGGACGCGCAGGCTCAGCGGCCATGGCTCACGGGCCCAGCCGCTCCGCGGCATGTGGGATCTTCCCGGACCGGGGCACGAACCCGTGTCCCCTACATTGGCAGGCGGACTCTCAACAACAGCTCCACCAGGGAAGCCTGCGTTTCTTCTTTTTTAATTTAATTTTTAATTGAAGTATAGTTGATTTACAGTGTTGTGTTAGTTTCAGGTGTACAGCAAAGTGATTCAGTCATACATATATATGTCTTTTTCCTATTCTTTTCCATTATGCTTTATTACAGGATATTGAATATAGTTCCATGTGCTATATAGTAGGTCCTTGTTCGTTATCTATTTTGTATATAGTAGTATGTATATGTTAATCCCAAACTCGTAATTTATCCTTCACCCTTTTCCCCTTTTGTAACCATAAGTTTGTTTTCTATGACTGTAAATCTGTCTCTGTTTTGTAAATAAGTTCATTTGTATAATATATTTAGATTCCGCATATAAGTGATATCATATGGTATTTGTCTTTCTCTATCTGACTTAGCTCACTTCGTATGGTCATCTCTAGGTCGATCCATGTTGCTGCAAATGGCACTATTGCATTCTTTTTTTACGACTGAGTAATATTCCATTGTATAAATATACCACATCTTCTTTGTCCACTCTTCTGTCAATGGACATTTAGGTTGCTTCCATGTCTTGGCTATTGTGAATATTGCCACGAACATTGGGAAGTTGCATCTCTAACAAGTTCTCAGATGGTGCTGATGTTGCTGGCCTGGGGACCATACCTGGAGTAGCACTGTTGTGAAGGTTGGTGGCTGCAGGGAGGGAAACTAGTATTTATTTAACATGTTTTGTGTTATTAAAGAAATCAGGTTTAAATGCGTGAAAAGGCTTGAAGTGTAGCATCACACACTCTCTTTTCCTCTGTCTGCTTATGTACCTGGTAATTACACCCTTAGGAATAAACAAATATTGTGATGGATTCTGCATCTGTGATTAAATTATCCTGAAATTTTTTCCCCCTATCAAGTGGAGACAAACTCTAATCGGGTGGCTAGTACTGAAATCCACTTGAGTTTGCTTCAGCATAAAAGGACAGTGTATTCCAAGATAGAGGGGAAGATTTGGAAGCTGGTGGGAGTGCAGCTGGCCCCCGCCTGGCCTTGAGATCAGGGAATTCACACACCTAAAAGCTGCCTGTCTGTCTCTCCTCTCTCCTTCTGCTCTGTAGACCGACTTTCCCTGCTTGCTTCCCAGGCTATATCATGGCTCCCAGCTCCCCTCAGCAGCCTGCTTTACATCCTTCCAAAATGCTAGAAGCTATTAGTTCCAAATTTCTGGAAGAGAGATTCTGATGGACTTAGCTTGAGTCAGTTGTCCAACTTGGCCCAGTCACCTGTGACCATCGAGAGTGGATCACAGAGCATCACTAACGGGGCTCTCACAGTAGCCCTGCGGATACAAGCAGGGCTGGGGCCAGATGGAGGAATAGGAAGACAGATGCAGATGAAGAAGCCTCTGGATTCCCATAGAGCACAGAACTGGGTGCTAGGGCTTTGTTAAATGTCAAGTAAATTGAATGGAGTTATTTCTAGAAAACTCCTGGAGCTATGTGTTGGGAATGTATTTGTGGAAAGATCAATGGTTTAACAACTGTTCTGAATGAACGCGTAGATAGAAAACTCAGAGAGGCAGTCTCTTGACTTCTTGCTTTTTCCTGAGTCAATTAAGTGAACAGAAAATCCTTTTTTAAAAAGTATCTCGTGGGGCTTCCCTGGTGGTGCAGTGGTTAAGAATCCGCCTGCCAGTGCATGGGACACCAGTTCGTGCCCTGGTCCGGGAAGATCCCACATGCCGCAGAGCAAGTAAGCCCGTGTGCCACAACTACTGAGCCTGTGCTCTAGAGCCTGTGAGCCACAACTACCGAAGCCTGCGTGCCTAGAGCCCGTGCTCTGCAACAAGAGAAGCCACCGCAGTGAGAAGCCCACACACCACAACGAAGAGTAGCCCCTGCTTGCCGCAACTAGAGAAAGCCCGCGCGCAGCAACGGAGACATGACGCAGCCAAAAATAAATAAATTAAAAACAAAAAAAACCAAGAAGAAGCTTTAAAAAAAAAAAAAGTATCTCGTTTTGGTCTTCATAGCTGTTTGATTGACCAGTGAGTTCAGCCAAGCACAGGGTTAGTACCTGTAGGTCCAGTAAAATCCTAGAACCCACGTGTGCATTTATAAATGGACCACAGCCAGAGCCACACAGCTCCTTACGGATCCTTTGCCCCGGTCCCCACAAGCAGAAGGATTCTGTGTGTGCAGCTCTGATTTGGACAACTTGCAATTCTCAAAGGATGCTTTTGGGGGTGCTAAATTGTGATTTAAAAGTGTATAGGAGACTCTCTCCTGCTGAAAGAGATCTGGGAGCCCTCTGTAATAGTTTCCATCTGCTAGGGAATTTGTAAGGCCGAGTGCAGAGTGGGAATGTGGGCCCCTGGTCAAAAATAATTATTGAGAATTTCAAGGTGGTGACAGCAGAGCATGAAACCAAGGGCCGGGTCCTACTGAGTGTGGGCCTGGAGGCTGCATGGGTCACTCGCCAGGAAGTTGGCTCAGACGGACCAGGGCCATGGAGCCACGTGCCTCATCGTGACCCCAAGTCCGCTGCCTGTCTGCCTGCTCTAGGTGCTGTGGGCGAGCCTTGTCGCCATGGTCACCATGGTCACCGTGGACCGGCAGATCCTCTGGGTGGGAGGGTCCAGGGTTGCTCCCAGGCCCTTTGGCTGGTGGAAGCAGCACCCTGCCTGAAGGCCTCCTGGGAGCTCTGATCGCCATGGCAATGAGGTGCTCCCGACTTGCCCTGGAATCTCCACCTAGAGCTTCAGTGACCCCTGGCGACCCGAGAAAGTCATCCTTCTGGTCCTTCCTGCAGCCCTGCGGGTGTTTGAGGATAGCCCTTCCGCTCCCACTGGTATTTCTCCTGCAGGCCAAAGAGCTGCTGCTCTCCCTTGCCATGTGGTGTCTGGGCTGAATCTGAGCCTCTCGATGTGGTCGGAATGGAAGGAGGATTCTTTCAGGACTCATTCAAGCACCAATGGGCACCCACTGTGCGCAGAACTGTGCCCCAAGTGGCAGGAACACAGAAGTGAGTGCGAGAGATGGTCCCTGACCTGCAGGCTGGGGCCTTGGGAAGACCTGGGCCCGAGATGCTCCCCGGTGCAGGTGGGACAGAGCGTGGACAGGGAACTGGGGGGGGGGGGGCGCGGGGGGGGTGGGGTGTGAGGCCCAGGGGGCTGGGGGACTGGCTCCTTCCAGTGAGTGCTTGAGTGAGATCCCCAGGGAGGAAGAGGAGGGGTTCATGGGGGCAGAGCCTTCCAGGCAGTGAGCAGGGGCCAGAAACTCAGAGCCATCCCTGGGCATGGGGTGTAGCTGAGCAGTGAGAGGCGGGGGCCCAGCGAGCAGCACGCTCCAGAGTGGTGACCCTGCAGCTGGTGGGGTGACTGCCCGGGAGGACTGGGGACTTTGCAGTGCCCACGCCCTGACCCAGGCCACCGAGACCGGAATCTCTGGGTGTATGCCAGGGATGAGAGGTTTGGAAAACTCTCCAGGTGCCTCCAATCTACGGCCAAGGTGAGATGCAAAGGTGGAGGACAGGTGTTCTCAGTGTGGCCTGTGGCCCCGCGCTGTCAGCATGCCCGGAACTTGTCTTAAGTGAAAGTTCTTGGGCCCTCCCTCAGACTGGGAAACAGAGACTCTGGGGTGGGTATCAGAACAGCCTTTTGGGTGGTTCTGATACCCTACTGGGTTTGAGGACCACTGTCCTAAGAAGTTAGACTTTTGGGACACAAAGTCCACGAAGACCTGCTGTCTCCTGTTCTCTGCCCTGGGGTGCGCCTTCTCTGAGGCGCCTGAGGACTTAATCAGCTACTCGCTCTGGGGGGTGGGGAAGAAAGGGGAAAAATGCAGGGAGAAAGTAATTCTGTCCACGATTATCTCAAAATGTTATCCAGCCACAAACAAGCCTGAGGACCTGGCGAAGGTGGGCAAAGGAGCCCCTACAGCTCTGGAAGGGGTTGGGGTCCCTGCCAGACACTTGCTGGGAGGGCCTGTGGCTGCCATTCTGACAGGGACTGGGGTGAGGGTGAGGGGTGCCCTCCGGCCCGTCCTTCTCGTGAGAGCTGCTGGGCCCAGGCCCCCCCAGGCCCGGTCGCTACCCCGGTCCAGTGTCTGTGGGGCGGGTGTCGCTGGGTGTGCAATCCACCTGTCCCTGGAGGCTGGGCCTCTGAGGGCAGGTCACATCTCTCCAAGGTCCTGGGGCCACGGGAGGGGAAGGGCCATCCCCGAGATGGCCAGGGTGTGGGCACCATGGGTAGGTGGGGACCCCTACACAGGGACAAGTGACCTCCAAACCCCTCACCCCATCTGCCCATCCAACACCAAGTGGTGCTGCTGAGAGATTGGCTGTGAGCACCTGAGACCTCAGGTCAGTTACCTGATGCTCCCAAACCTCAGTGTCCCGTCTACAAATCGGGTCTGTAACAGTGTCTGCATTTCAGGGTTGAGAAGCTTCAGAGAGAGAAAGCGGGAGAGCGTGCCGTAAACTCGGGTGATAAGTCCAGGTATATCAGCTCTCCCGGAAACCCTCACTGACCCCAGGGGTCGGGCTAGGTGTCCCCTCGGGGCCCCCATGGCCCCTGGGTGCCCTCTGCGAGGGCAGTGGTCACGTGCGCGGCCGCTCTGTGTTTAGTGCTGGTCTTCTCTGGACCCAGAGCTCCCGATGCCAGAGATGCCTTTTCTCTCTCTCTTTTCTAAAAAAAGTATTTTTTTTTTTTATTGAAGTATAGTTGATTTACAGTCTTGTGTTAGTTTCAGGTATACAGCAAGGTGATTCAGTTGTACATATACCTATATTTACAACTATATCTATTCTTTTTCAGATTCTTTTCTCTTATAGGTTATTACAAAATATTGAGTATAGTTCCCTGTGCTATACAGTAGGACTTTGTTGTTTATCTATTTTATATATAGTCATGTGTTTATGTTAAGCCAGGACTCTGAATTTATCCCTCCCTGCCCCCTTCCCCTTTGGGAGCCATAAGTTTATTTTCTACGTCTGTGAGTCTGTTTCTGTTGTGTAAATAAATTGAGATTTCTTTTCTCTCTGTCTCTGGGTGTCTGACACGGGATCCGGCCAGAGCAGGTGGCGCCCTGACAGCTGATGGGCTGTGAAATGACAGGACCAGATCTCACGGCCTTGGCCCTTCTGCCCTCCCAGCGGCAACGTGCCTGCCCTCACACCGTGTTGGGCGCAGGGAGGCCCCTCTTTCCTCCAACCCCGCCCCCTTTGTCTAGTTCTCGTGTCTCCTCCATCACAGCTGACTCTGGTCCTTTTTTGGGGTGCAGGAAGGATTACATGGGTGGGGGGAGGGAAGACCAGGCACCCTCGGGCAGTGATTCCTATGCAGAGTGACAGAGCCTGGACCACAGGGGCAGCAAGGGGATGGTGGAGGTGGTGGGGGGATGGGCAGCCAGGGGGATGGGCAGGGGGTTGGTGCTCAGCAGGGAGGATGGCCAGCAGAAAGGATGGGCAGCAAGTGACACCGATTACAACAGAACCTCTGGGGCTGAAGTTTAGGCATCGGTTTAAAAAACTTCCCGAGAGATTCGAACGTGCAACCACGGCAGAAAACGCTTAATGTGTGATTCTCCTGCATCAGCTGCTAATGGAGCAAAGATCTCTGTGGCTTTTGGCTCCAGAGACTGGGGACTTCCTGTCACTCATGTGAATGAGCAGCCCGTGGTCACCCTCTTGCTAAGTAATAGGGTGTCTTCACCGACTGCACAGAAAGTCCGTCCTGGCAAAAGGGAATATTGCTGTCTGTGATTACACCCCTAGCAGCACCTCAACACTATTTTCATGCTTATGAATGATTTATTTTTGATCTGAATGTTACAATAATGCTGCTGTGTACATCACTACCTTCTCTTTTACTATAAGAAGGATATGGCAGGATGCTTGTGTTGTCGATTCTTGTAACTGGGGCTTCGGACAGGGAAGTTCTGGGGGGAACAAATCTGGCTCCAGGGTCTTTATCTGGGAGGAGCTTGGGTGCTGGTGGGCAGGGAGAGAGAAACAGTTAATTCAGGCAACACGAGGTTGATGAAGACAGTCCGTGAAACAAGGTTGAGTATATTTTGCAGAGTTTTACATACTTTTGAAATCTATGCTGTTGAGCCATCCAAGACATATTCATTCTCAAAATCTAGGCTTGATTGTGCCTTCAAGTTATAGAGGCCCTTCAGTTTGTGCTACTCCTCCCCTGCCGCCCCACCTTGTATTTGGTGTCCATTTGTCTATGATTGGCTCCTTAGACTCGGAGGGAGAACCCTCTGTTTTAGTGATTTTATGTGTAAGACACAGCCCTTAAGAAGTTGATAATCCTGTGCAGAGGAAAGCACAATTACAAAGTTAAAAGTGGGCAGACATAGAAAACAAACTTATGGTTACCAAAGGGGCGAGGGGGTAGAAGGGAGGGATAAATTAGGAGTTTGGGATTAACATATACACACTACTATATATAAAATAGATAAACAACAAGGAACTACTGTATAGCCCAGGGAACTATACTCAATATTTTGTAATAACCTATAAGGGAAAAGAATCTGAAAAATAATAGATATAGATACAGATGTAAATATAGATATAGATATATGTACAGATAGATATGTTATGTGCCTAACATAAAGAAGGAATATCTATCGAATTTAGCCTGAAGGGTGGGGGCATCTGTGAAGTTTTCTCACAGGTGGTCACATTTCATTTGGGTTTTGAAGGATGAATAGGAGTTTACCAGAAGAAGTAGGCAGGGGATAGTGATGGTGGGAGCAGTGAGGAAGAAAGACAGAGGAAAGCACTTGAGTTGTGTTTGCCCAGTGCCCAGGGAATGGGTGGGGCTGACAGGAGTGAGAAGCTAAGAAGACAGCTTAGTTCTAGTTGACCACGTTGGGAGGTATGGCCTTGAGTGAGACTGACTGGGTGCTAATTCCTCTTCCCTCTTGGGGTTAGAGCATGGCTGCTTAGTAGAAAGAATTTAGACTGTGGGGTAAGAGAGACCTGGCGTTGAATCCTGGCTCTGCCTTTGCCAGCCTTGAAGGGCAGGGTGTGATGTTTTTCTTCTCTGAGTCTGTTTTCTCATCCTGTTCACTGTGGTGGATAAGCAAGTTGGTGCCGGAGCCTGAGGAGTTATCTCAGAAACAAGGCTTGCCCTGGTGGGACTGTACATGTGAACGTAGTGGGCAAAGACAGTGGGTGGAGGATGGTGGGCGGAGGCATCCCGTGAGCTGAGCTGTCATTTGGAGGAAGGAAGGGGGCTCAAGCCTGTGACTCTTTTTTTTTTTTTTTTTTTTTTTTTTTTGCGGTACACGGGCCTCTCACTGCTGTGGCCTCTCCCGTTGCGGAGCACAGGCTCCGGACGCGCAGGCTCCGGACGCGCAGGCTCAGCGGCCATGGCTTACGGGCCCAGCCGCTCCGCGGCATGTGGGATCTTCCCGGACTGGGGCACGAACCCGTGTCCCCTGCATCGGCAGGCGGACTCTCAACCACTGCGCCACCGGGGAAGCCCCTGTGACTCTTTTTTTAAAAAAAAAAATTTATTTTATATCAGAGTATAATTGATTAACAATGTTGTTAGTTTCAGGTGTATAGCAAAGTGATTTATTTATACATATATATATATATTCATTCTTTTTCAAATTCTTTTCCCATTTAAGTTATTACAAAATATTGAGCAGAGTTCCCTGTGCCATACAGTAGGTCCTTGTTGGTTATCTATTTTATATATAGTAGTGTGTATATGTTAATACCAAACTCCCAATTTATCCCTCCCCACAACATTTCCCCTTTGGTAACCATATGATAATCTCAGGTCCATCCATGTTAAGCCTGTGACTCTTTTTTTTTTTTTTTTTTTTTTTTTGGTTCGCCGGGCCTCTCACTGTTGTGGCCTCTCCCGTTGCGGAGCACAGGCTCCGGATGCGCAGGCTCAGCAGCCATGGCTCACGGGCCCAGCCACTCCACGGCAGGTGGGATCTTGCCGGACCGGGGCATGAACCCGTGTCCCCTGCATCGGCAGGCGGACTCTCAACCACTGCGCCACCAGGGAAGCCCAAGCCTGTGACTCTTAACAGATTTCCTATCAGGGAGGCCATGGTCAGGGAGATAGCCAGGGGTCAGAACCCCAGAATCAAACAGGGAAAGGGCTATGATACTGATAGCTTGTGTACAATCAGCACTGCAGCAGTGCCAGGCAATATTCTAAACTCCACATAGATTATCTCATCACATCCTCACACTCATCCTATGAAATCAAAGCTATTTTTCTTTTGCGGTAAAATACATATAACACAAAATTTACCATTTTCACCATTTTAAAAATTAATTAATTAATTAAGTTATTTATTTTTGGCTGTGTTGGGTCTTTGTTGCTGTGCGCGGGCTTTCTCTAGTTGTGGCGAGCAGGGGCTACACTTCGTTGTGGTGTGCGGGCTTCTCATTGCGGTGGCTTCTCTTGTTGCAGAGCACGGGCTCTAGGCTCGTAGGCTTCAGTAGTTGCAGCACGTGGGCTCAGTAGTTGTGGCTCGCAGGCTCTAGAGCGCAGCCTCAGTAGCTGTGGCACTCGGGCTTAGTCGCTCCGGGGCATGTGGGATCTTCCCGGACCGGGGCACGAACCCGTGTCCCCTGCGTTGGCAGGTAGGTTCTTAACCACTGCGCCACCAGGGAAGTCCCTTCACCATTTTTAAATGTACAATTCAGCGACATTGAGTACATTCATATTGTGGTGCTACTACCATCATCTCTGAAACTCTGCCTGTTAAACACGAACTCCCCCTCCCTCTCCCGCAACCCCTGGCCACCTGCCTTCTACTTCCTGTCTCTCTGAATTTGACTGCTCTAGGGATAAATGGGATCCTATGGTATTTTCCCTTTTGTGACTGGTTTATTGCACTTAGCATAGTGCCTTCAAGGTTCATCCATGGAGGAGCTGTTTTAACCATTATACAGGGCGAGGACTTGACTCTCAAAGCGTTGCAATGACTTGTACAAGGTCTCCTAGGGACAAGAGGCAGGGGTGGGATTTGAACTGAGGCAGTCTGCAAGCTCATGCCTGGTAACTGGCAGGGGCGAGCGCACATCTCTGTTCCCTGATCGTCCTCAAGCCTCTCCATGGGCGACCTCGCTGGGACTGAATGTCCCTCAGGCCCCTCTGCTGTCTGTTCATGTAGATCTGTTAGGAAAGGGGTGTGTTCAGGCCTTGGCTGCTGTTCATGACTTTTCTTAGCAGACACTGTAAAGACAGGAGCTTTGACTGCACGTGTTGCTAGTCTTGTATGATGTGTGGATGAGAGCCAGCTTGTTTTGGAGGCCATGTAAGAAACTGTAATCAGGGGCCTGAAGGATGCTGTATCAGGCAGGTCAGAGTCAAGAGGGGGTGATTGAGGCTGCAGGGTGAGAGGTCAGGGAAGGCTTCCTGGAGGAGGAGGTGAGGCCAGAGAGCAACTGTCAAGGGTGGGAGGACTTGAGAACAAGCTCTGAGTGTAATTATGCTAGGGAAAGATTTAAATTCCCCCAAGTAAAATGAAGCTAATTGAAATGTCAGCACCGTCACCTCTATTCTCACACAAAGCAGGGATCCTCCACGCCTCATAAGAGCCCTGCTGGAAGCTATTGCCGAGAAGTGTTCTCTTTAATTGGACAAGGCACTGATTTAGACAATGCTTCTCTGGCATGGATTAAAAAAATAAAAAGTAAATGACTTAATCTTGGAGGCTTGATGAAGCTAAGGCTTCTGAGGGGGCTGCTGGAAGAGATAGAATTTCTCTTCACCCCATTGGGCTCATCTAATAAAAAATCAAACCTCATCAAGGCCTTAACTTATTGTGGCTGAGGCTCCAGCAAGCTCCCAAGAGCTCCATGTGGCCAGAAAACCTCCCCGAGCTTCTAGAAGCAGAGAGGAGGGGAGGGACGGGGGGAGGGCTGGAGGAACTGTCAATCCTTGGGGGGAAGTGGGGTTGACCCTGAGCTCTGGGTCCCGCATCCTGATTGCCGGGACTTAGGAGACAGCTTCTGAGGCTCTGGGATCCTGGCCTGCACCCAAGCAGTGCACGGACTTGTAAGCATCTCTAATGGGCTCATGCTGGCTCAGCATCTCACTTTGGGGCCTGTTTCCTCACTCAGAAAATAACAACCACCACCCACTTGGCATCTGCTCTCTGAGAGACATTTAACCTGTGTTATCACACCCTCACCACCATCTTATGAGGTAGTGAAGAATTATCCCCACGGATGGATGAGTACCTTGAGGTTTGGAAAGGTGATGTAACTTGACTGAGGTGAAGCAGCCAGTAGGCGGTGGAGCCAGTGTGCCCTTCGGACCATCTGTTTTTCCAAAGGTAGGCTTCCTCCTGTTTGTCGGTTGAACTGAATGATGCCTAAGGGCCCCTGGCGGATCCGCGGTCTACATAATCCTCTTGGTTTTGTAGGTCACGCCCCTACGTGGCTTTGGGGGCTTCTGGGCACACAGCCACCCACAATAACACCGTGTCGAAAGGAACGTATATTTTCACCGTTCCAGTGGTTCGTCAGCTAACATGCCATGAGGCCCCACCACGTGCCAGCAAGGGTGTCAGTTTCCATCACCAGTGAACTTTAAAATCCAACCTCCAGGGCTTTCCTGGTGGTGCGGCGGTTGAGAGTCCGCCTGCTGATGCAGGGGACACGGGTTCGTGCCCCGGTCCGGGAAGATCCCACATGCCGCGGAGCGGCTGGGCCCGTGAGCCATGGCCGCTGAGCCTGCACGTCCGGAGCCTGTGCTCCGCAATGGGAGAGGCCACAACAGTGAGAGGCCCGCGTAATGCAAAAAAAAAAAAAAAAAAAAAATCCAACCTCCAAGACGTACAGACTGGACATTTAGGATTGTCTGAAACATTAGGATCCCAGACCCTGGGAACAGGGTTTGTATGGCAGAATTACTCAAAAGGTTTGATAACAATAATTCGACGATATTATAAACCAAGCCCCCATTTCCTACACTATTTTAGTACCATCAGGCTTGGCTAACATACCTGCGGGAGCTGGAATTAGCCTCAGAGAAGGATGCAGAATCATCTCAGAGTCAAGCCCCCTGAACCTGGTTGGCTGGGCTGCGTGGGTCCTGGAAGGAAGCAGGCAGCAAACACGATGGGACGCTTGCTCTGGACGTGCCCTGGGCTGGGCCTTGCAGAGCTCTTGGGGGAAGGGGACAAGGTGTCGCTCAGGAGCGGCTGGCCACAGGCTCACTCTGCTCCTGGCCTGGGGATGAACGGGCATCCATTCGACCACCTCTGACTTAGCACCACCATGACCAAGGCCCTCTGCCTGGCCTGTGGTGTCCCCACATCTCCTTTGAGGGCGAGGTCATCACGTCCATTCAATCACTGGCCTACTCATTCATTCAGCAGAAGTCACTGCGATTTACTGGGTACCAGGCATTGTTCTAAGCTGGGGAGAATGTGGTGATGAAGAACAGTAGTCTAGTCCCCTCTCTCACGGAGCTGGCATCTGTAGAGGACTCCTCCACTACTTAGAAAGTTCTGATTTCTGGAATGTTCTTTCTCAGGACAAGCAACCCAGCCTCTCTGTGGTTCCCCCGACAGGCCACCTTCTCTTCTCTGGTGCTGGACCAAGCTCCTGCAGCTCGACTCTGAGCCCCAGGCACCCCTCCCCATATTGTTGTTACATCACACAATCTCAGCCTGTCCTTTCCTCTGGGCCCAGGGTCCTCCTGGGATGGCTGTCCATGGCTCTTCAAAGGGGTCCTGGCTGGGCAAAAGTAACCCCCTGTGAATGCCACAGCTGCTCTACGTTGACACGCTGCCTTTGGAAATGGTTCCTCCTGAACTGGTCAGAGTTTGAACTCACCAGAAAGGTTTCATTTAGAAACACCACTTCAGGATGGGGAAGATGGAGTGAGGGTGGAGGGTGGGGTTAGGGGCCACAGGGAGACAGGAAGGGGTTAGATGCTCTGCTAGGAGCCTGGTGCAGGGCCCCGCCAGCCACTCCGCCCACGTGAGCGTGTCACATTGGGAGGCTATCAAGCTTTTATGGAGGGAGTGTGGATGTGAAGTCCTCCACGGGATTTTCTATAAATGCATTTTATTAGCCAGCGCTTTACAATGTGAGCACTATTGAATTAAGCATCCATTAGCTTCCACTCCCTGGAGAAGGGAGGATGGCTCCCTGAGACCTCGTGTGGTAAATGTAAAGCCAGGAGGAACATGAAATCTGGCCCACGGGGAGGCCTGGTTATCAGGAGGGCATTGACAGCCCTCGGAGGACATCTTCCTCAGGAAGGAGGATAAGACACAAGCCCTGACAGCAAAGACGTGTCCTTCCTAACATCAGTGCATTTAAAGCTACCTCCAAACAGACTTGTGGTTGCCAAGGGGGATGGATGTGGGTGAGTTGGGAGTTTGGGGTTAGCAGATGAAAACTACTATGTAGAGAATGGATAAACAACAAGGTCCTACTGTATAGCACAGGGAACTATATTCAATATCCTGTGATAAACCATAATGGAAAAGAATATGAAAAAGAATGTATATATATGGATAACTGAATCACGTTGCTGTACAGCAGCAATTAACACAACATTATCAATCAACTATATTATACTTCAATAAAATATTTTTTTTTTTTTTTTTTTTTTTTTTTTTTTTCGCTGTCCTCTCTCTGTTTTTGCCTCTCCCGTTGCAGAGCACAGGCTCCCGACACGCAGGCTCAGCGGCCATGGCTCACGGGCCCAGCCACTCCGCGGCATGTGGGATCTTCCCGGACCGGGGCACAAACCCGTATCCCCTGCATCGGCAGGCGGACTCTCAACCACTGTGCCACAAGGGAAGCCCTGTGCCTCACTTTTTTGTTTCTGTTACCCCCAACCGAAGGTGGGCTCCTTAAAGATGGGCCTGTCCCTTATTCTTCCTTGTAGTTCCAGGGTCACGCCCAGCCCTGCCAAGCTGGCCACAGCAAGGATGCCTTGTCTGACCACGTGAAAGCTGGTCTCATTTTATACCTTCTTGGTGTTGTGAACAATGAGTCCAGGTCTGGGGAAGCAGGACCCTCAAATCCAGAGGAGGTGGGTATGCAGAAAGAATGGCTATGGAGACTGCTTTTTTTAAAAATTGAAATATAGTTGATTTACAATGTTGTGTTAATTTCACGTATACAGCAAAGTGATTCAGATATATATATATATATATTGTTTTTCATATTCTTTTCCATGATGGTTTATCACAGGATACTGAATAAAGTTCCCTGTGCTCTACAGTAGGACCTTGTTGTTTATCCATTCTCTATATAATAGTTTGCATCTGTGAACCCCAAACTCCCACTCCATCCCTCCCCCACCCCCTCCCCCTTGACAACCACCAGTCTGTTCTCTGTGTCCAGCCTCACTTTTCTTAAGTTTGCGCCCCACCCCTCCAACCCTGCTTCAGCTCATTCTCTTCCTCCCAACGCAGTGTCCAGATCCTGCCCACAGCCATCCCCGAATGTGTAGAGCAGCTCCATACGCAGAATTTCTGCATCCTCATGTACTTATTTGTAGCACCTGAATCCCAGAATAGCCATTTCCCCATTAAGGAACACAAATAATGGAAGAAGAAAAAAGAAACCTCTTCCTGGAGCAGATTGCTTTGCTCGAAATAACCCTGTAACAAACGGGCTGCTGAAATATCTCTTGATCAAACCTATGAACATTTGTAGTATTTTACGTTGAGCTGAATAATTTATTAATGTTTAATATTTCACAAGAGTAAAGCAGCAAACCTGATGAAATTTTCATATCTGCTATTATAAGCTAAATGGATTGTGAGACGCAGCTGGGTGATGCTGAGTGCCTGAAGCCCGGTGTGCACTCCCTCTGTCCCGTCCGCAGGCCGAGGTGGCTGGGGTAACTTTCCTCTGCCTGTTACCCCAGAGGTGGCCGGTTAACCCACAGGTCCTGTGCGTTTGGGAGAGCCAGGCGCTTGAAGGTGTCATCAGTTTGGTTGAACAGCAGGCCCTGTTTAGGGGGTGATTTCAAGGGCCAAATCTCTCCCTTATCCTCCCAGTTTTCCTCACTCCTCTGTTTTTGATGCCTGAATTGTCCATCATTAAGACAGATTGTATTCTCTGTGAGAGAATCAATATCCATGGAAAATGTGGCTTATAATTAATAATACCATTATATTAAATAATAATATAATTAATAATCTGAAAAAGAATATATATATATATATATGTATAACTGAATCTCTTTGCTCTACACCTAAAACTAACACAACATTGGATGAGATTCCAAATAACCAAAGCAGTCTTGAGAAAGAAGAACAAAACTGGAGGCATCATGCTCCCTGATTTCAAACTGTATTACAGAGCTATAGTAATCAAAACATTATGGTATTGGCATAAAAACAGACACATAGATCAATGAAACAGAATGGAGAGCCCATATATAAACCCATAAATATATGGTTAATTAATTTATCACAAAGGAGCCAAGAATATATGAAGGGGAAAGGAGAGTCTCTTCAATAAATGGTGCTGGGAAAACTGGATGTCCACATGCAAAAGAATGGAACTGGACCCCTATCTTACACAAAACTTACAAACTTAACTTACAAAACTTAACTCAAAATGGATTAAAGATTTGAATGTAAGACTTGAAACCATAAAACTCTTAGAAGAAAACTTAGGTGGTAATATTACATCAGTCTTGGCAATGAATTGTTGGATTTGACACCAAAACAAAGGCACTAAAAGTAAAAATAAACAAGCGAGACTACCTCAAACTAAAAAGCTTCTGCACAGCAAAGGAAAATCATTCACAAAATGAAAGGGCAACCTACTGAATAGTAGAAAATATTTGCAAGTCATGTATCTGATGAAGGTTAATATACAAAATACATAAAGAACTCATACAACTCAATAATCAATAGCAAAAATACAAACAATCTGATTAAAAAAAATGGGCAGAGGATCTGAACAGACATTTTTCCAAAGAAGACATACAGATGGCTGACAGGCATGTGAAAGGGTGCCTAATCATCATCCCTAGTCATCAGGGAAATGCAAGTCAAAACTACAATGAGATATCACCTCACACCTGTCAGAATGGCTAATATCAAAAAGACAAGAACTAGCAAGTATTGGCGGGGATGTGGAGAAAAAGGAACCCTTGTGCACTGTTGATGGGAATGTAAGTTGGTATAGCTATTATGTAAAACAGTATGGATGTCTCTCAAAGTATTAAAAATACAACTGCCATATGATCCCACAATTCTACTTCTGGTTGTATATTTATCCAAAGAAAATGAAAGCACTAACCTGAAAAGATATCTGCACTCCCATGTTTATTGCAGCATTATTTACAGTAGCTAAGACATGGAAGAAACCTAAGTGTCCATTGATGGCTGAATAGATAAAAAGGTTGTGGTACATGTACCACATATACACAATGAGATGTTATTCAGTCATAAAAAAGAATGAAATCTTGACATTTGTGCCAACATGGATGAGTGTTCAGGGCATTATGTTAAGTGAAATAAGTCAGACAGAGAAAGACAAATAACCTATGGTCTCAATTATATGTGGAATCTGAAACAAAACAAAACAAAAACAACCCAAGCTCATAGATACAGAAAATAGTTTGGTGGTTGCCAGTGGTGGGGGGTAGGTGGTGGGTGAAATGGGTGAAGGTGGTCCAATGGCACAAACTTCTAGTCGTAAGTCAGTCCTGGGGATGCAATGTACAGCCTGGTGACTATCGTTAATAATACTGTACTACATATTTGAAAGTTCCTAAGAGTAGATCTTAAAAGTTCTCATCACAAGAAAAAATTCTGTATGTTATGTATGGTGAACAGATGTTAACTAGACATATAGTGGTAATCATTTCATAATATATACAAATATTTAATCATTATGTTGTGCACCTGAAACGAATATAATGTTATTGGTCAATTATACCTCAAAAAACCACCTGTGAATTATCATAAACTTAATAATAGGACACTGGTTAGTCTCATCAGGATAATCAAAGTTAACACCCTATTTTTAAGATAGCGATGTACCCTTTGCCAGGTAACCGAACACATTCACAGTTTCCAGGATGAGGCCGTGGATGTCTTGGAGAGGCCATTATTCTGCCTGCCACACATGGAAATACGAGAAAGCACTATAAGGGCTAAATCAAAACCGAAATAAAAATGGAAAACAGCCCATCACTCTCAACCAAGTACAGAAAAGTTTCTTCTGATCAAACAACTCCTCTTTGGAACATCGGATTCCTGTTCTTTCTATTTGCCCAGTGACCTCACCGGGGTGGCTACTGTCTGGGAATTCTTGACCACAGTGTGAATATACTGCTGGTCCTTCACCCTCCCCCCTTCTCCAAAAGTGCCCACCGCCCCCACTTCCCACAGCGGGACCGGTGAGAGCACCACACTCAGGCCTGTTCTCTGCCAATGTCCCTCCCTCGAAGCTGGTGATGCTGAGAGCTGCACAAACCACCCCCAAACCTCACAGTCCCTCCAGAATCGGGCAGCTCTCTTCCAAGGGGTGACTCAGGGACCCAAGCTGCTTCCATGATATGACTTTGCCACCTTTTGCTATAACAAGACTGGCCTGATGTCACTCAGCTGGCAGGTGGGGGAAGGGTGTGGGAATAATGAACCTGATACTCAACCAGGTCAGTCCGAAGTGACACGTATCACTTCCACCCACATTCCAGTAGCAAGACATAAGGTGCCACCCAAACGCAAGGGGAGCTGGGAAATGTAGTCACCGTGCCACCCAAACGCAAGGGGAGCTGGGAAATATAGTCCCAGGCTGGCTCCCCAGCAACAACGTGGAACTTGGGTCCGTACGGGTAGGCAGCCATCTCTACTTCTATCTAATACCAAAACCTTCCCCAACAGCGTCTTTGACTCTCCACCTTGGGGAGAGAAACTGCATAAACGAATTCACCCTCTGACATTAATATATGATAACATTTTATTTTATGATCACTCCCAGAATATTTATTATTTTAAAAAGAAAAATAGGAAGATGTCTCAAAGCAGTAACTCTAAAGGTGGAGGACCACGACACCGTAAAGCAATCGTACTCCAATAAAGATATTAAAAAAAAAAAAGATGGAAGAGATATTTTGGAATTGGGGGCACGGTGGGGGAGGGCATTCCTGCTATCTTCAGATAATTTGTAGAGGAACACGCATTCAGTTGTGTGCTACGGGGATTCAGCTTCAAATCTCCAAGGCTGCCCATATCAGAGAGGGGACAGAATACACCCTTTTCATAGGTTTTCAAACAAATTCCATCCCAGTTGTGCCCTTATTGGCTCTGTAAGTCCAGAGGCAGAGCTGCTGGCATCCACCTGGCGAACAGCTTGATGGGCGACACTACCCAGCTCCAGTCGAGGTTGGGGGGAGATTGATCGGTGCCTCATCCACTTCCCAATGCTGATAGATTCACTTACTTGGGCCAGACATGTGTCTCCCGCTAGGCAGTAAAAATGTCAATAACCGCTCCCTTTTTACTCTTCTTTCCAAGCTGGAGACAAGCTTCCATTAAATCCTTAACCGATGCTTTTTTGATTAAATCAAATTTACAGCCGCTGGAGAGGGACAGGCTTTCAGCCACATTCACTTTGCCTTCAGTGAAGTGCTCTGGACTTGGCTTTTCAACAACTCTCAGTATTTTCTGCCTTACAGATCAGTTTCCAGGCAAAGCCAAGGACAGGTCCTTGGCTAAACTTTGGATAAAGTGAAGTTTTTCACTTTCTCTGTGGACCCTGGGTCCCCAGACACAGGAGGGGGTGGTGACATTGCAGTGAGAATGGCTCCTTTGGACGGAGGGCAGGTGACATCTGCCTCAGCATGGTGACATTGGAGAGAAGGTGGATGACAACTGGGAGAGGCCAGGATCGCTGACATTTTTGTCATTTAATTTAAAACCAACCACGTCTAAATGTCTGTCATCCTCAAAGAAACAGAGCTTATAGACTAATTTATACTTGAGTATGAAGGGCTAATAATAGTTACTGTTATTTATTGGTTGCTTACTCCATGTCAGTCACTAGGCTAACCAACTTACACATGACCTCATCTAATACTTCCTGTAAGCCTCTGAAGAAAGTACTATGATTATGCTCATTTTACAGATGAGGAAATTGGGCTCGAGAAGAGGATAAATAACCTTCCCAAGGTCACACAACAGTGAGTGCCAGAGGAGCCACGCCGTCCTGCTGTGTAACTGCAAGAGCTTCTTTGGAAAAGAATCTGGAAAAAAATGTATATATGTATATATATGCATATATATATATGAAACTGAATAACTTTGCTATACACCTGAAACTAACACAACATTGTAAATCAACTATACTTCAATTAAAAAAAAAGTGAACTGAAATAAAAAAGCTTCTTACGTCATTGCTCCCAGGAATGGTTGCATTTTAAAAGGGTCAAGAATGAGGCCAAAGAAATAAAGCAATATTGGTGGTCGTGTGACCAGGGAGCTTTTTAGCTGGAAGGTCTTTACACACTTATCTTTCAAACCATACCAAGCTTTTGGTGCAGTTTGCTGTCTGTTGATAAGCCCAGTCTCTGATCATGTCCAAGATGGAGTATGTCACCCTCATTCTTTTTTTAACTGAAGTATAGTTGATTTACAATGTTGTGTTAGTTTCACATGTATAGTAAAGTGATTCATATACACACACACACACACACACACACACACACACACATTCTTTTTCATTATAGGTTATTACAGGATATTGAATATAGTTCCATGTGCTATACAGTAGGCCCTTGTTGTTACCTATTTTATATATAGTCATGTGTGTATGTTCATCACAAACTCCTAATTTATCCCTCCTTGTCTTCCCCTTTGGTAACCATAATATTGTTTTCTACATCTGTGAGTCTGTTTCTGTTTTGTAAATAAGTTCGTGTCATTTTTTAAGATTCCACATATAAGTGATATCATATGGTATTTGTCTTTCTCTATCTGACTTACTTCACTTAGTATAACAATCTCTAGGTCCATCCATGTTGCTGCAAATGGCATTATTTAATTCTTTTTTATGGCTGAGTAATATTCCATTGTATATATATGTACCACATCTTCTTTATCCATTCACCTGTCGATGGACATTTATGTTACTTCCGTGTCCTGGCTATAGTGCTGCTGTGAACATTGGGGTGCATGTATCTCTTTGAATTATGTTTTTCTCTGGATATATGCCCAGGAGTGGGATTGCAGGATCATATGGCAGCTCTATTTTTAGTTTTTAAAGGAATCTCCATACTGTTCTCCACAGTGGCTGCACCAACTTACATTCCCACCAACAGTGTAGGAGGGTTCCCTTTTCTCCACGCCCTCTCCAGCATTTGTTATTTGCAGACTTTTGGATGATGGTGTCACCTTCATTCTTGATCCTCGGACGTGGAATCAGAGGAGTTGAGGTTAGTTTTGAGCTGGTCGTGAACATGGTGAAAGGAATGAGGAGAGATGAAGAGGAGCCCCGTCACCACCCTTCACTCTCTGAATGAACATTTTCCCCACGACAGATTGGTGCATTTTCATACTTTTAAAAAATCAGCATTGAGCCAGATTTTTCAATGTGTGATTACATGGGACATCCTTCTAAATGGGTATGACCACTAGGGTAAGAGTACAATGTTAGCTTTGCACAGTGGCCCTTTCTGGGAGAGCATTTAGAGCCCTCACTTGGGCAGAGAGCCTTGGGGGTGGGGGTCACTGGGGAGCTGAGGCGCGATGGCCCCGCCCCTTCCCAACTGCATGGCAGCCTCTTAGGGGGAGTCTCTACCAGTAAGAATTAGCAAACAGATAACGTAAGAAGTTCCCTCCTAAGTACCTCTGAGGACATTAAGTCATTTGCCCCTACAGCCTTGTAGGGATGACAAAGGCCCAGTGGTTAAAGGTGCTGAAGGAGGTCAGAGGAGGACCCAGACTTAGTCTGCGCTGAGGTGCCAGGGCTGGTGGTGAGTGTGGAACGTGGCTGCCTGTGGGAACAGGGCTGCAGTTGGTGGCAGGGACAGAAGGGGAGGAACCCAGGTGTTGACTGTCCTGGTGTCTACATCTGCTGCCACCTTCCTCTTGAAGTAGCCCTGGCCTGAGGTGAGCAGCCGGCCATGGAACAGGGGTGTCAAGGGTTTGGACTGGAGCTTGCAGACAGCCATCTCTCTGTGTGTGCTGATATGACCTTTCCTCTGTGAATGTACACTCCTGACATCTCTTCATCTTCTTGTAAGGACATGGGTCTATTGGATTAGGACCGACACTTATGACCTGTATAGGGTTGTGCACAAGGATGTCAGGCCAAGCAGCACGGTGGGGGGCTCTGCTGGCCTAGACTCGTACAGGCTGAGCCTGCGCGGAGCAAGGGGCCCCATTTTCTGATTTCCCTACAAGTCCTGTCCCCTCACCCTCCTGTGCCCCACCTCCCCCTCCCCCAGGGCAGCCTTGACTCAGAGGAGGGGACTTGATCTAATTTACCCAAAGGCTCTACCTAGACTAGCTCTGCTCCTGGTTTTGGGCACCCCAGACACTGTACATTTGGGATGGGATCCCAAGACGTGGTGGGGGGCAAGCAAGGGGAGTGTCCACAGCTGCCATTGGCCCCTAGATGGAATGGCCATTCCTGAAAAGGGAGCAAGGTGTGTGGAAGTGAAAAATGTGAATTGCAGGTGTCTTGGTCTGCTAGGGCTGCCATAACAGTACACCATAGACTGGGGGGCTTAAGTGACAGAAATTTATGTTCTTGCAGTTGTGGAGGCTGGAAGTCCAAGGTCTGCGTACTGACAGGTTTGGTTTCTGGGGAGAGCTCTCTCCTTGCCTTGCAGACGGCCCCGTCTCCCTCTGTGTCTTGATATGACTTTTCTTCCATGAATGTACACTCCTGGCATCTCTTCCTCTTCTTATAAGGACACAGGTCCTATTGGATTAGGACCCCACCCTTGCGACCTTGATAACCTCCTTAAGGACCTGATCTTCAAATACAATCACATTGGGGGCTAAGGCTTCAACATATGATTTGGTTTGGGTAAATCATATGTTTGATTAGCTTGATTTCGGGGGACACAATTCAGTCCATAACAGCAGAGAATGCCTGCAATTCTGTTAGTGTTTTTCTAGTATCAGTGATGTATGTGTGTGTGTGATTCCAACTAGACTGCAATCTTCCAAAGCAAGGCCTGTGTTTGAAAAGTCATTTTTTTTTTTACCCCTGTACTCTTAGCCCCCCAGCCTTCCACCAGAGGGCCAAACACAGGAGGCACTAAATAAATGTGTGTGAACCAACCCCCAGTGAAGCTTCTTGGTGGACACATGTTGCTAAGGCCAACTCTGACCACTCATCCATGACTTTCTCAAGATGGGATAGCAGAGGACTGGGCTGGAGAGAATGCTCTGATTGGTTCACTTTTTTAAAAAAAATTTTATTGGAGTATAGTTGATTTGCAACGTTGTGTTAGTTTCAGGTGTACAGCAAAGTGAATCAGTTATACATATACACATATCCACTTTGTTTTTTAGATTCTTTTCCTATATAGGCCATTACAGAGTATTGAGTAGAGTTCCCTGTGCTATACAGTAGGTCCTTATTATCTCTTTTATATATAGATCAGTTCACTCTTTGAAGGAAGGGATGGAACTTTCAGAAGGGAAATGAACTCTCATTTCAGTCAATTCATACTCCAATCTCACTTTGTTAAATAACAGTAGTTATTCAATAGCCTTTGGAATTCTCATGCTTCATATTTAGTGTGTCCAATTTTACTCTTCATAGCATGCCTGTGAAACTTGCCATTTTCACCATTTGAACGTTGCTTTGACATGATCTTGGATGTTATCTTACTCCATAGGGGAATGGGCCTTAATAGCCCCCAGACTCCAGTAATGAGAAGGATAAGATTTTATCCATCCACATAATTCTAGAATTGCTACCTACAAGAGATACTAGAGGCAGCAGACTCTTCACTTATTCAAAGGCTTTTCATTTTATTAAAAATGAAAGTATCTTATTTTTCCTGATGGTAAAAAAATTGATAGTCCTTAAAAAGTGTAAACAATGAAGAATGGTGTAAAAATTAGTGAGATGACTCATAATTCTGCCACCCAGGATCAGCCTCTGGAGGTTTGAATGTGTTACCATTTGATTTTCTTCCTAAGATCATGCATATGTATGTGTGCGTCCACCCCACTTTTTTCATAATAGAATTGTATTATATATGCTCTAAATGGTTTCCCTCCCCTCACTTTATAAATTTATTTATTTATTTTTGGCTGTGTTGGGTCTTTGTTGCTATGTGAGGGCTTTCTCTAGTTGCGGCAAGCGGGGGCTACTCTTCGTTGCGGTGTGCGGGTTTCTCATTGTGGTGGCTTCTCTTGTTGTGGAGCACGGGCTCTAGGTGTGCGGGCTTCAGTAGTTGTGGCACGTGGGCTCAGTAGTTGTGGTGCATGGGCTTAGTTGCTCTGAGGCATGTGGGATCTTCCTGGACCAGGACTTGAATGGATTCTTAACCACTGTGCCACCAGGGAAGTCCCCCATCCCCTCACTTTAAAAAATGTTTTTATTATGAAAAATTCCAAATATATACTAAAACAGACTGCATAATATATTGCGTCTCCATTTGTGACTAATCATTTTTTTAAAAAATTGAAGTATAGTTGATTTACAATATTATATAGTTTCAGGTGGATGACACAGTGATTCAATATTTATAGATTATACTCCATTTAAATTTATTACAAAATAGTGGCTATGTTTCTCTGTGCTGTATAATATATCCTTGTTGCTTATCTATTTTATACATAGTAGTTTGTATCTCTTAATCTCCTACTCGTATCTTGCCCTTCCCCCTTTCTCTCTCCCCACTGGTAACCACCAGTTTGTTTTCTACATCTGTGAGTCTGTTTCTGTTCTGCATATACATCCATTTGTATTATTTTTTTAGATTCTACATATAAGTGATATCATTCGGTATTTGTCTTTCTCTGTCTGACTTATTTCACTAAGCATAGTATTCTCTATGTTCATCCATGTTGCTGCAAATAGCAGAATTTCTTTCTTTTTTATGGCTGAGTAATATTCATTTGTGGCTAATCTTGTTTCATCTGTATTTCAATCTACCCTCACCCCAGATTATTTTGAGGCAAATCCTAGCCATCATATTATTTAATCAGTAATGTCTTCTCCCTATGAGATAGAGACCCTTCAGAAATAATACCCTTATCATACCTAAATAATTAACAGCACTATCTTAAAATCCTCAAATATCCAGTCACTGTTAAAATATGTCTAGTTGTCTTATAATGATTTGTCTGAATCAGGATCAAGGTGTATACTTTCAATTGCTTTGGTTATGTCTCTTCAATCTTTTTAATCCATAGCTTCATCCTCGATGTTTTCTCCTTACAGTTTACTTGTTGAAGAAACTTGGTCATCTGTTCCACAGAGTTTCTTGTCTGGATTTTGCTGATTTCTTCCCCATGGTGTCATTTATAATGTTCCCCTAAATTGCTAGTTTGATCTCAAAACTTGATCAGATTCCATTCTTATTAGTCAAGTGTACTTCATAAATGGTATTGTGTACACCCCTCAGGAGACTCATAAAGTCTGGGGTCTCTCTTTTTGTAATGTCACCTAGATCTATTATTAGGGTCTGATTTATGTCCCCCACTCCTTTTCATAGGTTGAAGTCCTAACCCACAGTACCTTAGACTGTGACTGTATTTGGAGACAAGGTGGTTAAGTTGAAATGAAGTCATTAGGTGTCCTTATACAAAGAGGAGGTATGGACACAGACACACACAGAAGGATGACCACGTGAGGACAGAAGGAGAAGACGGCCGTCTGCAAGCCAAGAAGAGAGACCTCAGAAGAAACCAGCCCTGCTGATGCCTTGATCTTCCTTCCAGCCTCCAGAATTGTGGGAAAATAAATTTCTGTTGTTTAAGCCACCCAGTCTGTGGTACGTTGTCAGGGCAGCCCTAGCAAACTAATACATCTATAAATTCATTAGACAATATAAAATGGTAATACTCTAATCCTACCATATCTTTTTTGTTTATCAGCTAAATAGTTCTGTAAAGATAAATTTTTCCCCAACCACTATTTTGTTACCCATGGCACAATTAGCACAGGAAGAGCAAGATAAATGCTTGATTCTTTTCCTTTATGTCCCAGTTTTCAAAATAATGGGTTGGTTCCTCATCGTCCTCCCAAAGTGAACCATGATATTTTTTCTTTTTTGTTTTTAGTATCAAATAAATTTAAAAGTATTTGGTGTGTTTCAGTATACCTTTCTGAACATAATATATCATAAACATCTTTCTATGTCAATACAATTCTAAATTATTAGTTTTAGAGACTACATGGCTTTCCCTTATAGGATAGTATTAGAATTTATATAACCATTTCTTACGTTGGACATTTACATTACAACACTCTTAATTTAGCATTTCCACTCAAGTTTAGTCTTGCCCTCACAAATAAATACATTTTTCCCTGAAGCAAGGTAATACTTTCCCTAATTTATTTGGAAAGATGAAATTAGTAGATTAATTTTTAATAATGACCATGATATGAAAGGCAGTCTGGTTAGTTGAGTGGCCTTTTTACTGAAGTTTGAAAGATGTTTTCTAGTCTGTCTATTTGAAATATCTATACCATGGGTGAGGGGAAAAATCTCTTTTTTTTTCTCAAGGTTTGAAGTTCTTCATCAAGGACGAAAGATAAAATAAGATTGGCAATTAAGCTCAAATAGTAATTAAGAGTAAAAACTGATGGTGGCAAGTTACTTTTTGATATATCCATCTTTGCTTGAATGGTCTCATTTTTGAAAATCAATGTTCTAGCTTTGAAAGAAACCATTGCTACCTTTGCTAGTCCTCCCTAGTGGTAGGGGCCATCAAGTCCATGGCCAACTTCGTCCATCAATGTGCAGATGAGGTCAGCTCTGGATCCATCCTGATGTGCCTGGATTGTTCCGTTCATGCCTGTTCTGAAGCAATTCCTCATAATGTCCCCTTTCACTCTCAAAAGAGTCCTGGTGTGGACAAGAAATTATATAATCACACTAGATATTAATGGTTCTGTTTCCTTCTACTTATTCGGATTTCTTGGTGTCCCAACTTCCTCAAAGACAAGAGAGGGCTATGGAAGAACAAGTTTCTTCCTGTCCACCCAGACCTCCCCTCTCCCCACAATTGCATGGCTATAGTTAGTTTCCCCTTTTCTTGTTCATTTTTTGTTTAGGCAAATTTCTGCTTCCCATACTTGTTTTATTGTAGTCTCTTCAGTAGTAAACAAAGCTGTCAGAACAGGGAGAAAATTGCTGTGTAACAGAGATCCGAATAGGATTTGGTCCAGATGGGGAAACTGAGGCCGAAGGGGCATGGTCTGAGCCAAGGCAACACAACTGGGTAGTGACAGAGCAGGGCAAGGACCAGGGTCTCTGAATTTCTCTGCCAACCGATCTTGGCTAATTTGTCCTTTTAATAATTGCCAGGGTCTTTGGCAAATTTGATGTTTTGAGGAAGGTGGGACCCTACCTGCCTTCTCTTCACTTTTGCCATCAGGTGGCAAATTAGAATGAAAAGAAGCCTCCCTTCTAGTTCTGTTACAGGTGGTACATTTATTACCAAGTCATATTTATTAGAAGCAGGCAAAGAAGAGTTCTACAGCTTCTTTTTGTCAGCTCAGGTCAAGTCTACACCCAATGCTTAGGCTCTTTGACAAGCACCTTGCATAAAAGGTCCACTTAGAGGCAGAGGCAACAGTATTCTGATGGTAGACTGAGAACTTTCTCGTTGGGTCGGGTGACAGCATCTTATGTTGAGTGCAGTGGGAGAACATACTCTAGACCTGGGGCCACAGGTGAAACCTGTTGGGTTTGACAGATTATTTCTTGCAAGGACACGAACTCCCATCAGCCTTCCTAGCCAAGCACGTTCGTTGAGCAAGTGCAGATGTATTTCTAACATTGAGAGAGGATGTATTGAACAAGTGCAGATGTATTTCTAACAGTGGAGAGAGGATGGTTCACAGCAGGCCTGCAATCTAGTCCTTTCCTTTGGGCAGGGTGCTGGGATGCCTCTGGGAAAGAGGAAGGAAGGTAAAAGTTCTTGTGAACATGCTAATTACAAGTCACTCATGATAACATTAGTGGTAACTAACAGGGGAGTCCTTACCTGTGGAATGTTGTTAGCAGGATGTACCTGGTCTGTGTTAAAGTTGCTTATGGAATCTATGGATTTATGGTGCATGACTCCCTGGAAAGTGTTGAGTAGGCTACGTGACAATTTGAGTGTGAAAACAGAGATGTTTCCTAACCTAAACATCTCCCTTTTGCACGAGTGATGCAGCCACATGCCATACTTAGAGACCTCAACTTGCTTGTTAATGTAACAAGAAAGGATCTGGGGAGATTATGCTGTGGGGACCCCAGACCTCTCTTTGCTTTACTTATGCCTCACAATTACTTGTATTTTTGAAAGACAAAAGTATCAAAATTTTTGATACTGGGTAAGATTTCTGATACTTGTGAGCCTTATTTGACAATTTGACACTTTATGCTCTCATTCTTTAGGCTAAATAATGCACCCTCTTGTATAGATACAGATAATTTCTGAGAGGCAAGACCTTACTCAGTTCTGGAGTGTGGATTGATTGATTGATTTTTATTGTGTGTTTTTAAAAAATATGTTTTATTGAAGTATAGTTGACTTACAATGTTGTGTTAGTTTCAAGTGTACAGCAAAGTGATTCAGTCTATCTATCTATCTATCTATTTATCTATCTCTCCACTCTTTTTATATTGTTTTCCATTGTGGTTTATTCCCTGTTCTATACAGTAGGACCTTGTTGTTTATCCATTCTATACATAATAGTTTGCATCTGCTAACCCCAAACTCCCAGTCCATCCTTCCCTCACCCCCCTCACCCTTGGTAACCACAAGTCTGTTCTCAGTGTCTGTGAGTCTGTTTCTGTTTTGTAGATAAGTTCATTTGTGTCATATTTTAGATTCCACGTATAAGGGATATCATGTGGTATTTGTCTTTGCCTGACTTCACTTAGTGTGATAATTTCTAGGTCCATCCATGTTGCTGCAAATGACATTATTTCATTCTTTTAAATGGCTGAGTAATATTCCATTGCATATATGTATCACATGTTCTTTATCCATTCATCTGTCAGTGGCCATTTAGGTTGCTTCCATGTCTTGGCTGTTGTAAATAGTGCTGCTATGAATATCAGGGTGCATGTATTTTTTCAAAATATGGTTTTATCTGGATATATGCCCAGGGGTGGGTTTGCTGGATCATATGGCAACTCTATTTTCAGTTTTTTGTGGAACCTCCATACTGTTCTTCATAGTGGCTGCACCAATTTGCATTCCCACCAACACTGTAGGAAGGTTCCTTTTTCTTGGAGTGTGGATTTATAATTAGATGATTCAAATGTTCTTCAACCACCCCTGGGTATAGATTACAGTTAACTTGTGTACATATATACATCATGTTGTTCATACTGAGATATTTTAATGCATTTTACAGACAAAATAACATTACCAACGCAGGATTATGTCTCTTATGATCACTGGAGACGGTGATGAACAGGAATGTCAGTCGCATTAGCATTGGCAGTAAGTACCAATTGCTTTGTGATTATTCTGCGCTGAGCACATTACATATATTAGCTCTAGTTCAATATACCTGCAAGGTCTCTGTTCTCATGTTACAGATGAAAAAACTAAATTTCAGAGAGCTTATGTCACTTGCCCAAGGTCACATCAGTGTAACCTCAAGTCTGTGCTACAACACTGAACTGCCCCCCACACTGATGTAAAGGGCCGGGGTGAATGGGACCTGCGGTCTTTGGTAGTTTTAGCATTGCAGTGGCTTTAAGGAAGTTAACTGTGCACTTCATTGCAGGGTCCATATAACAAATACTGCTTTCAAATCTGTGATGCTTAGCAACATTATCCTGCCAAGCCCTGTGCGACTGTGGACCTATCTACATGGAAATTTCATTCAGAATTTTGAGAGTTGAGATCAGAGCTGTTAGCAAAGCTAGAGCAGTTGTAATGACAGGTGAGACAATCCACTAAAGGTTCTCCTTCCTGGCATCTCTGACCTTGACAACTTCCTTTCCCATGCCTGGCTAATACCGGAATGAGGAATAAAGGTGAAGCACTCCTACAGAGCCTACCAGGGAATGGTGTCTGATAGATACTATGATTTGGGGGGATTAGCTTTGCATGTAAATTCATGAACACATTGGCAGCTGTATCATCTGGATGGTTTCCAACCCCTTCATTGGAAGAGATGTACTATGGGGACAGGGAGTTTCTTATAGTCACAGCTGCTGTATCTCCAGTGCTCAGAATACAGCCTGTCATGGGGCTGGTGCACAGTAAATATTTATCAAATGACTCATCTCCCCAGATAGGCGTTTTGTTCTGGGCTGAATATCTGTGTCCCTCCCAGATTCATATGTCAAAGCCCTCAGTCTCAATGTGATGGTATTAGGAGGTGGGGCCTCTGCAAGGTAATTAGATTTAGATGAGGTCATGAGGATGGGGCTCTTCTGATGATATTCGTGCCCTTATAAGAAGGGGGAGAGACATGAGAACTCTCTCTGCTCCATGCTCACACACCGAGGAAAGGTTGTACGAGGACATAGTGAGAAGGTGGCGGTCTGCAACCTAGTCAGACACCTGCTGGCACCTTGATCTTCAACTTCCAGCCTCCAAAACTGTGAGAGATAAGTGTTTGTTGTTTAAGCCGCCCAGTCTATGGAATTTGTATAAAGCCATCCAAGTGAGGACACATTTTGGACCGCAGAATGTTTCCGCTCAACCCAGTAAAAGCCCTTGGGGACTGGACTTCTCTCCAGCCCCTTCAGGCATGTGTTAATCTTGTCTTCCAGCCTAGATAGCAGGTAGCTCAAGTGCAGGCTGCAGCCTTCTGAAGGATCCCCCAGCTGTGCCTGCATTTGGGGCACCCCCTGAGCACTTGGGGAATTTGCAAATGCCTTGACCAGGGGATGTGTGACTGTAGGCACAGACCTGGGCAGGCTGGCAGAGTCTGGCTGCACATGCAGGTCCCACGTTCCCAGCTGCCTCAACAGTATGGCTGGGGGAAGGCTTGTTTGGGGTGGTGATGCAATGACCTTGCTCTCAGCAAATAGCAATCCTGCTTCCCTTTCTCCATCCCCCTCTCATTTAATTTACAGCCTGTGAAATGGGGAGAGAGGGCTGGGGAAGTAAAACATTGGTAAATGTGCCTCACTTCCTTGAGGCGTCAGGGGATATAATAGAAAAGGCTTCATCTTCAGCCCAGGGTTCAGGCCAGTGTGTTTGAAGCAGCGTGTAATTTCATTTGATGACCTTTCCAGCTCACAAATGACAAGTGAGGTCGAGTGTATGTTTTGCACTTGTTTTTAAGGCTGCGAAGGGCAGAGGATTGGGAGGCGGATGAGACACTAGTCACACGTGTAAACTTCTCTCTTGTTGCCAGTGGACCCAGGCCCTTTCTTTCTGGGTGACATGCTCTGCTGCGACCTTGAAGGTCTGAGTGACTTGCTTTTGGATCCCAAACCTGGGTTGTCACCAGCTCTCATTTTGAACAGTGATAAAATGGCCATATGACTCATTTTTTTCCAAATGTGGACACTTTGGAGAATGAAACAGAGTGTTAAGGACATGGGACAACAGGTGAAACCAGGTCTGTCCTGGACAAGCTGGGATGGATGGCTACTTAACCCGTGACCTCTAACATTTAATATGTGCAATGAAAGCTTCAGGCCTTCTCCCTACTTTCAGAAATTTCCATAAACCCATGCAGCAAAGGAGAAAATCTTTCCTATGGGCTCGCCTAGGGGACATTGTTCTTCTCACAGATATGGACCTCTACAGTAGGACCTTATTGTTTATCCATTTTACCCATAATAGTTTGCATCTGCTTATCCCAAACTCCCAATCCATCCCTCTCCCACTCCCCTCCCCCTTGGCAACCACAAGTCTGTTCTCTATGTCTGTGAGTCTGTTTCTGTTTCGTAGATAAGTTCAGTTGTGTCATAGTTTAGATTCCACATATAAGTGATATCATATGGTATTTGTCTTCCTCTGTCTGGCTTACTTCACTTAGTATGATAATCTCTAAGTCCATCCATGTTTCTGCAAATGGCATTATTTCATTCTTTTTAATGACTAAGTAATATTCCATGGTGTACCTCTGTGTGTGTGTGTGTAAAAACATATCTATGTATCTATATCTCACATCTTCTTAATGCAATTGTCTGTTGATGGGCACTCACGTTGCTTCCATGTCTTGGCTTGTCAATT
The DNA here is from genome assembly GCF_003676395.1 of Aethalodelphis obliquidens. Taxonomy (NCBI): domain Eukaryota; kingdom Metazoa; phylum Chordata; class Mammalia; order Artiodactyla; family Delphinidae; genus Aethalodelphis; species Aethalodelphis obliquidens. The sequence goes on along the minus strand of NW_020837991.1, from coordinate 9,252,512 downwards.
GTTAGCTGGCTGATTATTGGAACATAGTAAAGGGAAGGTTCAGAGTGAGGAGAGCCGTCTGCCTGGTTGGCGGAGGGGCATTTTGGATGACTGGGCAACACACAACCAGCTGCTGCTGCTAGCAGGGCAAGGAGCCATCCTCCCATTGTCTTTAAACTCCATCTTTCCCGGCTGTAGGAGATGATCATGATCATTATTATTGGCGAGACACATGTTCAGTGTAATGAACGTGCAGTTTGCTGCAATCAGCAATGAGCAGCTCCTTGTAATTGGCTCATAAGAATGACAAGGTGTTGAAAGCGCAGTTAAGGCCTTTCCAATTCACATCTGCCATTAGCAGGAGCTCGTTAAAGTCATGAACGAAGAGAAAGTGTAAATAAAGAAGCCTGCTCTGTGTAATTACAGCTGTACATCTGACTGCCTCCTTCCAGTGCTCCAACGAGAAGGGCTCCGGGTGTCCGGACCTCCTGGGCCCCGCGTCTCTGCCTCTTTATTTATGCCATTTCTCGGGATGTGCATCTCTGTTGAGCTGTGGGAAGGCTGGGATGCAGCCTACAGAGCGGTGGTGACGCATGTGCACGGCCCAGCCAGGCAACACCGGCCAGGGCACGGGGTCGCAGCAGAACCCCTTTCCTGCTGCCTCCTGGGGGACACAGCCTGGAGCCTGAGCCCAGGCCCAGTGACCTTGCAGGTCATGCGATGTGGGGTTCCCTCGACCTGCCTCCCCTGTTGTAAAAATAAAGGTAAGTGATAGCCAAGGCTACAAAAAAAAAATGTGCTTCTACTGTAAATAAAATAGATAACTGACAAGGACCTACTGTATAGCATAGGGAACTATACTTAATACTTTGTAATAACCTATAAGGGAAAAAATCTGAAAAAGAATATATATATATATGTATAACTGAATCACTTTGCTGGACACCTGAAACTAACAGAGTACTGTAAATCAACTATACTTCAATTTGAAAAAATGTGCTTAATGTACAGTCAAGAAACATCTGCTGAGCGATTCCTGCATGCCAGGCTCTGTTTTGGGCCATTCTGCTCTGATTTCAGCACTTTTCTAACAAGTGGTGTTCCCGAGGCCAGCTGTCTACAGAGGCAACTCAGTAAACCCAGCTGCATGGTACGATTCAAGGTGCAGAGAAAGGCATCTTCTTTTTACCAAACAACAAAAACAAAAACAAAACCAAACTCTCCTAAACAACAAAACATTCTAAAAACAACAGAAATGTCTCAGTGTGTCCTGAGGGGAAAGTGGGGAATTTTAAGGAATCCCTTGGGTCTGAGATGAGTTTTGTATGGACTCCACCCTTCTGGCTGGTGCTCACTGGCGGCTGGGTGGTCTCCTGGTCCAGGATATGCCTTTTTAAAATATTGTTTTCCATTATGGTTCACTACAGGATATTGAATATAGTTCCCGGTGCTATGCAACAGGACCTTGTTGTTTATCCATCCTATATACACTAGTTTGCATCCCAAACTCCCAATTCACCCAAACTCCCAATTCACCCCTCCCAAACTCCCAATTCACCCCTCCCAAACTCCCAATTCACCCCTCCCCCACAAGAGGGAACTTACATCTTACTCTTTTTGTGTATAAAACGCAAACATGTATACAGCACGTGAACAGTGTACCTTTGCTGTTCAATGCCATGCCATGCCCTGTATATCTGGACAAAACCATAATCTGAAAAGATACCTGCACCCCAATCTTCATAGCAGCACTATAAGCAAGACATGGAAGCAACCTAAATGTCCAACAAAAGATGAATGGATAAAGAAGATGTGGTACATATATACAATGGAAAACTACTCAGCCATAAGAAAGAAGGAAATAATGCCATTTGCAGCAACATGGATGGACCTAGAGATTATCATACTAAGTTAAAAAAGTCAGAAAGAGAAAGATAAAAACCATATGGTTTCACTTACATGTGGAATCTAAAGTATGACACAAATGAACCTACCTATAAAACAGAAATGGACTCACAGACATAGAAAACAATCTTATGGTTACCAAAGGGGAAAGGTGGAGAGTGATAAGTTAGGACTTTGGGATGAACATATACACACTACTATATATAAAATAGATAACCAACAAGGACCTCCTGTATAGCACTGGGAACTCTACTCAGTATCTTGTAATACCCTATTATGGAAAAGAATCTGAAAAAGAATACATATATATATATATATATATACACACACATATATATATGTGTATATATATATATATATATACACACACATATATATATATGTATATATATAAACTGAATCACTTTGCTGTACACCTGAAGCTGTGTGGCTTGAGGGATTTCAGTTCCCTGACCAGGGATTGAACCTGGGCACTCGGCTGTGAGAGAGTGGAGTCCTAAGCACTGGACCACCAGGGAATCCCGGGATATATTTTGAATCAATAAGTGATACAATTTTTTTGGACAGATTGGATGGGAGCGTGAGGTAAAGATGGGTCAAGGATGACTCCAGGAAACTGACTGGGAAACTGGAAGGATGGAGCTGGGACAGATCAGGACACAGCATCAGGCATGGAATTTGAGGTGTCCACAGCACAGCCAAGTAGAGGTACTTTGCAGAGAGCTACAGAGGGGAGTCTGGAGTTGGGGGAGAGGGCACGGCGGGGGAGTGAGCTTGGAGGGCTTGTTTCAAGCCCTGAGTCTGGATGAGGACCCTCAGGAAGAGAAGAGGGCTGAGTCCCGGGGGCTCCGGCCTTGAGAGCCTGGAAGAGGAGAAACCGCAAAGCAAGCCGAGAGTGGATTGGGTAGGGGGGGACCGGAGGACTGACGTCCTACAAGCAGAGCAAAGAAAGAGCTTTCAGGAGGAAGGAGGGGGAAAGCGAGGTAAACACCGAGGAGAGCGCGGTTTAGGGAGGGGGCTGAGAATTGGCTCTCATGGAGACACAGGGTGCTCAGGGGGGGGGGGGGGGGTGTTTGACGAGGGCTCTTTTGGTGGAAAGCTGATGGGAATGGCTGAAAGCAGACCCTCCAGTGAGGAATCTGGAGGCAGTGAGTGCTGCAACTTTCCCCAGGAATTTTAGCGTAAAAAAGGAGCAGAAAACTGGGAAGAGAGAATTAACATTAGGCTATGCACCCAAGTGTCAACAATTGCACCCCTGGGATGATGAATGTGCTTCTTAAAAAATTTGTTGTGACTTAAAAAATAATTCCTATATTAAACATGTTAATTTTGAACAAAAAACGTTCTAAAATCAACATTGGAGTTTGTACGATTTCTTGATAGCCAAACCCTCTAATCAGCTCAGTTCTTAAACAGAGAACTGGGGTTTGGGAGCCCCCCCCCATGGGTGTTTTCAAATTTCCCTTAAAAATGGGGTGGTCTTATCTTTTTACCTGGGCTGAGGCACAATATTGAATTTCTCCTTAAATTACTAGGATCCATTTTATGCTGACCTGTGTCTAGAACAGACCTGAACATATTGATCTACCCCCTGTCAGGGAAGGGCTTTTAAAAGGATCTTCTTACCTTTCAGTCTTTTAGCATGAAAGTCATAGGGGAACTTCCCTATGTCAGGATTATTCCCATGTGGCCTGTATTTAGGAAAGTATGTGGGGCAGCCACTGTTTTTACTTGAGAGGTGATTATTAACAGTGATAAAATAGTAATAGCTGCTATTCACTGAGTGTTCAACAGGGCCCAGATACCATGTGAAGAGTTTTATCTACACTTGTTCATATAATCAGCACAGTAAACCTATGAGTTAGATATTCTTGTTATGCCCCTTTTCATGGCTAAGGCAGCTAAAACTCAGAGATCATATATCTGGTAGGGTCAGATTTGCCTGATCAAAGTTCAAGTCCCAGCCCACTCTCAGAAGTGTACAAAACTGGGTGAAAACTCCCTTCCCCTTGTCCAGACCCTGCTACCTATGGCTAGGTGGAAGCAGTGCAGTGGGTCCCCCAGTGGGATAACCTCTTGGAAGTTTTCAATCAAGAGTTTGGAATGAACAAATATGGATTTTCTTACTGAAGGAAGAGTTTTTCTACCTTCTGAGCTTAAAAACTAGTCAAGAAAAGTGAGCAGTAATGTCTGTAACCCTGGCCTGTGAAAGGGTTTCAGCAAATCCAGTCTCTGGTGTCACTGTGAGGGGGTCAAACCCCCATTTATCTACGTCAGAGGGAGTTGCATCTTAGCAATGGGAGAAAATGTCTTAAAACAAACTCCTTCAAAAAAACAAAAAACCCAAAAAACAAAACAAAACAAACAGAAAACCAAAAACAAAAGAAAACAAAACTCCTTCAGGTTGTGTATTCAAAAATTACTACTCTGGTAATTTTATTCCCCAAATAAAAGACCCTCATACTGTTGAATTCCATTAAATGTAATGGAATTTTAATTTATTAAATGTATTTAATGGAATTAATTTATTAAATTCCATTAAATGTCCCTTGTGAACCCTCCTATGCTGTTGGTGGGAATGTAACTTGGTGTAGCCACTATGGAAAACAGTGTGGAGGTTCCTCAGAAAACTGAAAATAGAGCTACCATATGATCCAGCAATCCCACTCCTGGGCAAATATCCAGACAAAACTCTAATCCAAAAATATACCTGCACCTCTATGTTCATAGCAGCACTGTTCACAATAGTCAGGACATGGAAACAACCTAAATGTCCATCGACAGCTGAATGGATAAAGAAGATGTGGTACATATATACAATGGAATACTATTCAGCCATTAAAAAGTATGAAATAATGCCATTTGCAGCAACATGGATGGACATAGAGATTATCATACTAAGTGAAGTAAGTCAAAGACAAATATCATATGATATTACTTATATGTGGAATCTAAAATATGACACAAATAAACTTATCTATGAAACAGAAACAGACTCACAGACATAGAGAACAGACTTGTGATTGCCAAGGAGAGGGATAGACTGGGAGTTTGGGATTAGCAGATGCAAACTATTATATATAGAATGGATAAACAACAAGACTCTACTGTATCGCAGAGAGAACTATACTCAGTATCCTATGATAAACCATAATGGAAAAGAATATTAAAAAAAAGAATGCATATATGTATATATATAACTGAATCACTTTGCTGTACAGCAGAAATTAACACAACATTGTAAATCAACTATACTTCAATAAAAAAGAAAAAATGTCCCTTGTTATTACATGGGTTTGACTGTTTTGCCAGCCAGTGACATCCTTATAAAGTGTAAAAATTTTGTACAGTAAGTTCAATAAATAGAATAGATATTTCCCCTAGTCCCCCCTTTATGAAGCGGGATGATAGCATCCCTCACAATTTGGAGCTAATGTAAGCATTCAGCACATTGACTGGCCATAATAAAGGCTCGGGTAAATGTTAGCTGACATTAATAATAAATTCGTACTAGATGACTGACATAATTAGCATATCAAACACTGGCCTAAGCATCACATGCTGCTTCTTGAGCTGAAATACCTTCTTTGTAGGCAAATTGTGCTTGGGAGATGCTTAATAGTTTTCTTCTCTTAAGTAGGTACATCTTTCCCCCATAATTTGATTTACTCTGTAAGATGAGCCCAGTCAGTTATTTGGTCCCTTCGATGGAGGCATCAGTTTTGTATACCTAAATTCATACGGATTCAACATTAGTGGAGAAACTCTGAGTTGACCAAAGGTGCTGTTGGTTGCAGACGGCAAATATACTCGGGTGTACAGAGGAAGCAGAGTTTCTTTATGTTGTCCATAAATGCAGTTTTCCTCTAAATTAACTTTTAAGTCCTTCTAGGTTTAAAATAGTCCAACCTGATTAATTCATTAGATAACATATTCAAATCTTTAGTCTCCCATATTCTCTTCAAGGTGGCGTTTGGTATCCTGCGGTGAAGGAAGACATCTTGGATCCCTGCCCCTCATCTGAGGCCCACATCCCTTCCACTCCCCACCATCGCCTGCCTGTAGGTCTCCTGTCCCCAGGATTCCCTGGGCCAGTAGGGGTGGTTTTCCCTTCCTTTTCTGGTTGGATCTCCTTCCCTTACAGAAAAATGCTGGTCTGAAGTCTCCCAGGCCTGGTTCCTGAAGTGTCAAATAGATTCTAAAGAAATGTACTCAGCCATAAAAAAGAATGAAATAATGCCATTTGCAGTGACATGGATGGACCTAGAGATTGTCATACTGAGTGAAGTAAGTCAGAGGAAGACAAATGTCATATGATATCACTTATATGTGGAATCTAAAAAAATGGTACAAATGAACCTATTTACAAAATAGAAATAAAGTCACAGATGTAGAAAACAAACTTATGGTTACCAAAGGGGAAAGAGAGGGAGTGATAAATTGGGAGATTGGGATTGACATATACACACTACTATATATAAAATAGATAAATAATAAGAACATACTGTATAGCACAGAGAACTCTACTCAGTACTCTGTATTGACCTATATGGGAAAAGAATCTAAACAAGAGTGGATATATGTATATGTATAACTGATTCACCTTGCTGTACAGCAGAAACTAACACAACATTGTAAGTCAACTATACTCCAATAAAAATTAATTAAAACAAAAGAAATGTAGCAAATCCTTTCTCTCTTTTTTTTGGGGGGGGTATTTTTTTTTAATTCAAACAGAAAGTCACAAAACTTATAATCATCCTCATCAGTTCACTCAGTCCCATGTAATTATTTTTTTTGTCATCTTGATCTTTTGTTAGCATTTTTATGAGTTCATCAGTTTTCCATTAGAGTTCTGAAAATGCTTATTCATTTAGTTCAGCAGTATAGCCAGTTACCAGAAACCTGTACTTGTCAGAGTCTTTTCCATGAATTCCTTGAAGATGAAACCCTTTTATAGGAACATTTTTGCAAAAGCATCAGAGTATACCCAGAACTGTCTGTAAATGACAAAAGACTTAAAAATGACCACGCTTAAAGATTTGATGAAAGTTCATAATAATGCAATTGACAAGGAAATTTAGTTATTTCTGAGATATACAGTTTAAAGTAATAACTAGAATTATGACTTATAACATTATACCAGAACATATAAGATTTTTAGAAATTTCGTGTAATGTCTGAAACATTTATGTTAACATATTTCCATACAAATAACCCAAAGAAAGTTTAGTATTAGTTGTGTTTTTTTTGTTTGTTTGCATGTTTTCTTATACTGCAGGTTCTTATTAGTCATCAATTTTACACACATCAGTGTATTCATGTCAATCCCAATCGCCCAATTCAGCACACCACCATCCCCACCCCACCGCGGTTTTCCCCCCTTGGTGTCCATACGTTTGTTCTCTACAACTGTGTCTCAACTTCTGCCCTGCAAACCGGTTCATCTGTACCATTTTTCTAGGTTCCACATACATGTGTTAATATATGATATCTGTTTTTCTCTTTCTGACTTACTTCACTCTGACAGTCTCTAGGTCCATCCACGTCTCAACAAATGACTCAATTTCATTCCTTTGTATGGCTGAGTAATATTCCATTGTATATATGTACCACAACTTCTTTATCCATTCATCTGTTGATGGACACTTACCTTGCTTCCATGTCCTGGCTATTGTAAATAGTGCTGCAATGAACATTGTGGTAAATGTCTCTTTTTGAATTATGGTTTTCTCAGGGTATACGCCCAGTAGTGGGATTGCTGGGTCATATGGTAGTTCTCTTTTTAATTTTTTAAGGAACCTCCAGACTGTTCTCCATAGTGGCTGTATCAATTTACATTCCCACCAATAGTGCAAGAGGGTTCCCTTTTCTCCACACCCTCTCCAGCATTTGTGGTTTGTAGATTTTCTGATGATGCCCATTCTAACTGGTGTGAGGTGATACCTCATTGTAGTTTTGATTTGCATTTCTCTAATAATTAGTGATGTTGAGCAGCTTTTCATGAGCTGTATGTCTTCTTTGGAGAAATGTATGTCTTCTTTGGAGAAATGTCTATTTAGGTCTTCTGCCCATTTTTGGATTGGGTTTTTGTTTCTTTAATATTGAGCTGCATGAGGTGTTTATATATTTTGGAGATTAATCCTTTGTCAGTTGCTTTGTTTGCAAATATTTCCTCCCATCCTGAGGGTTGTCTTTTTGTCTTGTTTATGGTTTCCTTTGCTGTGCAAAAGCTTTGAAGTTTCATTAGGTCCCATTTGTTTAATTTTGTTTTTATTTCCATTACTCTAGGAGGTAGATCAAAAAAGATCTTGCTGAGATTTATGTAAAAGAGTGTTCTTCCTATGTTTTCCTCTAAGAGTTTGATGGTGTCTGGTCTTACATTTAGGTCTCGAATCCATTTTGAGTTTACTTTTGTATATGGTGTTAGAGAGTGTTCTAATTTCATTCTTTTACATGTAGCTGTCCAGTTGTCCCAGCACCACTTATTGAAGAGACTGTCTTTTTTCCATTGTATATCTTTCCCTCCTTTGTCAGAGATAGTTGACCATAGGTGTGTGGGTTTATCTCTGGGCTTTCTATCCTGTTCCATTGATCTATGTTTCTGTTTTTGTGCCAGTACCATATTGTCTTGATTACTGCAGCTTTGTAGTATAGTCTGAAGTCAGAGAGTCTGATTCTTCCAGCTCTGTTTTTTTCCCTCAAGACTGCTTTGGCTATTTGGGATCTTTTTGTCCCCATACAAATTTTAAGATGATTTGTTCTAGTTCCATAAAAAATGCCAGTGGTAGTTTGATAGGGATTGTATTGAATCTGTAGATTGCTTTGGGTAGTATAGTCATTTTCACAATATTGATTCTTCCAATCCAAGAACATAATATATCTCTCCATCTATTGGTATCATCTTTAATTTCTTTCATCAGTGCCATATAGTTTTCTGCATACAGTTCTTTTGTCTCCCTAGGTAGGTTTATTCCTAGGTATTTTATTCTTTTTGTTGCAATGGTAAATGGGAGTGTTTCCATAATTTCTCTTTCAGATTTTTCATCATTAGTGTATGGGAATGCAAAAGATTTCTGTGCATTAATTTTGTATCCTGCAGCTTTACCAAATTCATTGACTAGCTCTAGTAGTTTTCTGGTGGCATTTTTTGGATTCTCTATGTATAGTATCATGTAATCTGCAAACAGTGACAGTTTTACTTCTTTTCCAATTTGTATTCCTTTTATTTCTTTTTCTTCTCTGATTGCCGTGGCTAGGACTTCCAAAACTATGTTGAATAATGGTGGTGAGAGTGGACATCCTTGTCTTGTTCCTGATCTTAGAGGAAATGCTTTCAGTTTTTCACCATTGAGAAAGGTGTTTGCTGTGGGTTCCCTCTATGCCCACTTTCTGGAGAGTTTTTATCGTAAATGGGTGTTGAATTTTGTCTGCATCTATTGAGATGATTATATGGTTTTTATTCTTCAATATGTTAATATGGTGTATAACATTGATTGATTTGCATATATTGAAGAATCCTTGCATCCCTGGGATAAATCCCACTTGATCATGGTGTATGATCCTTTTAATGTGCTGTTGGATTGTTGGATTCTGTTTGGATTGTTGGATTCTGTTTGTTAGTATTTTGTTGAAGATGTTTGCATCTATATTCATCTGTGATATTGGTCTGTAATTTTCTTTTTTTGTAGTATCTTTGTCTGGTTTTGGTATCAGGGTGATGGTGGCCTCATAGAATGAGTTTGGGAGTGTTCCTTCAGCTGAAATTTTTTGGAAGAGTTTGAGAAGGATGGGTGTTAGCTCTTCTCTAGGTGTTTGATAGAATTCACCTGTGAAGCCACCTGGTCCTGGACTTTTGATGTTTGGAAGATTTTTAATCACAGTTTCAATTTCATTACTTGTGATTGGTCTGTTCATATTTTGTGTTTCTTCCTTGTTCAGTCTTGGAAGGTTATACCTTTCTAAGAATTTGTCCATTTCTTCCAGCTTGTCCATTTTATTGGCATAGAGTTGCTTGTAATAGTCTCTTAGGATGCATTGTATTTCTGCAGTGTCTGTTGTAACTTCCCTTTTTCATTTCTAATTTTATTGATTTGAGTCCTCTCCCTCTTTTTCTTGATGAGTCTGGCTAATGGTTTATCAACTTTGTTTATCTTCTCAAAGAACCAGCTTTTAGTTTTATTGATCTTTGCTATTGTTTTCTTTGTTTCTATTTCATTTATTTCTGCTCTGATCTTTATGATTTCTTTCCTTCTGCTAACTTTGGGTTTTGTTTGTTCTTCTTTCTCTAGTTCCTTTAGGTGTCAGGTTAGATTTTTTATTTGAAATTTTTCTTGTTTCTGGAGGTGAGATTGTATTGCTATAAGCTTCCCTCTTGGAACTGCTTTTGCTGCATCCCATAGGTTTTGGGTCATTGTGTGTTTTCATTGTCATTTGTCTCCAGGTATTTTTTGATTTCCTCTTTGCTTTCTTCAGTGATCTCTTGGTTATTTAGTAATATATTGTTTAGCTTCCATGTGTTTGTGTTTTTTTCGTTTTTCCCCCTGTAATTCATTTCTAATCTCATAGTGTTGTGGTCAGAAAAGATGCTTGATATGATTTGAATTTTCTTAAATTTACTGAGGCTTGATTTGTGACTCAAGGTGTGATCTATCCTGGAGGATGTTCCGTGCGCACTTGAGAAGAGTGTAATCTGATGTTTTTGGATGGAATGTTCTATAAATATCAATTAAGTCTATCTGGTCTATTGTGTCATTTAAAGCTTCTGTTTCCTTATTTATTTTCATTTTGGATGATCTGTCCATTGGTGTAAGTGAGGTGTTAAAGTCTCCCACTATTATTGTGTTACTGTTGATTTCCTCTTTTATAGCTGTTAGCAGTTGCCTTATGTATTGACGTGCTCCTATGTTGGGTGCATATATATTGATAATTGTTATATCTTCTTCTTGGATTGATCCCTTGATCATTATGTAGTGTCCTTTCTTGTCTCTTGTAACATTCTTTATTTTAAAGTCTATTTTATCTGATATGAGTATAGCTACTCCAGCTTTCTTTTGATTTCCATTTGCATGGAATATCTTTTTCCATCCCCTCACTTTCACTCTGTATGTGTCCCTAGGTCTGAAGTGGGTCTCTTGTAGACAGCATATATATGGGTCTTGTTTTTGTATCCATTCAGCAAGCCTGTGTCTTTTGGTTGGAGCATTTAATCCATTTACATTTAAGGTAATTATTGATATGTATGTTCGTATGACCATTTTCTTAATTGTTTTGTGTTTATTATTGTAAGTCTTTTCCTTCTCTTGTGTTTCATGCCTAGAGGAAATTCCTTTAGCATTTGTTGTAGAGCTGGTTTGGTGGTGCTGCATTCTCTTAGCTTTTGCTTGTCTGTAAAGCTTTTGATTTCTCCATCGAATGTGAATGAGATCCTTTCTGGTAGAGTAATCTTGGTTGTAGGTTCTTCCGTTTCATCACTTTAAGTATATCATGCCACTCCCTTCTGGCTTGTAGAGTTTCTGCTGAGAAATCAGCTGTTAACCTTATGGGAATTCCCTTGTATATTATTTGTCATTTTTCCCTTGCTGCTTTCAGTAATTTTTCTTTGTCTTTAATTTTTGCCAGTTTGATTACTATGTGTCTCAGAATGTTTCTCCTTGGGTTTATCCTGTATGGGACTCGCTGTGCTTCCTGGACTTGGGTGGCTATTTCCTTTCCCATGTTAGGGAAGTTTTCAACTATAATCTCTTCAAATATTTTCTCGGGTCCTTTCTCTCCCTCTTCTCCTTCTGGGACCCCTATAATGCGAATGTTGTTGCACTTAATGTTGTCCCAGAGGTCTCTTAGGCTGTCTTCATTTCTTTTCATTCTTTTTTCTTTATTCTCTTCCACAGCAGTGAATTTCACCATTCTGTCTTCCAGGTCACTTATCCATTCTTCTGCCTCAGTTATTCTGCTATTGATTCCTTCTAGTGTAGTTTTCATTTCAGTTATTGTATTGTTCATCTCTGTTTGTTTGATCTTTAATTCTTCTAGGTCTTTGTTAAACATTTCTTGCATCTTCTCAATCTTTGCCTCTATTCTTTTTCCGAGGTCCTGGATCATCTTCACTATCATTATTCTGAATTCTTTTTCTGGAAGGTTGCCTATCTCCAGTTCATTTAGTTGTTTTTCTGGGGTTTTATCTTGTTCCTTCATCTGGTACATAGCCCTCTGCCTTTTCATCTTGTCTCTCTTTCTGTGAATGTGGTTTTTGTTCCACAGGCCGCAGGATTGTAGTTCTTGCTTCTGCTGTCTGCCCTCTGGTGGATGAGGCTATCTAAGAGGCTTGATGGGAGGGACTGGTGGTGGGTAGAGCTGGCTGTTGCTCTGATGGGAAGAGCTCAGTAAAACTTTAATCCGCTTGACGGCTGATGGGTGGGGCTGGGTTCCCTCCCTGTTGGTTGTTTGTCCTGAGGCAACCCAACACTGGAGCCTACCCGGGCTCTTTGGTGGGGTTAATGGCGGACTCTGGGAGGGCTCACACCAAGGAGTACTTCTCAGAACTTCTGCTGCCAGTGTCCTTGTCCTCATGGTGAGCCACAGCCACCCACTGCCTCTGCAGGAGACCCTCCCTTACTAGCAGGTAGGTCTGGTTCAGTCTTCCCCGGGGTCACTGCTCCTTCCCCTGGTTCCCGATGCGCACACTACTTTGTGTGTGCCCTCCAAGAGTGGAGTCTCTGTTTCCTCCAGTCCTGTCAAAATCCTGCAATCAATTTCCACTAGGCTTCAAAGTCTGATTCTCTAGGAATTCGTCCTCCTGTTGCCAGACACCCAAGTTGGGAAGCCTGACATGGGGCTCAGAACCTTCACTCCAGTGGGTGGACTTCTGTGGTGTAAGTGTTCACCAGTCTGTGAGTCACCCACTCACCAGTTATTGGATTTGATTTTACTGTGATTGCGCCCCTCCTACCATCTCATTGTGACTTCTCCTTTGTCTTTGGATGTGGGGTATCTTTTTTGGTGAGTTCCAGTGTCTTCCTATCGATGATTGTCCAGCAGCTAGCTTTGATTCTGGTGTTCTCACAAGAGGGAGTAGTGGCATTCCTTTAGTGTGTCCTATGGAATCCAAAGTGCAGAAATCAGGTCTGCAGAAGGTGCTGGAGCCTTACTCCCACAGCACCAGTGTTCTCTCCTATCTTTCTTCTCTTCTCCCTTTCTCCTTTTGTGCAATTCTTGACTTTTAAGCCTATTGTTTTGTTAAAGAGGTTGTGGCCTGGTCACCTTTTGCTCTGGAGCAGTGAGCCCCAGTCCAAGAAATGGGGGGTTGCAAATAGAAAAGGAGATGGGGTTAAAAGGCCTTGATGGAATATTGACAAGATATCATCCCTGTAACCGTGTCTTGGAAATGAGTGAGAACCTGGCCATCCAAATGGTCACATTAACTTGAGTAACTGCCATTTGTAAGTGACATGTGAAAATGGAAGGATGTACCAGATGGTTCATAACTGCTGTGGCGATGGTGTGCTCACAGAATTAATGGTGAACAATGATTAGAGTGCTGATGGATGGTACTTCGAACACCAGGAACTGCAGTGAACAAACTCTGTCATCGTTGGAAAAGAAAAAACAGCAAGAGGGGATGTCAAAGTTTGCGTTCACTGAAGTTCCCATATGGATCCAAGATTGTTGCCGTGATTATTTCTGCTCCATAAGAACCATCTGCTTTCTCATACTAGCATCATTTAACATCAAAAGGACAGGGCATCAGCCTTAAATTAGGAAAAAAATGAGTAGCTAGAACTAATGAGAAGGGGATGTTGATCTTCATTTATTAGTTTCCATTCTCCCAGTTATTAAAATAGACCCATGTACTCTAACCCCCTACTCACCTTTGTCCATCCAACCCTGGTAATACGTTCCTCCCTCTCTCTCCCTCCCCACCTCCCTCGCTTCTGCTCTCTTTCCCTCTCTCCTTCCCTCCTGTTCTCTTTTCCATTCTTCTGTCATCCTGTTCCAAACCCTCTGACTGCTTCAGCTCCCTTTCCTTTGGTGTGCCTGTTACAAGTGATCATCACTATACAAATTAGCATTTGACTTAAAAAACAAAAACAAGAAAACAAAACTGATAGGAAACTGAAGCCCAGCAAGGCTGCCATTGAAGCCCCGCTGCCAGGCCATGCACTGACCTCCAGAAGGACACAGATGGCTGTCTTTCCTGTCATGATGACACGCCCAAAGCCCCAGTGGGCCTTGTGCATTTCTCCTTCTGTTGAGGGCTCACTCCTTCTCCACTTCAGTTCAAGTGGTTCTGGTGGGACTGAGCCCACTTTCCAGATGCAGGGGTGAGTCTATGACTTAAGTGACCCCATGGTCAACTTTGGGGAAAGGCTGAAAGGGACCTTGGCTCAGAGGAAAGGAGAGACAAGAGCCAGGAGAGTGACCTAGGGTCCAGATGCTACTGTTTGACATCCTGGATCCAGCTGTACCTGAACTCATCCTGTGAATTTCCCAGTTACATGAACCAATTAATAAAAACACAATGCATGGAAAACAAAATAGTGCTATACACTGTTTTATGTTATTTTAAAAATTATTTCTAATATTTTAAAGTCATCTTCTCTACAGGGTGACATATGCTTCCACTGAAAACAATCCAGTGTTCCTATTCTCTGACATTAGTAAATGTTAAATGAATATTTCATGACTGGCTAATAATTATGAGAATAACAATAATAGTTATTTAAAAATATTGTGGCCTAAATAGTGTTGAGGGCAGAGCTTTGGTTTTTGGCTCTTGTTTTTTTTTTTTTTTTTTTTTTTTTTTTTGCGGTACGCAGGCCTCTCACCGCTGCAGCCTCTCCCGTTGCGGAGCACAGGCTCCGGACACGCAGGCCCAGTGGCCATGGCTCACGGGCCCAGCCGCTCTGTGGCATGTGGGAGCCTCCCGGACCGGGGCACGAACCCGTGTCCCCTGCATCGGCAGGCGGACTCTCAACCACTGCGACACCAGGGAAGCCCTTTGGCTCTTGTTTTGCTTTGTTTTTTCTTAGGCCCTTTCTAAGTGCTTCATGGTATCAGGAAGTAAGTGAAATGAGATGAGTTTGGGGTTAAGCTTGGAGTTTTGTCATTGTCATCATCGTCTCATGATCAACACGGTTACCACTCAACGACTGAACACTTAAATTTTTGTCAGATATGTTTTCCTACTCAGTCCTCAAAATAGTCTTAATGACATTTTGTGAATGAGAAAACAGTACTCCAGAGAGGTTACTAACTTTACTTTTAAGTCATCAAATAATAAAATTAATATTATGTGTCAAGAGTAATCTGAGGTTGTACGAATATGATCACATATTATTCTCAAGACAATCTTCGTGAGGGAAGGTATCTTTGTCCCCATTTCACAGGTGAGAAAAATGAGGATCTCAGTGAGCTTATTAACTTCATTAGTCAAGTAATGACTGAGCTCAAATTTTGTGCCCAAATACTGTGCAGGATACTAAGGATACAGCAGTGGAAAAGTCAGACACGGTTGTCGGCTGTCTGGAATTTAGAGTCTAGCAGGAGAACAATCTAGTGGTGGGTCATAGCATCCCGGTTCATCCCAGTGTACACACTCAGCCATGGTGGAGCTCAGCGAGTGGACCCAGGTGCAGGTGATTGACTTTGTATCCTGATGCTGCCCTAAGATTCTGGCAAGAGTGACCCAACTCTGGGCCCTATGCTTTAGAGAGTCCTGTGTATCACAGACACACAAAGTAAGTTTAATTGAGAACACATTGTGATTTCTGTCTCTTGGAGCTCAGGACTGGCATCTAGTGATTTATATCCTTTAAACATCCAGTCTCATGACTAACACCTTTCAGGCTCCAGGGAAACACTCCTTCATAACTTTTATCTTCCATCCTCAACATAACAGTTGACTGTTGGAAGGTAACCAGGTCTGTAGGCTGTGCCACTGCAGATTTTGGAGATGAACACTGCTTTGGGAGACAAGGAGGATTTGAGTTGCAGAAGCACTTGGTAAAGGAAAAGAGAAGCTAATTAAGTTGTCAAATTTTCCCTTGAAGACAGAGTAATTAATTTGTCAGATTCTCTCTCTCAGAACACGTGAATACAGCAGAGTCTTGCAAAACAAAGTGTCATTTTCCCCTAGTGTCGACACCCATTTTCTTTCTTCTTTTCATGTTCCAATTAGAAGGACTCTCCAATTAGGCCATGATTCACAAACACTGCACACCATGGCTGAGGAACATTTTGCAATATTGTATGTATGTCTAGATATAACACTGTAACACACCATACTCTTCTTTGCATTGACATTTAGATAGATAATGAATGCCAGAATCATAAATAATTTTATATTTAGATGAATCATTTTAAAGATTTAATTAACTTTTGAAAAAGTTTAAAAAGAGCTTTATTTAAGTACATCTGATTTTAAAAATTGATATTGGTTACATATAATTTTACATTGCCTTAACTTTAATAGATAATTTAATCTATTTTTTAAAAATTTAATCTATTTTTGAAGAAAAAGAACTTTTCGGAAAATTTAGGAAAACTAACTAAAATTTTTCATTGACATGTTTGAAGAAAATAGATTCAAATTTTCTTTACATTGAATACAATTCTGTTTTGTTTTTAAATTCCTTATATCATTACTGATAACAGAAGACAAATGATGTATAAACATTTAACATATGATATTTTTTAAAATTTTTATTTATTTTATTTTTATTTTTGGCTGCGTTGGGTCTTTGTTGCTGCACGTGGGCTTTCTCTAGTTGCGGCGAGCAGGGGCTACTCTTCATTGCAGTGAGTGCTCATTGTGGTGGCTTCTCTTGTTGTGGAGCAAAGGATCTAGGTGTGCAAGCTTCAGTAGTTGCAGCATGCGGGCTCAGTAGTTGTGGCTCATGGGCTTAGTTACTCCGCGGCATGTGGGACCTTCCCGAACCAGGGCTTGAACCTGTGTCCCCTGCATTGGCAGGAGGATTCTTAACCACTGTGCCACCACGGAAGCCCTAACATATGATTTTAAAAAAATAAAATAAAGAGAATTAGGAAAGTAGAAAGGGGCAGGATTGGTGGTGAAGTGAAGAGTGGGGGCTTTGCATGTTCAATAAACCAGAGCTATTTGGAGATATGGGCTCACACAATAATTTTTTTAAAATGGAAATATACTTGATACACAATATTATGTTAGTTTCAGGTGTATTACATAGAGATTTGACATTTGCATACATTATGAAGTGATCACCACGATAAGTCTATTAACCATCTGTCTCCATGCAAAGTTATTACAATATTATGAACCGTATTCCTTACACTGTATGTTACATCCCTGTGGCTCATTTATTTTATGGCTGGAGGTTTGTACCTCTTAATCCCCTTCACTTATTTCACCTCCCCCTCCCCACGTTTGTTCTCTGTATCTTTTCATTTTATTTTTTAAAAATTTTATTTTTATTTATTTTTACTTTTTTGTGGGGGCAAAGAACAATGAGTTTTATTTTGGACATGCTCTTCTTCCTTCCCTGGGTGTCCCTGCCTCTTCTGATCTCAGGTCCAAGCTGTTTTTTTTTTTTTTAATATCTTTATTGGAGTATAATTGCTTTACAAAGTTGTTCTTGTTTTATTTTTAAGATTCCACATAGAAGTGAGATCATATGTCGTTTGTCTTTCTCTGTCTGACTTACTTCACTGAGCATGATACCCTCTAGATCAATCCATTTGTAGCAAATGGCAAGTTCATTTTTTATGGCTAATATTCCATCATAGATATATACCACAAATTCTTTACCAATTGGAAATTTAGATTCCTTCCATATCTTGGCTATTGTAAATAATGCTGCAATAAACATTGATGTACATATATCTTTTTGAGTTAGTGTTTTTGTTTTCTTCATGTAAATACCCAGAAGTGAAATTGCTGGATCATATGGTAGTTCTAGTTTTAATTTTTTGAGGAACCTCTATACTGTTTTGCATAGTAGCTGAACCAATTTACATTCCCATCAACAGTGCACAGGGGTTTCCTTTTCTCTACATCCTGGCCAACACTTGCTTTTTCTTATCTTTTTGATAATAGTCATTCTGGCAGGTGTGAGGTGATATCTCGTTGTTTTTGATTTGCATTTCCCCAATGATTAGTGATGTGGAGCATCTTTTCATGTGTCTGTTGGCTATCTGTCTTCTATGGAAAAATATGTATTCAGGTCTTCTGCCCATTTTTTAATCAGTTTTTTTAAAAATTAAGTTTGTTTATTCAATATTGAGTTGTATGAGTTCTTTGTATATTTTGGATGTCAGCCCCTTATTGAATATATCATTTGCAAATATCTTCTCCCATTTAGTAGGCTGCCTTTTCATTTTGTTGGTAGTTTCCTTTGCTGCTCAAAAGCGTTTTAGTTTGTTGTAGTCCCATTTATTTATTTTTGCTTTTATTTCCCTTGCCTGAGGAGACAGATACAAAAAAATTTTGCTAAGACCGATGTCAAAGAATGTAATGCTATGTTTTCTTCTAAGAGTTTTATGGTTTCAGGTCTTACATTTAAGTCTGATTCATTTTGAGTTTATTTTTGTGTATGGTGAAAGTAGTTCAATTAGATTCTTTTGCATGTAGCCGTTCAGTTTTCCCAACACCATTTACTGGAGAGGTTGTCTTTCCCCCATTGTATATTCTTGCCTCCTTTGTCATAGAATAATTGAACATAAAAGTGTGAGTTTATTTCTGAACTCTGTTCTGTTCTACTGATCTATGTGTCTGTTTTGGGGCTAGAACCATAGCGTTTTGATCACTGTAGCTTTGTATGATAGCTTGAAGCCAGGGAGTGTGATATCTCCAGCTCTGTTCTTTCTCAAGATGGAGATGAATTACAGACGCAGGGATGTTTCAATATCTGTAAGTCAATCAACGTGATACCACAATAACAAACTGAAGAATAAAAATTGTATGGTCTTCTCAGTAGATGCTGAAAAGATGCTGATGAAATTCAACATTCATTTATGATAAAAACTCTCAACAATGTCAGAATAGAGAGGAGACACTTAAACGTTACAAAGGCCATATATGATAAACCCCCAGCTAATATCATAATCTGGTGAAAAGCTGAAAGCATTTCCTCTAAGAACTAACTCTTTGCTGAAATTCTCTCTGTGTTCATCCATTCTTCTGCTGAGTTTGGTGAGCATCTTTTTAATAATTTCTTTGAACTCTTTATTGGGTAGATTGCTTATCTCCACTTTGGTTAGCTCCCTTTCTTTCTTTCTTTCCTTCTTTCTTCTTTTTAAAAATATTGCACTCCTTTCTTTTTTAAAGAAACATTTATTTATTTATTTATTTGGCCATGCCATGCAGCTTGTGGGACCTTAATTCCCCGACCAGGGATTGAACCTGGGCCCCTGGTAGTGGAAGCACAGTGTCCTAACCACTGGTCCACCAGGGAATTCCCTGTTTAGTTCTTTTTCTGAGGCTATGTCTTGTTACTTTGTTTGAAGCATATTTCTGTCTCCTCATTTTTCCCTGTTCTGTGTTTATTTCTATGTGTTAGGTAGGTCAGTTATGTTTCCCAATCTTGGATGGGAGGGCTTATGTAGGAGATGTTCTCTGGGGCCCAGCAGCATGCTCCCCTCTGGTCACCAGATGTATATGCTCTAGGGGTGCGTCCTGTGTGGCTTGTGTGCCCGCTTCTGTTGGGGTGGGGTGGGCTGACTACTGTAGGTGTGCTGGTAGGCAGGGCTGGCTCCTGGCCTGGTTGGCTGTGAGACCAGGCCACATGCAATGGCTATGGGGTCACTGGAAGGCAGGGTAGGCTTCCTACATGGTTAGCTTTGTGGCCCACGGGGTCCTGGGGCTGGGGCTGGCCCCCTGGAGGGCAGAGCCGGGTCTCCAGCACTAACAGGCTAGAGGGAAGATTCGGAAATTGTGTTTGCCAGCACTGGTGTTATCATGGTAGAGTGAGCACCCCCAGATGGCTGCCACCAACATCTATGTCCCCTGGGGGAGTCCCAGGTTCCTCCTGCCTCTCCAGGAGGCTCTTAAAGGTCAGCAAGTGTCTGACCCAGGCTCCTCTCAAGGTACCACCTCTGCACTGGGTCTCGGAGCGTGTGAGATTTTGTATGCACCCTTTAAGGGTGGATTATCTGTTTGATGTAGTCCTCCAGTTCTCCTGGACATAAGCCCTGCTGGATTTCCAAGCCAGATGTTCTGGGGGCTCCTGTTCCCAGTGCAGGGCTGGGGAACCCAGGTGGGGCTCGGCCCCCTCACTCCTGGGGGAAGACCTCTGAGACTGTAATGCTCCTCCTTGTGTGGGTCGCCAACTCAGGGGTGTGGGTCCACACTATACTGTGTCTCTGTCCCTCCTAACATCTCATTGTGGTGTGGTTCCTTTTTTATGTCTTTAATTGTGGAAAATCTTTTCTGCTAGTCTTCATGTCGTTCTCATAGAAAGCTGCTCTGTAAGTCGTGTAATTTTGGCATACACTGATTTGTTGAGATCTTAGTAAGCTGCAAGATCTTTTCAGTGGTTTGAGTGTCTGAAGCAGAACTGACCAACAGAAACAGAAAGCAAGTCACAAATGTAATTTAAAATTTTATAGTAGCTACATTAAGAAAGTAAAAAGAAACAAGTGAAATCAATTCTAATAATGTATTTTATTTAACTTATCAAGTAGTGACTACAAATGATCATTAATGAGTTAATGAATTTTTCATCCTTAGTCTTAGAAATCTGGTGTGTATTTCACACAGAGAGCACCTCTTCACATGGACTGGCCACATTGTGGACGCTCAGTGGACATGTGGCCATGGCAATCAGGGTGGACAGTGTGGGTCTGGGGCCTCATTTGGAATTCTGTGTCTGAGGAGCCTTAGAGATTTATGACCCTCTGAAACCGGGATCCCATGAATGTAGTTCTCCCTGGCTTTCCTCCTGGGCTGCATGGTCAGTTAGCTCTCCTTTACGGCTGGCACGAAGTCAAATCCACAAGATGTGAGTGGCCACCCTGAATTTATTTCTCAGAGGATTTGCAGCTCCTACGAAGTAACAGACCAGAGGACCCGGAGTCCCAACCACAGAGGAGGTAAAAATGTATCCCGAAATCCTTGGCCCACAGATTTTTGCTGACAGACATTTCTCTATATCCCAGTAATGGCTATATGGGAGCCAAAAATTGGAAACACCTCATTTTCACAATGAGGTTGGTTATCTCAAAAAGATAACGTCCTGAAAGTGGGTCTTTAGCATCCTTTTGAGTTGGAGAAAACTGTTTTTGAAGTGACATTCCAGAACTAATCTTCTGGTTCTGAAGAAAATGAACATTTTCACAGTCAAAGAAGGTGTCAGGAATTTGAATTTCGAACTTGACTGCTTAGGAATAAAGATCAGAATTTCAACTAGGAATGTGCCCAATCCATCTGTATCTCTCAGCATTTGCTGCGACCACTTTCTTTTTATACATTTAAATCTTCCTTCCCTACCTTTACTCACGTTCCGCTGAATGATAATATTCCCTGGAGCCTGATTTAGAAATAAATGGAATGGTTACCAGCTAGCCTTTGGAGTCAGATAGATTTTTTTTTTTTTTTGTAGTGGGGTGATCATGGCAAGATATTTCCTCATGGCCAGGAAATAGATAAAAAGATATTTTCTCATATGTAAAGTGGACAATAATCATAGTTCTTATCTCCTAAGTTTTCATGAGGATTAAAAGAAATAATACACATAATGCATTTAGCAGTTACTGCCCATATCAAGTTAAATAAATGTTGACTGCTATTAAAATCTCTTGAGCACTGGCATCTAACTCGTTGACTAACTGTAGGCTGATGTGAATCTACTTCTTTATATATGAAATTGGTTGATTCCTAAGTAAAAATCTTGACATCCTGACAATTTGATTCTCTCCCATTTGTATGGAGGCTGGGGCGGGGGGTAACACAGAGTGAATCAGCTCAAGGTTCACCACGTTTTGCCATGTATTTATTTTTTCCTCTCCATTTGCTTTCTCCTCCTTTTCTGTTCTTCACTATTATCCTCTCACTTTCTTTCTCTTTTCTTCTTGGTTATAGCTTAGGGATGTTGGTGCCCTGAATGGGCATGGCTTCACCTCCCGGGGCAATGGCTGGAGATGACTCTCTTAAGCGCTGCCTTTGCATGTTTGTTTATTTTCTTGTAGATGATGTCCATGCAGTAATCCTGAGATGAGAGCTGAACCCTTCGATCAATCCACTGGGCTCAGTGTGGGTTTTCCAGAAATAGTCTCTGATGATGGACTACATGATAATAATTGAAGAGAGAAACGCTCTATTTATAAAGTTGGTGCAGGGCTCGCCCATCCCATCATCCTGGGAAGTGGCTTGGCCCCCAGCCTCTTGGTGAGGCAGTGTAGGTGCTCCTCCACAGGGACACCTGTGGCAGGTGTGACAGGGGACGGTGGAGTGGCTGCTCTGGGAAGAGAAACAGTGGGAAAGGACATCTAGACAAGTCATCTCAGTGAGACCACAGGTGGTTGGGAGGCTGACAAGTGGCACAGGCAAGAGGGCTGGGGATACTGAGGCCCAATGGGGACCAGAAGATCAAAGCCAAGCATGCGGACGGGACTCAAAGGCCAAATGTCAGGCTGCAGCCGAGTGTGAGGGAGCCCTAGGGATCAGAGGTCAAGGGGAGCTGGTGGTCAGAAGTCAGGAGTGTAACTAGACGTCAACCCTTCATCAGCCGTTTCCTTAGACAGGTGGCCTCCCTCCTGCTTCCTGCTGGGCAAGGTGCTGCTTGCCACGTGGCAGATCAGGGCATGGGGGTGGGTGGAGGTATCAGATTGACTGGTACAGGATTGGGTGAGGGCAGAGTTTGACATTTTGGTGAAAGAACTGGTATTAGATGTGGTTATAGACTGAATGTTTGTGTCCCCCCAGAATTCGTATGTTGAAGCCTCTAACCCCTTGATCTGATTGTATTTGAAGATAAGATCTTTATGGAGGTAATTAAGGTTAAGTGAGGGTATAAGGGTGGGGGGCTGATCTGATAGGATTAGTGTCCTTATAAGAAGAGAAAGATCTCTCTCTCTCTCTCTCTCTCCTCCATGTAAGCACATAGCCAGGAGGCAGCCATCTGCAAGTCAAGAACAGGGCTCTCACCAGATCCCATCATGCTGCCGTCCTGATCTCAGACTTCCAGGCTCCAGAGCTGTGAGTGATATATTTTTGCTGTTTATGAGCCATCCAGTCTATGGTATTTTGTTATGGCAGCCCTAGCCCTAGGCTAAGACAGATGTAAGGTTTAGTTTTGGGGTGCATGTAGAGAAGGGAAAGACCATGCACTTGGAGACTCAGGCAGTGAGGGCCAGCTCTCACAGAGGTCCGGTCAAGACTGGTATCTCCAGGAAGGGTATTTAGAAAAGCAAGATAGGGTCCCAGCACCTCAGAGATTTGGGAGACCACCAAAGGCAAAACAAAATCTCGCCCCAAAGGAACGGAGTTCTCAGCATTGGAGCACAAGATACAAACAGCACAAGAGCAGGGAAAACTTGGGTCACTCACCGAGGCTGGTCACAGCTCTTTAAACTTGAACTAGAGGGCCTGAGTGGGAAGGGTAAGAGGGGAGAGGGTAAAGTGCACCCAGATGCAGGGAAAGTAGGGTACAGAGGTTGAGGGTGAGCAAGGCCTGACAGCCAACATTTTTGCCTATAGATGAGGGAAGCACATAGGAAGGGCGTAAGAGAGAGAAGCTCAGATCTGTGAATGGCTGGATCCTTCCCTTCATTCATGTTTTGTTCAAATATCTCTTGATCATTGTTTGATAATATATAGTATCTGACTATGTGTATCTATGTATAATACAATTATAATATATGTATATGATATGTATGTATATATACACACATACAATGTACAGATGTATATATGTGTAGATACATATGTAGTGTTTATATAGAGTTATTTATTAATACATACATATTTCCCCATCAGAAGGCCTCTGGTCTGGGCTCGGAGAACACTGTGGTCAGCGGATTAGTCCTAGTATGGGAGGGAGAAGCTGGCTGATAGCATCCTATTGGATTTACAGGACTGGGGTCTGTTACTTTTTCTTTCTTTTTTTTTTTTTTTTTTTTGGTAAAACATTATTTAATTAAAGAAAAATCAAAAGATTATGTTCCCTTAAAGTTTCAATCTTTTATATCAACAAAACAGATTAATGCTCATTGTTAAAAAAAATCAAATACTATAAACGTATAGAGTATAAATCATCAGCAATCACAATCTCTATAGATACACTACCCTTAACATTTAGGAATCTCTACATAAAATCTTATATAGATCGTACTTGCATTTTAAAAGTCAACATTAATATGCACATCTTTCCAAATCAGTTAAACAACTTTCTGCCATTAATTTTAATGGTTGCATATTTTTCTACTATATGGACTGTAAAAAAATTCATAAACAGAAACCTCAATTAAATAGATTTGGGAGACTAGAATGGAGAGCTCTCATACCCAGCAACCGTAGCAGAATCCAACAGAAAAAAGAAAGACTCCTCTTATTTCCTGGCAAGGGCTCAACCAATGGAAAGTCATGGATTCTCTGTTTATGATAGCACTCCCATTTTCCTTTTCTTCTCTATAAAAGCCTTCTCCTTCCCTTGCCGTGTGGGGACTTGCACATGGCCCACCATGGTTGCAGACCTGAATTGCAATTTTCTGCTGATCCCGAATAAATCCAACTTTGCCGGAGAAATATCTGGCAGTCTATTTGTTGTAGGCCAACAGGATATAAATGGCCATTTAATCAATGCTCATTCAAGGGGCATTATAGCATCTTACTTCTTTCCTTTTAGCTATTATAAACAATAGCATTGCCATGACTATTTATATACATACAACTCTATACAGCTGCCTGATTAATATGTGTGGGTTACTGTATGTAAGAATCTTTTGAGGATAAATTCTGAAAAAAAAAGTCAATATTGTTGAGTTAAAGTATAAGCATTTCTAAAAATTTAGATTTCATTTTTTCTGAGGGAGTAAAGTATAGCTTATTTTTAGTATTTTACTATCACTTTTAAAAAGAAAAAATCCATCACAGTGACCATGTTATTCACTTTCAAAGAAAGTGCAGGATTTAGGAAAATACCAATCCAATCACAGCTTACTGGGCTTAAATTCCAGTTCTGCCACCTATTAACTGTATAACATGGGCAAGTTACTTAATCTGTCTTTGCCTTAGTTGTCTCAGCTATAAAACAGAGATAATAATAGCATCTATTTCATAGGGTTGTTAGGAGGGTTAACTATTACTACGATTACCCTGATACTGCTGGTTTCTTCTCTCATTTGTCATTCTATATGACCACAAATATGACGTTAAAAATTCATTCAAAAAGGATAAGCTGCTATAGGGCTTCCCTGGTGGCGCAGTGGTTGAGAGTCCGCCTGCCGATGCAGGGGACACGGGTTCGTGGCCCGGTCCGGGAAGATCCCACATGCCGTGGAGCGGCTGGGCCCGTGAACCATGGCCACTGAGCCTGCGCGTCCAGAGCCTGTGCTCCGCAACGGGAGAGGCCACAGCACTGAGGCCCGCGTACCGCAAAAAAAAAAAAAAAAAAAAAAAAAAAGGATAGGCTGCTATAAAGCTACAAGAATTTTCATGGCTCAATTTAAGCCTCCCCCCCACTTTCTTCACTTATTTTTTTGAAAACTTCGTATGTTAACAGTTCCTTGAAATGGAGCACAGAGCTTTCAAACATTAAAACAACTATCAAAATAATTGTATAATAAAAATTTCTGGAGGCCATGAGATTGGTATTTCTAATATCAGGACATTACGTAAACAACACATACCACAAAAAAAGTAAGCGTTAAGGGACAGTTTTCTTAAACAGATTAAGTTTAAGAGGTTTTTAAAAAGCATCAGACTCCCCTTTACCAGGGAGTGTCTTTTGGAAAACATGTTCAACTTGTAGAACTTTTGGAAAAGAAGATGTAATGTTTCGATAACTGTGCAGTCAACAGTGAATATGACACACCCGATCTTAAAGGTTAGACGAATAGCCATATAATATAAAGCATTACTGCATTTCAAACTGTCAGACTGACAATGTAACAATGCGAGCAAGCCCAATGTCAATCAGTACTTTCATTAAATGAGAATAGATACCTCATGGTAAAGTCTTGTGTCATTCATCCTAATAAGCCCCCCATCAATTCTCAAGAAAAACCACAACAGCAAGAAAAAGCTAAAAGGCGTTACTCTACTTTTCACACGCAGGCTTGAAACTCCATGATCATGAAGTTCATCCTCAAACAGGAGAACTTCAAAAAACTGAATCTGTTCTCTGGCTTTCAATTTCTCTGTATCTATACGATCTGTTGTAGGTACAACCTTTAGCTTAAGTGGTTCTCCAAGTAATGTTCCCTTATAATCTGTGTATAGGTCCAATCATATGGTTTAATAACTTCCTTAGAGCGCTACCCTCCGTCCTGCTTTCCCGCCACTCTTCGGCACAGGCTAGTTTAAGCATTCCTTGGTAGTTGTTCACACATCTTAATGCATCTGTAGCATTGGACTCAATCCCAAAGCCGGAGACATGCTGGATTCTTAAAACGTTGTCTCCAAACGTCATTTCAGGGAGAGATGGCATATGCAATTCATCAGCTAACTTCTCCGCATCCGCTGACTTCACGATGTGGGTCTTGGACGCCGTCAGCTTCCAGGGCCCGAAGGAGAAGTCCTGGTGGCCGCTCTGGAAGCCGTGGATCATCACGGCCGCAGCGGGGCCCGCGTGGGCCACACAGAACAGGCTGGAGCATTGGCGGCAGTGGCAGCGGCGGTCGACCGGGTCTGTTACTTCTTAAAGGTCAGAGGGGGGACTTGGTATTCTCAGAGCCCTCATGTTCCCTGGCTGCTCTCCTAAAAGTCTGGGCTGGGGGAGGTGCTGGGAGGGCCTGACCTCCATGCAGAGGGTGCCTGTATGCACAGGTCGCCCCAAGTCCATCTTTTCTCCCAGAGATTGAGCAGGATTCCTTGGTCTGGAATGTCTCTGCCTGGCCATAGGGTCCCGCTTTCTCTGGGATCCTCCTGTCTGTGTGTCCAGGCCACGCTTCTGCTCCAGTTCTTGGTCCTCTCTCTGATGATACTGAAACTGACCAGGACCCTGTTTGGCTCCTGGGCATGGAAGCCTTTCAGACGCTTGTTAATCAGGGAAGGGAGGATGTGCAGAGATAAGGGAGGAGCAGTCCAGAGAAACAACAGCACAGCTTTGGGGGCAGGGCCCTGGTTCCATCTCAGCTGACACACATAACAATATCTCTGAGCTCTTCTGCAGAGCTAAAACCCCCAACAAACGGAAGATGTTAACTACTTGATGAAGCATTCTTCATTCCAGAGAGAAGTCACGATTTGACAGCCTGGAGAACCAGAGAATCTCATCAGGAGACCACCTGAGGCCAGATTAAAGGAGTGCAGGCCCTGCACTGACCTTGACGCTTATCAGCAACCCGGCGGCCCTTGAACCACTGCTGTAAAACTCCTCACCAAATCCTCCTGGGTTGGGACACAGTTTTGAGAGGCACGAGCCTGCTGTGCCCCTCTTTGCTCGGCAAAGCAATAAAGCTATTCTTTTCTACTTCACCCAACACTCTGTCTCCAAGATTCAGTTCGGCACCGGTGCACAGAGGCCGAGTTTTCTGCATCGATATTGCCGAGCTGAGTTTATTGTGAGCCCACCACGCGCTGGCCTCTGAGCACGCTATGCGTATCGGGGCGTTTAATCCTTGTAGCCACTCAAGGGGCAGCTCCTGATACCTCCATCGTTCCACTCAGGAGAAGCCTGGGACAGAGAGGTGCAGTGCCCTGGCCGAGGCTGTGCAGGTAGCCCAGTCTGTGCCCTTGGCACAGGCAGGATGGAGAAGCAGCCAGGCCCACGGCCCCTGTTGCTCAGCCCCTCCTGCCACCTCTCATCCCTGCTTTGTTCTCTGCCTCACTTTATGGGGACCAGGGATCTGCCTTCAGACTAAGTGGCTGCAGGGGGGATGACGAAGGGAGCAGAGATCATCAAATGGTCCCTTGGCTCTGAAGGGACGGAGGGAGACCTTAAGACAGTGAGTCCTTAATTTCTGTTGGAGTCGTAAATAGGAATCACAAAGGAGGCATTGTCTTATGGCTCAAACTGGAATAACCTTAGTTGAACTGTGTGCGTGTGTGTGTGTGTGCGTGTGTGTGTGTGTGCGCACGCGCGCGCGTGCGCGTGCTAATGCTTTCCATTAGCAGACAGAGGGTATGAGCTGCTTTGTGCTGGGAGAGCCAGACTCTGCCAAAGGCTGTGGGGTAGCTCACAGGCACCAGCACCACTGAGGAACTTTTGTCCGTTTTGGGAAATAAGACTTGGTTTGAATCCAGCTTGACCCTGTACTTGCAGTGGAAATGTGGACAGGAGATTCGAGCACTCTAAGCTTTAGTTTTCTTATCTGGAAAATGACGATGAATACAATCTAGGGATGCTTTGAAGAGGGCTTGATCTGTGGCTGTAGAGCTCAGAGCCCCGTCATGGCACATGGCAGGTGACCACAGTGGACATCTGTAGTATCTGCCTGCCCAGAATCCATTGCCCCATCTATACTCCATCTGAATCCCCCTTTGGAATTCCCGCTCCCCTGCCTTCTGACACAGAGGTGGGTGAATGACTGGGCTGGCCAATCAGAGTCACAGAATCTGGTCCAGGGCTGGGCATGTGACCTAATCCAGGACAAATAACACTCAATCCTGAGACTTTCGCTGGAATGACTTGGACAGAGAAGGACTTGGGCAGAGATGAACTTGGCCAGGAGCTTCTGGTGGCCATCTGGGACCCACATAAATAGAGCTTTCCTGAGAACAAAGCTGACAGGCGAGAGAAGAGAGTTGGATGGATATAAATCCAACCAAAGAAAAAGAGACGGGCCTGATGGCATCCTTGGGTCCAGGATCCAGCTGTGCTGCAGTTAAGATGTGCCTCTGCGTTTCCCAGGGACACAAACCAACAAACTCCTGTTTACTAGGTCAGCCCCTCACAGTGGAATGTGTCTTTGTCGAGTCAGTGCTCAGTACTATTGACAGGAGGACAGGGGTGCTCAGAAAATCCCTTCCCCACACCCCACCCTCTGCATCTCTTCCATCTGGCTGTTCTTGAGTTATATCCTTTTATAATAAACCATTAATCTAGTAAATAAAATGTTTCTCTGAATTCTGTGAGCTGCTCTAGCAAATGAATTGAACCCGAGGAGGGGATTGTTGGAACCTCCCATCTGTAATCTGTTGGTCAGAAGCACAGGTGACAACCTGGACTTGTGATTGGCATCAGAGGTGGGCGGGAGGGGGGCAGTCTTGTAGGGCTGAGCCCTTAACCTGTGGAATCTGATGCATCGCCAGGTAGATAGTGTCAGAATTGAGTTGAATTGTAGGACACCCTACTGGTGCTGGAGCATTTCTTGTTGGTGTGGAAAAATACACACACACATATTGGAATTGGGTGCAGAACCCTTAGTAGCCAAGCTTGATATGTTAAATGAAGCAACCCAGTCCAGTCCTAGTGTAACAGGGAAGAACAAATCTGCCTCCACATTAGAGCCGTTTCTTTTACTTTAACCTTTGTATTTCATTGCTTTTGCTTTGAATTAAGAATGTTGCCTCTAGCCTGAAATATACAGGAGAGCCCATTCTCAAGGCTCTGACCTTTAAGGGGATAACATTTTCCCATTCACATAGAGATAAGAAGTTGCAGAACAGAGAATAACATTTGTCTTGTTTTAGGTTTACCGGCACCAAGAAGTTGGTAATGACCAACCACGGCCTTGCCTTTTGCTGAATCTCTTCGGGGAGTTTGGGGTATTTTGGGGCATGAGCCACCCATCCTTGCGTGGCCCTGCTGTAAACCCCTCCCTGCTCCAAACTCCGATGTTTCTGTTTGTTTAGATTCACCGCGCGTCGGGCCAGTGAGCCCGCATTGGGTAACGTTTGTCCATCATTGATGCCTTGGATAGCCCTGGTCAAAATTTCTTTTTCTGGTCTCGTTTTCCCATCTGTAAAAGAGGTGGTTGTTCTGGGGAAATATCCAGGGCCTTTCAGGTGAAACATTCTTGCCTCATTGGGGGGAATTTACGGCCCCAGTTACAGGCAGTGGAAATTATTCTGGCCGTGTCTCTAAAGACCTATTCTCTTCTTCCTTCTATCTGTCAGCGTCCGCCCCCCTCTTCTGCTTCCCTTTGCCTGCTGCCATGCACGTAGCCAAAGGGGTCACCAGCGCTGAGTGGGCAGGACATGACAATTCCGTTGCCCATCCTTGATTAGCATGGCTGTGTCTCTTAATCCAGATGCCAGGCAGAGTATGTTTGATGGCTGGTCAGCCAGCAGGTTGGTTGGAGCTGTGTCAGGGATGACTCCAGCTTGAACCAGCGAAGGCTGGAAAGTGACATCCTTTGGTTCACTGCCTGCTTGGCGGGGATGGAGAACAGGACGTGGGGGGGGCCACCCAGGCCGGGCTGACAAAGTGACTGACATGTCCGTTACAGTGCCAGGCTTTCATGCTGGAGTGACCCGGACCTTTCTGTTGCCGTTTTTTATTTGTTTGGCCCGTGGAGACTGTGCAAACCAAATGGCATGACACCCGCGTCAGGGCTTCTCATGCCGATCGTGACAGCCATGGGAAGGACTGGAGAGAAAAGGATTCTGGGGACAGACAGTTCGAGATGGAGAAGGCCTATTCCCCCCTCACTAATGACCCTAAAATTGATTCAGTGATCC
This sequence comes from Aethalodelphis obliquidens, assembly GCF_003676395.1. NCBI lineage: Eukaryota > Metazoa > Chordata > Mammalia > Artiodactyla > Delphinidae > Aethalodelphis > Aethalodelphis obliquidens. Next base: position 9,221,875 of record NW_020837991.1, on the reverse strand, counting down.
AGAAACTCCAAAAGTAAAGCCATTAGTCACAATGTTGTCAGGGTGAAAAAAGAAAGAAAAAGCCTTGCGTATCATTTTGGAGCTGACTCCCCACAAGTGCCCATTCTGCGCTCCTGAGTGCCTGGGCCAAGCTGCCTGGTGTAATTATTGTTTGCCCTGCATGGGATTAAGGCAGGCACACGACCAGCGCACCCGAGCGTTAGCCAAGGGCCAGTGCCCCGCCGAGGGAGCATGGGGGGAAGGACTGGCCCTCCTGGCAGTGGGCTGGCTCCTGTCTGGTCGAACCATTATCCCGTCAGCTTTGAGGGCTGCTGAGTACAGCCACCAACAGTGGGGGAGAAAGAGCCCCAAAGTCACTTCTAGGACATCTCTAGGTTGAGAGGGAGAAAGAGAAGAAAATGTTAAAACAGGAATGGTGGGGCTCCAGCCATACCCCCCTACTTGGGTGGGAGCCTTTGTCCTTTACTTTCTTGTCACCCCTAGGAGACTATAACTTCACAGAGGGCAAGGCTCTCGTTTTCACTTTGCAATACCAGTAACAATAACAAAAACAATGTTATACTAAGTACTAGATAAATATGTGTGCAATGAATGAAGAAATTGACGGGCCATTTTTTCTCTTTTCTAAGGCACTGCTACGGCTGAACACTGAATTACCTTCCTTCTGGTTTCCAACGGCAGGCAGGGTTCGCTGTTGGCAAAATGTGAAACCTCATCCTCTCCTTTTCCTGTGCCTTACTTCTTTTCTGAGTGGTCATTCCAGACTTAGGAGCAAGACCAAAGAATGGATAAAACAAAATAAAACTTTGGATCTCAACAGAGATGGATGTGAATCCTGGCTCTACCAAATGCTCTGTTGAGTGAGTTAACCTCGCTGAGCTTCAGTTTCCCCACCTATTTAATAAGAATAACAGACACTGCTATAGCGAGCCATGATGAAGATTTGGTGGTGAGGGTCTGGTGGCTTGGCCCATACACGTGGTATATGGGTGCTGGGCTCAGAGAGGAACCCACCACGTGGAAGTTCCTACCTTCCTTCCCTCTGACACCCCCATTTTTCTCTCTGTTTCCCTCTGGGCTTCAGGAGCACATGCTAGGGTCCTGGTTCTGGGAAGATGAAAGGTCACAAAAATGAAATTCTGCAAAATTGCAAAACTCAGCTGTCTGAACTTTAGTCATGTAAAATTTCACACACAAAGCTTGGGAGCTGTTCATTTAATCCAATTCAGTTCAGTTCCACAAACGTGGACCCCACGCCCCTGAACCTGGCACGGAGCTGGACTGGGGATGCAGAATTCCCAACTCAGGATGCTCACATTCAGGTACTGGCATAAGGGAGAGATATTTAAGTGAACAGTTTGAAGCCTGGTCCCCTTGAGTGCAACAGAGAAGTCTGTACGGAGCCCCACGGGGCACAGGGAAACCGTTGCCGAAATTCGGCCTCTGTACGCTGGTGCCGGATTAAATCTTGGAGACAGAGTTTTGGGTGAAGTAGAAAGAAATAGCTTTGCCAGGCAAAGGGGGCCACAGCAGGCTAATCCCTCCGGACTGTGTCCCTCCCTGGAGGAGGTAGTGAGGTGTCTTATAGTGTTCAAGGAACAGGGCGTGGTCAGCTCGCGAACATTCTTCTGATTGGCTGGTGGTGAGGTCATTGGGAGTCAGCAACATCAACCTTCTGGTCCCAGCTGGTCCGGGGTCAACGTGCTTGTGGGCAGCACGCAGTTAACTTCTCTCACCTGGTGGGGGGGGGGGGTTCAGTATCTGCAAAACACTCAAAGGACGTGGCTCAGAATATGATATGTAGCCCTTGAGGAGGAACTAAAGGTCCTTGACTTTGTTTAATGGCTAGAGTATTATTATATTGTCTTGCTTGGTTGTTTTCCTTCCTTTCTGCATTTTCTCCCTTCTCTGGTTAAATTTGCCCTTTGACTAGTTTTTCTATAGACAAAAAGCAGGCAGAGATGGGTGGAGGTCTATTCTGGGAAGGCCCCATAGGGTCCTGCTCAGTTATAAAACTAGGGTGGGTGGAAGGGCAAGTGTCTGGGTGAGGCTTCTTAGAGGAAGTAATGAATAAAGTGACTTGGGAGGATGAATACGTGTGTGCCTGGGAGGCAAGAAGGTGGGAAAGGCTTTTTCAGCACAAGAGCTAGGCAGTGAAAGAGACAGAGAGACGGTGCTTCTTGTTGAAAGGACTGGAGAATAATTTCATAGCATTATATGCAGAATTGTTGGATTGTTCTCCAAAATGTACCTAGCTTTAGGACAATTTGAGAACACCGTGGGCCAGAATGTAAAGCCTCTTGAATGATTTGAGCCTCTGCTAACTTAGAAGTCATTAATCCCACCCCCGCCCACAAGCATCGCCAGTGGATGATGCTGGGATAAGGTTTACATAATTTTGCAAATCTTTTCCCCTACCCCCTTTTTTCCCCACAGATAGTATTGCAGGTTGATCCATTCTTTTATTCAAAAACCATTTTGTGATGGCTGTTGGGGTGTGCCAGGCTCTGTGTGTGTGTTGGTTCCGCAGAGCAGAAACCCATAAATATTCTCCTTAGTGCAGCGGGAGAGTAGATGTTTATGATGCTTATTACAGATGTATTACGATGTTTAGTACAGATAATTATGATGCCAGTGGCACATGCTAGAACAGGGGGGCCCAGAGGGCTGGACACTAGTCTACTCTAGTGGTACCCACAAGACTGAGCAGAATCTTCAGTCCTTGGTGGAAATGTCTTTCTACGTGATTAAATGCAATTTGTATGCTAACTGCCTTACCTACTCACAAAAACAGTTTTTGGAAAAAGGAGGTGAGGAGGTTTCAGTGGGTGAGTGGGAGGTACCGTTTCTTAGGTGCAGACAGTGGGGGCCTCTTACAGCTAGGATTTTATTTAATGGTAAACAAGAGACTCAGAGAGGTGAAGTGGCTTGCCCAAGGTCACACAACCAGGAAGTGTGCCAGCCAGGTTTCAGTCTAGCTTGCACTGTCTGAGGCTGGAACCACTAGCCCCATGTGGCCAGTGAGCAGTTGAACTGTAGCTAGTGTGATTGAACTAAACTTTTACTTTTGGAGGATTTAAATTAATTTAAATTAAAAATAAAAAACAGATCATTCCATTATTGAACTTGTATGTGAATCTACTCTTCCAGGTATAAATTTGAAAAACTCTAAATACAGATCAAATATTTCTTTTTTAAAAATATTTAGTACCCAGTTATTTATTTATTTAGATTGAAAACTTTTTTTTAGAAAGAATTTTTAAACTTAATTGATTAATTAATTTGGTTGCGCCAGGTCTAAGTCGTGGCAGGTGAGCTCCTTAGTTGCAGCTCTTGGGCTCCTTAGCTGCGGCTCGCTGGCTCCTCAGTTGTGGCATGTGCACTCTTAGTTGCGGCATGCATGTGGGATCTAGTTCCCTGACCAGGGATCGAACCTGGGCCCCCTGCGTTGGGAGCATGGAGTCTTAAACACTACGCCACCAGGGAAGTCCCATATTTAGGATTTTTAAAAAGTTGAACTATAGTTAATTTACAATGTTCTGAGGATCAAGTATTTCTGATGCAAATTTAGTGTCCCCATTGAGATGTCCCGTAAGTGTAAAATATACCTCACATTTTGGAGACATACTGGTTACATGTTGAAGTGATGATAATATTTTTAGATATATTGGATTAAATAAAAACTATTTTAAAGATTCATGTCATCTGTTTCTTTTCAGTTTCTTAATGTGGCTATTGGAAATCTTAAAGTATGCGACTTGAATTCTATTTCTCTTGGACAGTGCTGTTCTAGGTCAGAGTTTTAAATAAATGAATGAATGTTGTTAACTCATCAGGATTCCTGTATGTAGAACAAGATAGTAATAAAACACACTCCAAAACCTTTTTGATTTCTCTATGTTAGCTGACCTGGCTAGCCCTCAAGCCATCGGAATTGGGGAGGCCTTTATTGTACACAGAAGGATAACACCACTTAACGTGGTACTTTTCAGATAGGCTTGTACAAGGCCAGGGGTCTATGGCATCCAATGTAGAACAAATTAGCGGGGTGGTCAGACTGGGAGGTGGGCAGGAAGAAAGGGAAATTGATGATGGCTCTTGTGGTCCTTGAGATAGGTTTTGGCAGCAGCTTTCAAAAACCAGACACTTCAAGCCCGCATACACACAAAGCCCAAATCCAAAGCCTTGCGGCCCCGCAGCTCTGAGAGCATAACTGATTCCATAAACAATTTAGGGTTTGCTATTCCAGCTGATTTGAGGGGTTTTATTTTTGTCTGAGTCTCTTATTAGTCTTTATTTTTTGTCTGGGTCTTTATTTCTGTCTGACTTTTCCATTACTACTCTATTTGTGAAGCTCAGATTCAATATTTGAAGTCTGAATTTTCCTTTCATACCAAACTTTAGTGACAGAATAATGCAGATGGATTTGAGAGGAGAGAGGGAAATGAGAGGAGATACACTTTGAAGTCAATGAAGCAAACACCAATAATATTGGGTGAGCGTTGAGTTATTTTGATAATTTGGGGGAAAAAAGAACTGTGGTTGGTATTCTGGTTTCTTTTCGAGGCTGTTTTTAGTACTTTTCTGAGGTGCTTGCCTCTACAGCATTATTAAAGTTATTGCTCAGGATTTTAATGTCTGCACTTTAATGGTGTTTTTCTTCTGAGGGTGGGGCAGGGAGGAGGGAGAGAGAGAGAGAAGAAGAGTGTGGTGCATTAATCTTGAAGTAAAGATGACTTTAGACCCTTAGCATTTGGCTGATTTAATAATTTGTGGTTTCAAATATTTACTTTCAAATTACCCTGAAAGGACCCTTCATACACAGTGAATGGTCATTTTCAGAAGCAAACTGTGAATACAGGGTGGTATGAAGCTAGCCTGGAGGAGCTCGTGAGTGAACCCAGACAAACCCATGGCAGCCCTGCTCTCTTTGGTCTTGGTGTTTTTGGAAGACGTAATAAACTTCACTGCGGGTTTAAAAAGTCAAGTAACATTGCTAATTATTAGAGAAATGCAAATCAAAACTCCAGTGAAGTACCACCCCATGTGGGTCAGAATGGCCATCCTTAAAAAGTTTGCAAATAACAAATGCTGGAGAGGGTGTGGAGAAAAAGGAACCCTCCTACACTGTTGGTGGGAATGTAAATTGGTGCAGCCTCTATGGCGAACAGTATGGAGGTTCCTCAAAAAACTCAAATTAGAGCTGCCATATGATCCTGCAATCCCACTCCTGGGCATATATCTGGAGAAAACTATAATTTGAAAAGATACATGTACCCCAATGTTCATAGCAGCACTATTAACAATAGCTAAGACATGGAAGCAACCTAAATGTCCATCGACAGATGAATGGATAAAGAAGATGTGGTACATATATACAATGGAATATTACTCAGGTAAAAAACAATGCAATAATGCCATTTGCAGCAACATGGATGGACCCAGAGATTATCATACTAAGTGAAGAAATACCATATGATATCACTTATATGTGGAATCTAAAATATGATACAAATGAACTTATTTATGAAACAGAAACAGACTCACAGACATAGAAATAAGACTTGTGGTTGCCAAGGGGAGGGGGGATGGACTGAGAGTTTGGGGTTAGCAGATGCAACCTATTATATAGAGAATGGATAAACAACAAGGTCCTACTGCAGAGCACAGGGAACTATATTCAATATCCTGTGATAAACCATAATGGAAAAGAATATGAAAAAGAACATATATATATGTATAACTGAATGACTTTGCTGTACACCAGAAACTAACACAACATTGTAAATCAACTATACGTCAATAAAATAAAATAAAATAAAAAAAAAAGCCACTTAGTGTTTTAACTGCACTTTGTGCATTTGATGGGAACATTGCGTGCTGTGAGTGTTCAGAAATTTGGGGATCACCAACGTCTGTGGAGACCCTTGTGAACATCAACATCATTTCGAATTGGAAATTCTGGGAACCTCTGGACTGACAGTGTTGCCGAGACAACTCCTTACTTATTTGTCTATCTATGTATTTATTTTTTTAAATTGAAGTATAGTTGGTTTGCAATATTGTATTAGTTTCAGGTATGTAACATAGTGATTCACTATTTTTATAAATTATGCCTTATTTAAAGTTATTACAAAATAATGGCTATATTTCTCTGTGCTGTACAGTATACCCTTGCTGCTTCTCTGTTTTATACAGAGTAGTTTGTATCTCTTAATCCGGTAGCCCATCTTGCCCCTCCTCGCTTCCTTGCCATTTGCAACAAATGGATCTAGAAAGCATTATGCTGAGTGAAATAAGTCAGACAGAGAAAGACAAATATTCTATGTTGTCACTTATATGTGGAATCTAAAAAATAAAACACACGGATATATACGTTGACGAAAAATTAATCCGTCCATCTAAGAAAGAATTGGAAAATTCTTCCGAGCCAAATTTGAGGATTATAACCTGGGAGGAGCATCTCAGAAAGCTCTGAGAACTGTGCCACTCATTAGAAGTCAAGATACAGTTTATATAAGTGTTTTGAGACAGAGGGCTGTACATCAAACGATGTATTATTGACAGTTTACATAATCCAGATCTAAGCATCATCCCGGTGGGTCATGAGACTTCTTACAAGATCCAGAAGAAATGTTATCTTTAAGGAGTTGTCTTGTTGGTGCTGGGAGAACGTTGCTGTTTATGGCTGAGCAGGTATTTCTGCTGATGGGAGAGGTTTGGTTGATGCATAATGTGGATACAACGGTACACAGTGAGGAGGCCAAAGAGCAGAGAAGTATGTTTATGTTTAAATTTTTCTTGTTTTGTCATAAAATATGAATTTGATTTCACATGTCTAACAAAATGCTACAAGTTTTGCATTGCTTCTCTAGAAGAATCCAGAGAAACTGTTGGCCAAATGCAGGGAAGGCAATGCCAGCGGGTGAAAACAGAACTGGGCAGGCTGTAAGGGGATGAGCACATGCTGGGTTGGATGTGGGTGGTCAAAGCCTCCGTCAAGCTTCTTTCTGCTGTTCTGGTCTTTCCCCCCTCCCCCCTGTGTCCGGTGGGGTGTGTGGCTGGGTGCTGCCTTTCCTGGGCTGGTCTTAACTAAATGTGTGCAAACTCTCTTCTGTCTCCTGGCCATTCCTCCTATGGGTTTACCTTTGTCATAGCGATGATGGAGCTACTTGCTGCTCTGTAAACCTGCATAGTTCAGCCCACGCAGACCTTCCCCACCCTGCTTATTCCTTTGTTCAATTTGCTTCCTCATTCATCCCTTTATTCAACAAACATTTTATTGATTTCCTACGGTGTGCCAGATCATTCTGAGCATGGAGAGACATCTAAGACATTTCTTGCCATGTCTAGCTCTGAGGTTCACGTATTCACTCAATAAATAATGTAAAAAATTCAGTAGATGTATACTGAGCATGTACTGTGGTGCTAGGCCCTGTGCAAGGCCTCGGGGTTCTCCACTGAGTGTATATTAGGTTTTCCCACCTCCTTCTTCTTTTCCCAACTCCTCAGCCATTGTGTGTGTGTGTGTGTGTGTGTGTGTGTGTGTGTGTGTGTGTGTGTGTTTTGGCTGCACCTCGAAGCATGTGGGATCTTATTTTCCTGACCACGGATCAAACCCTCGCCCCCTGCAGTGGAAGCAGCGAGTCTTAACCACTGGACCACCAGGGAACTCCCCACTGTGTTCTTTTAATAGCTCCCAGGACATCAATTAATTGGCTTGTCTTTATTTATTCTTTATTTTTTAGTTCACAGTAGCTTTATTTTTAAAATTTATTTATATTTTTATATATATTTATATATATAAAATGTAATATATAAATATATAAAATATATATATTTATATATATAAAATTTATATTATATATTTATATATATAAAATTTATATATATATTTATTTATATATTTATATATATTATAAAACATATTTATTTATATTTAAAATTTATTTCTTAATCAAAGTATAGTTGATTTACAATGTTGTGTTTGTTTCAGGTGTACAGCATAGTGATTCATATATATATATGTGTGTGTGTATATATATGTATATATATAATATTCTGAAAAGGAATATATATTCTTTTCCCTTATAGTTTATTACAAAATATTGAGTATAGTTCCCTGTGCTATACAGTAGGTCCTTGTTGGTTATCTATTTTGTATACAGTAGTGTGTATATGTTGATCCCAACCTCTTAATTTATCCCTCGCCCCCTTTCCCCTTTGGAAACCATAAGTTTGTTTTCTATGTCTGTGGATCTAGTTACTTTTTTTAAAATTTCTTTTTTTTGTTTTTAATTTTTTTGGCCATGCCACGTGGTATGTGGGATCTTAGCTCCCCGACCTGGGATCTAACCCATGTCCCCTGCAATGGAAGCAAACAGTCCTAACCACTGGACTGCCAGGGAATTCCCTCTATTTCTGTTCTGTAAATAAGTTCATTTGTATCTTATTTTTCAGATTCCACATATAAGTGATATCATATGATATTTGTCTTTCTTTTTCTGGCTTACTTCACTTAGTATGATAATCTCTGGGTTCATCCATGTTGCTGCAAATGGCATTATTTCATTGTTTTTTATGGCTGAGTAGTATTCCATTGTATATATGTACTACATCTTCTTTATCCATTCATCTGAGTTGACTCTTCTTTAATATTATTGTCTTTAATTTACATTCTTTTAAAAGGTTTGATTAGAAAGATACATTTCAGTTCAAACCCATAAAAAATAATAAAAGTGAAAAACAATGAAAACGAATGAAATTAGAGGAATAGTTCTTACCCAAACTACATCCATGGGGCTCAGATAGTTTTCTAGAGATGGACCAAAACTGTAGCTCTGTGTTTTTCTGAGGGCCAACCTAAGAGGGAAACACAATCATTGACCCTGTCAGCTTTACAGGATTTATGGAACTCCATGAGGACAGTCATTAACCAGGTGCCAAGGAGAGGCACAGACCCCCGGCACAAATGTCTCCCGTAGGTTCTGCTGAGAGGTCCTGGGGTCCTCACTCCAGGGACCACACCATCAAAGCCATCGTCCTAAGAATACAGGGAGGAGTGTCTTTTGCAGGACCATCTGTCTTGCATCCCTTATGTTGGCTGAGGACACGCCATCTAAGCTCAGTTCAATAAAAGCAAATTGACATGGTACAGAATCAAGGACCCCCGGGTATAAAGGAGGCTGCTTTTGCACTTACTCTGAAGGTAATATACGAGCATATGGGAAACAGGAGAGATCTGAACACAGATGCCCTCAGGGTGTGGCAGGTAGTAACTGTGTCTGTGCCTCGTGTGTGACAACAGGGAGTGATGGGTAAGGACATTCTGGTCATACTCCAATCTCATACTCTTCACAAAATACTGTAAAGGCCATCCTAAATACCCTTGAGGACCAACCTCAGCCTGTTTGTGGGTTCTGATCTAGAAAAGTAAGTGCACTGAAATTAGTCAGGCAAGTGTCCCTAAATATTGTTTTCTATAGCTGAGCTATTGATAAATATTGGGCAGAATGAATTCTTGCTCTTTGATGAGTACTGAGAAATCAGTGGGCACATGCAGCATTCTGATTGATAAGTCCTTGAAATAAATGTCACATACTGGGATCACATATTATGCCCTGGCGTTACAACTGAGATAAAATATAATCTCTGCTTCCATGAAGCTTCAAGACGTAAATGCAATAAATGCATAAAATGGAGGGTGATATATGCATAAGTATGTATAAGTATGCAAAGAGGAGGGGGAGGCTGGCATCGAACTAGTGTGTCTGGAGGTCAGTGGGTCAGGAAATCAGAGGGTCAGAGGGTCAGGGATCAGGAAAGGTTTCATGTAGGAAGAAGGCGGGATGCAGCTGGGTCACTGTGAAGTAAACACCCACTGCTCCATAATTTGTTTCTAGTTGCCGCCCTGGGTGCCAAGAAGGTGTGATGTGATTGAGGAAAAGCCACTGGGTGGCTACCCAGGGCTCCTCCGTGTCAACCCTGCTTGAAGCGGGGGAGGGGCCTCTGCGGTCCTGGGTGAGGCTTTGGGTGGACTGAGGGTAGGGAACATTGCGGTCCACTAAACTGAATTAATTCCCTGCTCGCGTCTGGGAGATTCTCCAACAGGCGGGTCAGTGACCACTTTCCATAATCGAAGCTGGAAATGCAGATTCTCATGCTTCCTCCCTCCCTCACTCCTGGGCAGGACGTGGGACGTAGGGTATTGTCAGTCAGGAGGTGGCCCAGGCTCTGATTGGCAAGTAGGGAGCCCAAAGTCCCATCCGGCAGTGGGCGGAGGGGGGTGGGGCTATGGGTGATGTGGGCGGGGCCAGCCCAGGCTGCACAGTCTCCGAGTGGTTCTCTGTCCCCTCCTCAGTGTTGGTCAGTCATCCTATATACCTTTTTTTTTTTTCCAAATGGGTTGCAAAATTCATTCAAAAAGTTGATAAAAGTGCTGCAGTTTGGAAAGGTGTTTTACAATATTCCAACAAAACAAGTGAGAGATTATAAACTAATTGGGAGATGTATGAACTGTGTCATTTTTGACAACTTTAAATTTATTAAATAAAAGAAAATTCAGATGAGACAACAGTGAATACAAAAATGTGATAAAAATGAGCCATGAAAGAAATAGATTTTTTTCTGACACCAAGAAGCCATTGGATCCAAACTCAATAACTTTTAGTAAATAAGCTCTCTGCCTAAAGTAGTGAGGGTCAGTTTCTGTCTGTTACAGCCAAGAACCATGGCTGATAGAGTCTCCTTCTTTGTGTAGAGGTTACGGTTGAATGGAAAGAAACTCAGTTTTCTCATTGTTAAATGGGCCTGATAAATAGTACCCACTTTAGGACAGGGTTGGGAAGATTAAGTGAGATCATATCTGGAAAGCTTGGGATGTGATTGTCCTATAGTAAATAATGCATGTTAACTATTGTAAGTATTAACTTCTGAGTTGCAGTTTTACATTTAATCAACAAATATTCAAAAAAGCCCTTTAACCTCTTTGGCCTCACATCTCTGATAAATGGAAATAATACCTGCTCCATCTAATTCATGATTAATGGGAATGCCCAACAAATTATGACATGGGAAAATACTTCGCAAAAGTATACAATTGCACATGAATATAATACATTTCTATTATTTTTATTAAGCTCATCACCTGATTCCTCTACCCACCCTGATTCTTGGAGACCCTCAGCTCGTACTCATTTTATGTGATGGGTTAGTTGTGCTGAGAGGGAGAGAAGGAAAGGCGGTCCAGAAAAATAATAGAAAAATTAAAAATCTTATGAAATTTAAAGTTTCACAGTGCTTTATTGTGCCTGTGAGGCCAAAAGGAAATCTAATATCCCATCTTGATCTAGACTTGCCTTGTTTTATGTGTCAAAAGTAGTTAGAGGGCTTCCCTGGTGGCGCAGTGGTTGAGAGTCTGCCTGCCGATGCAGGGGACGCAGGTTCGTGCCCCGGTCCGGGAGGATCCCACATGCCGCGGAGCGGCTGGGTCCGTGAGCCATGGCCGCTGAGCCTGCGCGTCCGGAGCCTGTGCTCTGCAATGGGAGAGGCCACAACAGTGAGAGGCCCGCGTACCGCAAAACAAACAAACAAACAAAAAAGTAGTTAGAACACTTAAATCCCCTACCACCCCGAGAGGGATGTGAGCAAAATTTTGAAGCTTGTCCATGTACCTCCCTCCCTCACTTCTTTTCATGGTCTTTTCTTTTCTTTCTTTAAAAAAAATTTTTTTTTATTGGGGTATAGTGATTTACAATGTTGTGTTAGTTTCAGGTGTACAGTAAAGTGGATCAGTTATACAGATACCTATCTGTAAGGTCGGATCTTAACAAACGGCACCGCGAAACAGAGGAAAGCTTCAAGTGAGCTTTACTAGGGAGCGCTCCCGGGCGAGGTTCACTGGTCCGAGAGAAAGGGGCCAGAGAAGTCGCACCCGGGCAAGGGTTGGGCAAGATTTTATAGGGGAAGAAGGGAAAGGGGTGTGGTGAATCTGGGAGGGCGCAGGGCATTCCTTATTTGGTGGTCTTTTCGGGTATCCTGGGGGACCGTTAGTCCTGCCCCTCGAAAGGCGGGAAGGCTGGGCCGGGTTCAAAGTCCTCAGGTCAGTTCCTGGAACTGGGTAGTCCGGAAAGTCTCCAGGTCAGTTTCTGGAACTGGGTGGTCCGGAGAGTTTCGGTCTGATGCAACCTGTGAATCTTATTGTGTTCCCCTGCCTCGGGCCAGTTGGCCTTACACTATCCCCACTCTTTGTTTTTCACCGTCTTTTCTTACCAGCCATGTGCCCAACTCTAGAAATAGTTGTTAGCTTTTTCCGGTTGAGTTAGTTTCAAGATGTGCCCATGTAAGAAAGTTACCTTCAAGCTCAGAGGGCACATTGGAAGGCTATTAGGGCATCGCCAGGAAGCCGTGTCTGAGCTGGCGATTGGCCAGGGCACGAGGGGTCATTCCAGGGAGAGGGGACAGCTTGAGCTGAATACGGAGGTGTGAAGCCGGGGCCAGTCCTGGGAACAGAACTTACCGATGGAGACTTGCCAGGGGTTAAGTCGGACAAGGAGTGGGGGAGGGGCGATGAAGATGGCGGTGGAAGCAGAGTTCAGATAGTGCGAGGAAGGCGCTTACTTTTGAGGGTGATGGGGTCTCAGAGGAGTGCTGCGGTCACTTCTGTGTTCTAGAAAGAGTGACCCGCAGCATGGAGGATGCGCTGGAGGGGAGATCACGGGAAGCAGGAGGACGATAGGAGGCTGGTGCTCTCATCCAGATTGCAGAGGGTGGAGGCTGGCAGCTGGGCGTGGCAGGGGAGCAGAGAGGCGGTGAAAGGTGTTTCAAGGTTACGCTGTTTGTGACTTCTTTTATAAAGTCTTCCCTACCTCAGAGTTAAAGGATAGCCTGTATTTATTTATTTATTTTTTCTGAAAGTTTAACATTTTGCTTTTCACATTTAGGTCTTTAATTCTTCTGGTTTTATTTTTGGGCAGTTTGAGACAGAAATCAGATTTCACTGTTTTCCTTTAAATTATCAAATGTCCCATCTGCTCAATACTATGTAACAACCTAAATGGGAAAAGAATTTGAAAAAGGATACACGTATACATATAACTGAATCAGTTTGCCATTGTACCCCGGAAACACAACATCGTTAATCAACTATACTCCAATATAAAATAAAAAGCTGAAAAAAAAAGAAAGATAGGGCCCTATCTCCCAGTCTCTGTGGGAGGGTAGGAGCCTAACTTTTTCAATAAAGGCCAATTTGCAAGTGATAGCTTAATCGTATTGACCAACCTCATCCCAATGTCCTCCAATACTTTTCCACTAGCTCATTCCAGTGCTTAAAACTCCTTATTAGTTAAAACTCTCCTGCCTGTCATTTCCATGGAGTTGAGTTCAGTCTCTCTTGACTGTTTCAATAGTCTTGACCTCTACTGCAATACTCTTTTTTTTTAGATGTTGGGGGTAGGATTTTTAATTAATTAATTAATTTATTTTTGCTGTGTTGGGTCTTCGTTTCTGTGCGAGAGCTTTCTCTAGTTGCGGCGAGCGGGGGCCACTTTTCATTGCGGTGCGCGGGCCTCTCACTATCGCGGCCTCTCTTGTTGCAGAGCACAGGCTCCAGACGCGCAGGCTCAGTAGTTGTGGCTCACGGACCTAGTTGCTCCACGGCATGTGGGATCCTCCCAGACCAGGGCTGGAACCCGTGTCCCCTGCGTTAGCAGGCAGACTCTCAACCACTGCGCCACCAGGGAAGCCCTACTGCAATACTCTTGAATAAAATTTTCCTTGCCTGTTTAAAAAAAAAAAAAAAAAAAAAAGCCTTTAATCCTACAATGTTACTCCCACAAAATCAGGTGATTCACATGCCAGAAGTCTTTTTGCCTTCTTCAAAGTACCGAATTCTAAAAAGAATAGATACATGTATATGTATAACTGAATCACTTTGCTGTACACCTGAAACTAACACAACATTGTTAATCAACTCTACTCCAACATTAAATAAAACATTTTAAAAAGTTAGCAAATGTTCCAGCACCACATATCGAGTGGTCTGTCCTTTCCCTGTTGATTTGCAAAGCCAGCTCTGTCCTAGGTCAAGTGTACGCATGCTTGCCTTCCCCATCCACCGTGCTGCAGTTGAAGAAACCGAGCCCTCCAGGAGGCCAGGGGGTTGCTCAATCCCAGAGGAGGTGGCGGCAGGATGGAGCCGCAGAGTCGCATGGTCTGAGGTCCGTGGATTTCCCAACCACAGCAGCGAGAAGGGCACACGCACTCTGCTGGTATTTTCTTCCTGTCTTTCTCTTTTTTCCTCCCTTTCCCCTTTTCTCAACTTGTCTTCCTTCTTTCCTTCCCTTCTTTTTCTCCTTTATCCCAGTTAGGTGTATGCTTCAGGGTTGAGACCTATTTGCATGCATGACATAGCCATCAGAACACAGCTAGTCTTCAAGCGAATGTTTTATCAAAAATATGGCTGGGTAGGTTACCTTTCCTCTTCATGAGGAGGGGCTGGCGGGGCTGACCTCTCTTCCATCTAGAAGAGATAGATGTTTGGGGCTATTAAAATCTACAGCTCTGTTTGCCTTGGCTTCAGGTGATTCATGGCTACTAATCCCTGTGGATATATTTTTATATTCTTGGATATACTGGATGTGCAGCTGGTATATATTGGAAAAGCCTGTTGTTTATTGACACGAGCCCAGTAAAGACTCTGATTAATCTCAAAAATAAACAGAGAAAAGTGGAAGGTCACACTCCGGATCAAGAGCTCTGATCATATCCCCGATCCTTGAGTTATTTATCTCGTTGAGAGAAATCTTCCCAGCGGAGGTGTCAGGAGATGGATAGAGATGAACATGTGAAGTGTGTGCAGCACTCCTCTTGCCCTCTCTTCTCAACCTTTACTGTCCTTGCTGCTCAAACGCACATCCTCTAACTCAGCATTTTGGGGAGAAATTCAACATTTTCTTTTAGGACTCTCTTGTCATATAGATTGTTTCCAGTTGCTTGGAGACATTTTGTCCCTTCCCCTATACCCCTGAGGAACCCAGTGGCACACTTTCTAGGTTCCCCTGTGACCCCAAAGGATCGGATGTGCCTGGTGAGGTTCCTGTGATGGATTCAGGACCGTCTGCTGGGGATGTTCAGGGTGGTGCCCACAGGTCTCATAGTCGCTGGTATCAGCAGGAGAGAGGTGCTGGCTGTGGGGTGGTGCCGTCTCATGTGTGCTGAGCCTGTGCGTGAGCGGATGGAGTGATGGAGGGAACATGAGACAGGAAGTTGTGTTTTGAGCTTGAAGGTTGGGTGACCTCCATCACCCAGGTCAGATGCTCACCCCTCCTCCTCGCATGCGGCATTTGGGCTCTGTCACTTTTGCCCCCTGGTGTCCCGCTGCTCCCTTCTCTTCCTCCATTAGGTGGAGTTCAGGATTTGAAGTAGAGTTAATTTACAATTTGTGTTAGTTTCAAGGGTACAGCACAGTGATTCAATTACACATATACATATATCTACATTCTTTTTCAGACTCTTTTCCATTATAGGTTATTATAAGATATTGAGTAGAGTTCCCTGTGCTGTACAGCAGGGCCTTGTTGTTTATCTATTTTATACACAGTCGTGTGTATCTGTTAACCCCAAACTCTTACACATTGCCTTTTTTTTTTTAAACATCTTTATTGGAGTATAATTGCTTTACAATGGTGTGTTAGTTTCTGCTTTATAACAAAGTGAATCAGTTATACATATACATATGTTCCCATATCTCTTCCCTCTTGCATCTCCCTCCCTCCCACCCTCCCTATCCCACCCCTCCAGGCGGTCACAAAGCACCGAGCTGATCTCCCTGTGCTATGCGGCTGCTTCCCACTAGCTATCTACCCTACGTTTGGTAGTGTATATATGTCCATGCCTCTCTCTCGCTTTGTCACAGCTTACCCTTCCCCCTCCCCATATCCTCAAGTCCATGCTCTAGTAGGTCTGTGTCTTTATTCCCGTCTTACCCCTAGGTACTTCATGACCTTTTTTTTTTTTTTTCTTAGATTCCATATATATATGTTAGCATATGGTATTTGTTTTTCTCTTTCTGACTTACTTCTGGATGTTGGAAGGAAATTTCTCGCCAATTTCCCTGGCTCCTGTCTCTCTGACAATTCACCTGCCACACTGGCTGCCAGAGTAAACTTGAAAAAAAAAAAAAAAAAAAACCAAGTGAATCGTATTACTTCTTTCGTTCAAACCCTTCCTGAAAACGGGCTGGTCTCTTGAGTTGGAGATGACTAAGAAGTTGCACACGTTACTCCCGTTCACATCCTCTGACCTGAACCTGGCTCAGAGGGAAGCTGGGAAGTGTGGGGTTTCCCTGTGCAGACACATGCCAGCAGCAGTGCTGCAGTTGGAGAAGGACACGATGCATTTGGTGGTCAGCTATCTGTCTCTGCCACAACACTGGTCTCCTTGACACTCCATCATTCTTTGGTGATGTCCCTTGCGTAGGGGGCTCTCCTCCCTTTCCCATCGGCTCCGTTTTGAGACCATCTCAATATCACTTCCTCCATGAAGCCCTCCTTGACTTCTACCGGGGGTCCAAGCCCCCCTCCCCTTGGCACCCTGATGGCATCCCTCACCTGAGCACAAACCCACGGCACGCTAATTCTGTCTCCTGTCTTTCGGCCCTTGGTTGGAAGCTGTATCTTCTCCATCCTTTTATCTCCTGTTCAGAGCCTAGGGTGAGACACAAAATAGGGCATCAGTTGAGGGATTATGGGTAGATTGACACTGCAGTGTTGGGAGCCCCTTAGCGGTACTCATGACAAAATGTGTAAAACACTTAGAAATGGCAAAGGAAGGCTCGAAAAAGGCAGTCTTTATGATGACTTCTTGCCTTTCCCTGGTGCAGGACTTCTGAAACCCGGTTGTGCATCTGAATCATCCGGGAAAGTATGAGAAAGGCAGTATATGGGGCCCCAACCCCAGAAATCCTGTTGAGTAGGTGCGAGTGAAGGCCTGGGATGTCTGTTGGCAACGGAGATCCCCGTGGAATGGTGCTCCAGCCTGTCCTGGGGGAGGGAGACGTGAATTGTAGGAGCCCAAGGGAAGATGAATTATACAGGGACCTTGCGCACCTTCCATCCAGAAATCAGGGTGGGGACTAGATCATTGCCTGCCTGTCTTCTTCCCTCCCAATCTCCCTCCCTCCCTCCTTCTCTCTCCCCCTCATCCTTCCCCCTTTTCCCCCCAGTGCTGATTTTCTTTATACTCAGTAGCTCAGGGCTGAGAAATTCTAATCAGAAATGTATCCACTTCTCCTGAAGCTTCTTAACTCCATCCAGTCCCCATGGATACAATCTGTGGTAATTACATTTGATGAATTGCTAATGCCTTTGTGATCCCTGCTTCAGCAGCCCCTGTGGGATTTGAGGGGGCACCAGGCGCCCCAGCTCTCAGCCCCCAAGGCTCTGTTGCTGAGAAAGCTGAGGGCTCCGAGCTGGTTCGAGAGCTGAGTCTCCCTGGAGTCTTCTGAGGACCCGCGAGGACCCTGCAGTTGGGGCTACTCTTTTTTCTGTATTTCGAAGCCACTACGTCTTCCTACAAAGGGGGTAAATAGAGGATAAGCCCCTCAGTTTTCCCTGTGACCTCCCCCAGGGCCACCCCTGGAGCCTCCAGGGGAAATGGGTAACTTTAGTGATAAAATACATTTAGGAACTTATGGTAAAAAGCCAGACTGCCAGAATGTAAAGTCATTGTTTTCCTGAATCCTAAGTAACTGGAAGGGGTTCTGCACTCTAAGGCTGAAGTGGCCAGACAGGTAACCTACATGAGTGGATTGAAGACATTAGGGAGGAGTGAGGACTGTGGCAAAGTAGAAAGTGTTACCGAATCAAGTCTGGCTGCTCACCACTCAAAAATCAACATGAGAGAAAGAGAGAGAGAGAGAGAGAGAGAGAGGAGAGAGATATGTTGATAGAAAGGAAAGTTGCCTTTAATCAGAATGCCGGCAATCTGAGGAGAGGATAGACCCAGTGTCCCCACCCAAAACCATCTCTGAAGATTCTGCTTGGCCATGAAAGTTTTTAAAGGGAAACAGGGAAGTAATCTCAGTTAATCATTGAGGTGGGGGGTGGGGTCAGAGTTGTCACCATCCCCCACTGTGTGCAGGCTTGTTGACTCCTTTTGATCTTTCTTTAGATGCTGTCTTGTTCACACAGTTTGTTCATGAGATTACTGAAGGGGAAGCTAGGGAAGAGATATGGTCATCTATTAGTTACTTATTCTTCATTTCTACTTCTTTGATCTATGGAAAGAACTAACACATTAGGCAAGGTGTTGTGTGATCAAAAGATTTGAAAGGTGTGCTAGTGCCAGAGATGAGTAGAGCGTGGGGGCACCTGGTTTAAGGTTAGTGACAAGAAAAAGGGGCCTCCTGAAAAGAGCTCTTTCCTGCCAAAAGCTGCTTACAAAAGTATCTGAGAGCACCCGCGTTCATAGTCTAAGAAAATACTGTGTTGGCCAAACCCAAGAAACACGCTATGGATTTTTCTTATGGTCAACCGTTTGTGACGCCCAGGGCACCAGTGTGCAGCTCCCGGGACCTAAGTGTGTGTAGGGTGTCTTGGTTTGCTTTCCTTTGTGCCCCAAATCCCTGCTGGTGTTAGCAGAAATATTTACTCCTTGGGAAAGGATCAAAGATGATGCATCAGGTCCTCCATTTTGGTTGAGCGCGTGACTATTAACACCCACAGGGTTTAGAACGGAAGCTGGTTGCTGTCATAGATTCAGGAAAGGTGCAAGACAGTGATGGCCCTTAAGCAACTTAAGATGGAGCTAAAGAGACAGAGGCACACACAGAGGAACTGGAGAGCAGTTGGGGATGGGAGTCAACTAGGTGATGATGAGAAGTAGCCACAGCTGGCCAAAAGGAGAGAGGCCAGACGGTGCTAGAGCTGCAGAGAGGTCTTCAGAGATGGGCTCGGAATGGTCTCCTGTGAAGGGAGGTAAGATCTGGATAATAATCACAGTGGCTAGTATTTACTGGGCTGTGACCTTGATCTGACTGGTGACTTTTCATCCTCCGAATGCTGAAATGGTTCTATTTCTTCTTCCACTTTACAGTTGGGGTCTATAACTCTTTAAAAGTTGGATAATGATAGCCAGCACTAACTTAGCGCCAGATACTGCTTTCAGCACCTATTTAACCCTAGGAAGTGGGTTTTATTATTATTATTATTATTATCCCCATCTTACAGACGAGGACACTGCGACACAGGGAGGGTAAAAAGCTCGCTGAATATTACCCTGCTGGTGAGGAGAAAATCTAGGATTTAAACCCAGACAGGCTGGCTCCCAAATTCTTGTTCTTAAGTCCCATATTCCCTCCCTAACTTGCCTGATATCACATGGGTACTGAATGGTGGAGCTGGGATAAATTCCAGGACCTGAAGTGGGGGCTCTGGGCACATTTCACCCCCCCCCCCGCCCCACCCCGCCAAGAGGTAGGACTCAGCTAGAGTGTCAGAAGATGTCTTTTCAGTTAAAAAATTTTTTTCCTTTCCACATATTTATTTACGTAAAATTATACTTTTGAGAATTTACATAATAATTTACATGGGGAAATGTTCTGCAGAAGCTTTTGTCATCAATCCTTGTCAGAGCACTTTTTTTTGTTAATATTGGAGTAGAGTTGGTTAACAATGTTGTGTCAGTTTCATGTGTACAGCAGAGTGATTGAGTAATATGTATATAGGTATCTATTCTTTTTCAAATTCTTTTCCCATTTAGGTTGTTACTTAATATAGAGCAGAATTCCCTGTGCTCTACAGTAGGTCCCTGTTGGTTATCCATTTTAAATATAGCAGTGTGGACATGTCAGTCCCAAACTCCCAATCTTTCCTTCCCCCACACCCTTCCCCACTGGTAACTGCAGGTTCATTCTCTAAGTCTGTGAGTCTGTTTCTGTGTTGTAAATAAGTTTACTTGTATCATGTTTTAAAATTTTATTATTTTATTTATTTATTTTCTCTATTTTTTGGGCTGTGTCGGGTCTTCGTTGCGGTGTGTGGGCTTCTCTCTAGTTGTGGCATGCGGGTCTTCTCTCTCGAGTTGTGGTGCACGGGCTCCAGCATGTGTGAGCTCTGTAGTTTGCAGCACGCGGGTTCTTTCGTTGAGGTGCGCGAGCTCAGTAGTTGTGGCGCGTGGGCTTTGTTGCCCCACGGCATGTGGGATCTTAGTTCCCCGACCAGGGATCAAACCTGCGTCCCCTGCATTGGAAGGCAGATTCTTTACCACTGTATCACCAGGGAAGTCCCTCACTTGTATCATTTTCTTTTCAACATTCCGCATAAAAGCGATATACGATATTTATCTTTCTCTGTCTGACTTACTTCACTTAGTATGATAATCTCCAGGTCCATACATGTTGCTGCAAATGGCATGGTTTCATTCTTTTTAATGGCTGAGTAGTATTGCATTGTATATATGTACCATAAGAAGATGTCTTTTTTAAAATAAGAGATTTAGTTGTAAATGCTTGTCAAATGCAAACCAGGCAGCTAGTGCAGCTAATTCTCAGAAAGAAATAAGACCAGGTCATGGCAAGTCAGATGTAAAAGGAGGGCTCTGCAGCTCCTGGAAGAGCCAGGAGGTCAGGGTGGGTACAGGGGGGCAGGTGGCAGGAGCCTACGTGGATTTGGAGAGAAGCCAGAGACAGGACAATGGAATTCCACAGCTCATTTGAAAACAGGCATTCACCTGTTAAGTTGATTCCCGGCTGTTTTAAAATATAGTGTTTTAATAGAAGATCTGAGGTACAGTAAGGCCAGCAGATCAGGGGATGGCTGCCGTTGAAAGACAGTTTGTTACTCACGGTTCCCAAGAGGATAGGCATGCTGCACCAGCAGGGCCACACAGGGAAGCACCAGGGTCAGCCAGGAGGGAGAGGAAGGGAGAGCAAAACACGGGCAGGAGACTTTATCATGATTTCTGTGGGAAGAAACGGACGAGCAGGTCAGCAGGCTAAGGACTTGCTCGTTTGAACAATATCGGTGGGCTCCGGGGCAGAGGGGCTGTCACTAGTCATCGGGCACCTGGCCCTGGGGTATTCAGGGCAGGGGGATAGTAGCCCAGGTGTGAAAGTCCTGTGAGAGCCTGATAGAGGAGGTGGTGGGCTCTGGCTTGGTTGGCTTGTATTTGAAAAGTACACTCACAGGTAAGTTGTTTATTATCTTTAGGAATTGGCCATCCCTAAGAGGGGCAGTCCTTCCAGATTGGGCTGCAGATGTCAAACCATCAGCATACAGAAAATAAAAGACATGGTTAATATCTGGGCCTGGTCTGACTTCTTTTTTTTGTTTTTTTTTAATAGTTTTGTAAATTGAAGTATAGTTGATTTACAATGTTGTGTTAGTTTCTGCTGTACAGCAAAGTGACTCAGTTATACATATATATATATACATTCTTTTTCATATTCTTTTCCATTATGGTTTATCACAGGATACTGAATATAGTTCCTTGTGGTCTACAATAGGACCTTATTGTTTATCCATTCTCTATATAATAGTTTGCATCTGCCCATCCCAAACTCCCAATCCATCGTTCCCCCCACTCCCCATTCCGGCAGCCACAAGTCTGTTCTCTATGTCTGTAAGTCTGTTTCTGTTTCATAGATATGTTCATTTGTGTCGTATTTTAGATTCCACATATAAGTGATATCACATGGTATTTGTCTTTCTCTGACTTCACTTAGTATGATAAGTTCTAGGTGCATCCATGTTGCAGCAAATGGCATTATTTCATTCTTTTTTCATGGGTGAGTAATATTCCATTGTGTGTGTGTGAGTGTGTGTGTGTGTATACACACACACACATATATACACACTCACACACACACATATATGTGTATATATGTATATATATCTATATATCTATCTATCTCACTTCTTTATCCATTCCTCTATGGTCTGACTTCTCTCTAGTGTATAGTATAATTGCAGTTTTATGATCTCAGTCTATTTAAAGTTAATTTTTCCAGGACTTTTTTTTTTTTTTGCAAAGGCTATATCATGAAGACCACCCACCCCGCCACCACCCATGTCATTATTGTTCTTGGACTTAGCAAGGATCTGGATACATGGTGAGGGGGTGCGTGGCTTTGCTGTGACAATCGTCAGGTGCTGTGCTGTGCACATGGGCCCTCCTGGTGTCTGCAGTGCTTGTGACTAGAGCCTGTCCTTTGGCATAAGTACGGGTTGTTATGCTATAGCTCCACACCTAAGGAGGTGCCATTCACTTGGTAGGTTTGTATGTTTATTATAAATTTCCAGCAGATGGCAGTAAAGCATCTTAATCCAACAAAGTCTACTAGGACAATTTTTCCGACAAGTGGAAATAAAGTGGCTCTAAGTTGCACATCGGTCCTGAAAGGGCCCACTGCCTAGCAATCCTGGCCTCACAGGCCACCCTGCTTTATCTCACTCTGCAGGGGCTGCAATCACACCTCATCACCCGGCAATACACGGGCTTCTCAGCTTAGTTCCCAGGGAAGCTCCTTGTAGTTTTAAAGCAGTCTAACTTAAAAATATTAAAAAGAAGTTTCTTTCACTTTTAAAAACTCTTTTCCATTGTGGTTTATTACGGGATATTGAATATAGTTCCCTGTGCTCTACAGTAGGACCTTGTTGGCTATCTATTTTATATATAGTAGCATGTATCTGTTAGTCCCAAACTCCTAATCTAGCCCTCCCCTACCCCCTTTTCCCTTTGGGAACCATAAGATTTTCCTCTATGTCTGTGAGTCTCTTTCCATTTTGTAAATAAGTTCGTTTGTATCTTTTTTTATATTACACATATAAGTGATATCATATGATATTTGTCTTTCTCTGACTTATTTCACTTAGTATGAAAACCTCTAGGACCGTCCATGTTGCTGCAAATGGCATTATTTCATTCTTTTTTATGGCTAATATTCCATTGTATATATGTACCACATCTTCTTTATCCATAATGGAAAAGACTATAAAAAAGAATGTATATATTCAATATGTGTATAACTAAGTCACTTTGCTGTACACCTGCAACTAACACAACATTGTAAATCAACTATACTTCAATTAAAAAAATGATTTTCCCTCCTTTGTCCATCAGAAGAATTTATTTTTCTCATTGTGTCCTCAGCCACAGCTACGCTGGGAAGACCCATTCGACAAATACATTCTGTTCTTTAATAGATATATTTTTAAAGAAATGAATTTAGAATGGCTTTATATTTGTTTGTTCATCCATTTACTAATTCAGCCTCTATTTATTTGCAGCCTAAGATGTGCTGGAATCTGCCCTGGTCACTGGGGAGCCATGGAGAAGGTAGCTGCCCTTAGCAGGCTGCAAGAGGGATTCATCAGAGTCTCAAGTATATAGCAGCAGAGGGTTGCATTTTTAGCAGCTACTTTTAAAACAAAATTATTTTTTTTTGAAGTATAGTTGAATTACAATGTTGTGTTAATTACTGCTATACAGCAAAGTGACTCAGTTATACATATATATACATTCTTTTCCATATACTTTTCCACTCTGGTTTATCACAGGATATTGAATATAGTTCCCTGTGCTATACAGTAGGACCTTGTTGTTTATCCATTCTATATATGCTAGTTTGCATCTGCTGATTCCAAATTCCCAATCCAAACTTCTCCCACCCGCTTCCCCCTTGGCAACTACAAGTCTGTTCTCTATGTCTCTGATTCTATTTCTGTTTCATAGACAGGTTCATTTGTGTCATATTTTAGATTCCACATGTAAGTGATATCATATGGTATTTGTCTTTCTCTTTAGTAGATACTTTTAATTTGCTTGACAAATGAATTTGCTAGACAAACTGCTGCAGAAATATCCCTGGGTAGAAATTACTCTATGCAAGAGAAAATACAGTTCTCCTTTCAAGCACTGGTCTGATACCAGAGTTTTTGTTGAGAGCACAGAAGGTGAGCAAAAGATGAGGGTGAACCTGACCTAAAGTAAATTTTGGTGAGGAGTCTCAGGGCTGTTTGGCCTCACCCACTCTGCTTTCCCATTACTGTGACTGTATGCATTCTCATGCTCGTTCTATAAAAGGATGGCAAAACTGTTGTGGAAACCGAAGATAAAATTGCTTTGGAGAGCTCTCATTTTGGTCTCCTGGTGGGTTGTAAGCAAACACATTTTTGGAAGCTGAACAGTGAAACCCTGCTGTTTCAGGCCAGGAGGATTACACAGCTGCCAAGCTTGCGCTGCCCTGGGAGCCCCCGCAGTCTAGGGGTGTACAGGGAGGTCCTGCATTGGGTGCGAATGCCAGAGCTGGGGAAATCACGTGCCCATCTGGGGCATGGTGAGGGCTCGGGGCATGGTGAGGGCTCAGAGCATGCGCAGTATAGCAACAGAAGAGGGATTGATGCACAGGGCCAGATCGTCCCCCACCCTTTTCCTCCTAGACACACCGTGCGTGTTTTCCCACTTTAAAACTTAAGTAAACACCACCCATTTTAGTGTATAATTCTGAAAAATTTGAAAGAAGTATAGAGCTGAGTAGTCACAACCAGGATATGGGATAATTCTGCAACCCCCAAAGTTTCCCCATGTCCCAGCTCCTGACAAACAGTGATCTATTGGATGTCCCTATATTTCTGTCTTTGCAAAAATGTCATATAAATGGAGTTGTACAGTACATACCCTTTTGAGTCTGCCTTCTTTCCCTTAGCATGAGGCACTTGCCACTCATCCACGTTGTATCAGTAGTTTGTTCCTTTTTTATTGCTGTGTAGTATTCCACCATATGGTTGTAGCATAGTTTGCTTCTCCATTCACCCATTGAGAGACCTTTGGGCTGTTTTCCATTTTTGGCAGTTATGGAAAAGTTGCAATACACCTTTGTGTATAGGTTTTTGTGTGAACATAGATTTTCATTTCACTTCGGTAAATACCGAGGAGTGGGATATCTAGCTTGTATGATAAGTGTATGTTTAACTTCATGAAAGACAGAAATTGTCAGAATGGATAATAAAAGCAATTACCATAGATAAAAAGACACATTATATAATGACAAAAGGGTCAATTCACCATGAAGATGTCCCAGATGAATAAGTACCTAACAACAGACCTTCAAAATACATGTCTTTTTATCTGTGGTTATTTTCTTTGCCCTGAAGTATATTTTGATATTATTATAGCCATCCCAGTTTTCTCTATAGGAGTGTTTATGTGAAATACCTTTTCCTGTACTTTTGCTTTTAATCTACCTATATCTTTATATTTCAAGTCAGTTTCTTATGGGTAGCATGTAGTTTGGTCATTGTGTTTTTATTATCCATTCTGATAATTTCTATCTTTTATTTGATGTGTTTAGACCAGAGGTTGGCAAACTGTGACCTGTGGGACAACTCTGGCCTGCCTATGGATTTATGTATAGTTTATGGCTTTTTTCATGTTACAATGGCCTAGTAGACTGGTTGAAACAGAAAGTATATGGTCCAAAAAGCCAAAAATATTTATTGTCTGCCCCTTTTACAGAAAAACTTTGCTAACCCTTGGTTAAAACCATTTACATTTAATGTAATTATTGACATGTTTGGATATAGATTTACTATCTTATTATTTGTTTTCTGTTTGTTTCCTCTTTCTTTTTTTGTTTCTCTGCTCGCCCTTTTCTGCTTTCTTTTGGGTTATTTGAATTTTTTTTTTTTTTTTTTGCTGTACGTGGGCCTCTCACCGTGTGGCCTCTTGCATTGCGGAACACAGGCTCCAGACGCGCAGGCTCAGCAGCCATGGCTCACGGGCCCAGCTGCTTCGCGGCATGTGGGATCTTCCTGGACCAGGGCACAAACCCGTGTCCCCTGCATCGGCAGGTGGACTCTCAACCACTGTGCCACCAGGGAAGCCCTGAATATTTTTTTTAATATTGTAGTTTATCTATTTTGTTTTTGACTATCCTTCTATCTACATATACATACATATAAATATAAATATATATATATATATATATATATTTGCTCCAGAGATTACAATATACATAGTTAACTTTTCAGAGTTTATTTAGCATCACTATTTTGTCACTTCAAATGGACTGCATTAATCTTACCACCATATAACTCCCTTTACCCTCCCTACTTTGTGTTATGTATTATATTTATTCACACTGAAAACTCATCAGATAATATTCAATTTTTTTTCATTCAACCCTGCAATGTATTTTCAAGTACTCAAGAGGACAGAATAGTCTACTCTATTTACCCCGATATTTACCATTTCTTTCTTTTTCTTCATTCTTGGTGCTCTAAGTTGACTTCTGGTAGCATTTCCCTTCTGCTTGAATAACTTCCTTCAGCAATTAAAAAAATTTTTAGTTTAGGTGTAATTGGCATGTGACATATGTTAGTTTCAGGTGTACAACATCATGATTTGATATGTGTATATATTACGACATGATCACCATGATATGTCTAGTTAACATCTATCACTATACATAATTAAAAGCTTTTTTTTTCTTGTGATGAGAACTTGTAAGATCTATACTCTTAGCAACTTTCAAATATGCAATACAGTATTATTATTAACTTTAGCCATCATGCTGTACATTACGTGCTGTGACTTATTTATTTTATAACCAGAAGCTTATACCTTTTGATCCCCTTCCCCCATTTCCACCCCTGTAAACCCCATCGCTGGTGACCACCAATCTCTTCTCTATATGTATGAGCTCGGTTTTTATGTGTTTTTTTTGGTTTCACTTATAAATGGGATCATACATGTCTTTTATCTGTATGACTTATTTCACTTAACATAATGCCCTCAAGGTCCATCCATGTTGTCACAAATGGCAGGATTTCTCTATTATGGCTGAATCATAACAATTCTTTTAAAGAAGTTCTGTTGGCAACTGATTCTCTCACTTTCCCTTTATCTTAAGATGTCTTTATTTCACCTTCATTCCTAAAGTATATTTTTATGTATACAGAATTCTGGCTTGGCAGTTCTTTTATTTTCTCATGTTAAAAATGACTCTCTACTTCTCTGGCTTTCATGGATTCTGATGAGAAATTTGCAGTCATTTGAATATTATTCCCCCATAATTAACATGTCATTTTTCTCTATCTGCTTTCACATTTTTTTCTTAGTTTTAAAAAGTTTGATGATGATGTATTTGGACATGGATTCTTTTAGGTTTGCTGAGCTTCTTGAATCTGTGTATTTATGCCTTTTACCAAATTTGGAAAGTTTTCAGCCATTATTTCTTCATATATTTAACTACTTCTTGGAGCATTTCCTAATAGTTGTTTTAAAATCTGTGTCATCTTGGTGTTGGTGTCTGTTTGTCTTTCCCATGCAAATTGAGATTTCCCTGTTTTTTTTTTAATTGGAGTATATTTGCTTTATAATGTTGTGTTAGTTTCTACTGTACAGCAAAGTGAATCAGCTATACGTATACATATATCCCCTCTTTTTTGGATTTCCTTCCCATTTAGGTCACCACAGAACACTGAGTAGAGTTCCCTGTGCTATACAATAGGTTCTCATTAGTTGTCTTTTTCATACGTAGTATCAGTAGCATATATATGTCAATCCCAATCTCCCAATTCCTCCCATGCCCCCCTTCCCCCTTGGTATCCATATGTTTGATCTTTATGTCTTTGTCTCTGTTTCTGCTTTGCAAATAAGATCATCTGTACCATTTTTCTAGATTCCACGTATATGTGTTAATATACGATATCTGTTTTTCTCTTTCTGACTTACTTCACTCTGTATGACAGTCTCTAGGTCCATGCACATCTCTACAACCTGGTTCTTTATATGCTGAGTAATTTTGGTTTATGGGCTTAATGCTTTGAATTTTCTGTTATGAAATTCTGAGCTGTAATTAATCCTATGGAGAATTTTGCTAGTTTTATTTTAGGGGGCAAAAACCTGGTTGGATTTAGGCTGCAAGTGTTGACCAGGCTTCTGGGAAATGTGGTTTCAATTTCAGGTTCACCTTTGGAGGCTTTGTAGTGCAGTTCACATCTGTCCCATGTGTGTGCTGTGCACTTGCTGGTCTGGGATGGCAGTGGTGGTCTATTTCTTAACGCAGTCTCTAAGTCTTTGGTTTGCTAGTTAAGATCCTATACAGACATGTGCAGCTCAATTGTGGGCCTATCTTGAGCTTTCCTGGGCATTTCCCTCTTTGTACATCATCTCTCTGGTACATTCTGGTTCCCTGGACCTCTTCTATATGGTCTTCTGATCAGAAAGCTGTGGCTTTAGTCAGCAACTCTGCTGTGTACTTCCTATAACTGCCATTGCTCCTGGGGTCAAGAAGTAGGACGACAGAGAGTGAAAAAGCAAAGGAGATTTTCCCCACCTTCTTGGGTCCCTAGCTCCTCTGATCAGAGAGGAGGGTTCTCTTATTGGAGAACTTTGGGTTCTTGTGTGACCTCAGTGCCATACCTGTGGCTGCCTCTGCTGCCATGAGATTCCCTTGTGGCTGGGACATGGGAGATTGGAGAATGAAAAAGAGAGAAAAAAAGAAAAAAACCCTGGGAGATTCGCCCCCACTCTCTCTGAGCATGAGGAGACCTATTTCCCACTCTTTCATCTAGGAGTAGAGGGCTTTGCCTGGCCCTCTCTCTGTCCATGTCCCAGTGTCCACCTCTAGACTTTTTGAGTGTAGCCTGGGGGAAACTAGAGGAAAAATAGGGAACTCACCACCAATGTGGTGGTACTTTGAATTCTGGTCTTCCCTAATACCCCTGCTACTATTTGGTTTTTTACCATCCTCACATAACTGCTCTGTGCATTCTGTTTAGGTTTTATAACTTTATTCAACAGAAGAGACATGGCTGAATGGGTTTGCTCCACCTTGCTCTGAACTGGAATGGGCACCATTGGCTTTTAACACCCTTATTGCATCATTTCATATGCATATGATTTAAAAGGATGAGGTAAACCTTTCCATAATAAGATGGAAAGATCACGACACATTGAAAAAAGAAACAAAGGGCACTTTATGTGTTATGTTCCCACTTATGCATAATTTGTCTGTATTTATGCATAGAAACTTTAGTGTTTTAGGATGCTTGCTGCTTCCAGTAAGACAATATCCAATCAAAAGTGCCTTGAACATTAGGGAAAATTTATTATGTTGCATAACAGAAAGTCTGAGCATGGTTGGTTCCAAGGTTGGTTAATTTGTCCACTCAAGAATGTCAGGGCTCTTAGTTTCCTGTTCAATAATCCTTCTGACTTCCTCTAAAGGTTATAAGATGACTACAGCCACCCCAGTCTTCCTTCCTTGTATGGCAATGTTCAAAGTCAGGGAGAACCATCTCTTCTTTTGTTTGTCTTGTATGAAGAAGGGAAACTTTTCCTTAAAATAGCCTAGCATACTTCCCTTAAGCTAATTGACATGAATCATACTTGAGCTTAACCAGTCTCTAACACAAATAATGAAATTACCAGGTTGAACTATACTAGTCTGTATTTATCCCATGGAGCTGGGAAGGGAACTCTGAAATCTGCTGGGCTCCCAATGCCAAATCAAAATCAAATTTATCATCACAGGATAGAAAGAAGGGAAACTAAAGAAGACACAAATAAATGGAAAAATACCTTGTGTTCATGGATTAGAAGACTTAATATTGTTAAAATGTTCATACTCCCCAAGATGATCTACAGAGTCAATGCAATCCCTGTTAAGATTCCAGTGGCATTTTTTACAGAAATGGAAAAAACTATCCTGAAATTCATATGGAATCACAAAGGACCCCGAATAACAAAACAATTCTTGAGAAAGAAGAACAAATGTGGAGGCCTCAAACTTCCTGATTTAAAAACATAATTACAATTAAGAAACAATCTCACTTACAATTGCATCAAAAATAATAAAATACCTAGGAATAAATTTAACCAAGTTGGTGAAAGACATGTACACTGAAAACTATAGGAAGTTGATGAAAAAAATTAAAGAAAACATAAGTAAATAGAAACATGTCCTGTGTTCATGGATTGGAAGAATTAATATTGTTAAAATGTACATTCTACCTAAAGCAATCTACAGATTCAATGCAATCTCTATTAAAATTCAAATGGCATTTTTTACAGAAATAGAACAAACAATCCTAAAATTTGTACAGAACCACAAAAGACCCTGAATAACCAAAACATTTTTGAAAAAGAAGAACAAAGCAGGAAGCATCATGGTACCTGATTTCAAACTATATTACAAAACTATATTAATCAAAACAGTGTGGTACTGGCATAAAAAATGTTTTATAGCTCAATGGAACAGAATAGAGAGCCTATAAATGAAACCATGCATATATGGTCAATTGATTTACAACAAAGGAGCCAAGACTCTACAATGTGGAAAGAACAATCTCTTCAATAAATGATGCTGAGAAAACTGAACAGTCACATGCAACAAAATGAAACCAGAACACTTTCTTACACCATACACAAAAACTAACTTAAAATGGATTAAAACTTGAATGTAAGACCTGAAACTATAAAACTCCTAGAAGAAAATATAGGTGGTAAACTCCGTGGTATCAATTTTGGCAATGATCTTTTTAGATTGGACTCCCAAAGCAAAGGTAACAAAAGAAAAAAATAAACAAGTTGGACTACATCCAACTAAAAAGCCTCTGCTCAGCAGAGGAAACCATCAACAAAGTGAAAATCAAATGGGATAAAATATTTGCAAATCATATACCTGATAAAGGGTTAATATGCAAAATATATAAAGAACTCATACAACTCAATAGCAAGAAAACCCCAAACAATCCAATTTAAAAATAGGCAGATCTGAATACACATTTTTCCAAAGAAGACATACAAACGGCCAATATGTGATGAAAAGTTGCTCAACATCACTAATCATCAGCGACATGCAAATTAAAACCACAGTGAGACACCTCACACCTGTTAGGATAGCCACTATTAAAAAAAAAGAAATTAATAAGTGTTGGTGAAGATGTGGAGAAACTGGAAGCCTTGTGCACTGTTGATAGGGGTGTAAAATGATGCAGCTACGATGGAGAATGGTGTGAAATTTCCACAAGAAAATTAAAAGTTGAATTATCATATGATCCAACAATCCCACTTCCAGGTATTTACCCATAAAAATTGAAATCAGTATCCGGAAGAGATATCTACACTCCCATATTCACTGAAGCATTGTTCACAGTGGACAAGAAGTAGAAACAATCTAAACGTCAAACGTGGATGAATGGATGAACAAAAGGTAATATACAAGGGAACATTACTTAGCCATAAAAAAGAATGAAATCTTGTTATTTGCTACAACATGGATGAAACTTGAGGATTTTATGTTCAGTGAAAAAAGACAGTCACAGAAGGGCAAATACTGCATGATTCCACTTATATGAGGTGAATGGTGGTGACCTGGGACTGGAGTTGGGGCTGGGAAAAGGGGGAGATATTGTTCAACGGGTATAAAGTTACAGTCACAAAAGATGATTTAAGTTCTAGAGGTCTGCTGTACAATATTGTGGATACAGTTAACAATACTGTAATGTATACTTAAACTTTTTTAAGAGAATAGATTTCATGTTATGTGTTTTTTAATATGTGTGTGCATGCACACACATATGCATGATAAAAAAGAGTAGGAGTTTTCTTGGTGGGGCTAGTGGTGGACTCAAGGAGGGCTCATGTCAAGGGGTGCTTCCCAGAACTTATGCTGCCAATGTACTTGTCCCCATGGTGAGCCACAGCCAACCCCACACCTCTACAGGAGACCCTCCAGCACTAGTAGCCGTGCAACTGACAGGGTCTAGGTGCTCTGGCCGGGTGTTAGGCATGAGCCTCTGAGGTGGGAGAGCTGAGTTCGGGGCATTGGTCCACCAGAGACCTCCCAGCCTCATGTAACATCCATTGGTGAGAGCTCTCCCAGAGATCTCTGTCTCAATGCTAAGACCCAGCTCCACTCAATGACCAGCAAGTGCCAGTGCTGGAAACTCCATGCCAAACAATTAGAAAGACAGGAACACAGCCCAACCCATTAGCATAGAGGCTGCCTAAAATCATAATAAGTTCACAGACATCTCAAAACACACCACCAGATGCGGTACTGCCCACCAGAAAGACAGGATCCAGCCTCATCCACCAGAACACATGCACCAGTCCCTTCCACCAGGAAGCCTACACAACCCACTGAACCAACCTTACCCACTGGGAGCAGACACCAAAAACAATGAGAACTACGAACCTGGAGCCTGTGAAAAGAAGACCCCCAAAACAGTAAGTTAAGCAAAATGAGAAGACAGAGAAATACACAGCAGATGAAGGAGCAATGTAAAAACCCACCATACCAAACAAATGAAGAGGAAATAGGCAGTCTACCTGAAAAATAACTCAGAGTAATGATAGTAAAGATGATCCAAAATCTTGGAAATGGAATGGAGAAAATACAAGAAACGTTTAACAGGATCTAGAAGAACTAAAGAGCAAACAAATAATATGAACAACACAATAAACGAAATTAAAAATTCTCTAGAAGGAATCAATAGCAGAATAACTGAGGTAGAAGAACGGATAAGTGACCTGGAAGATAAAATAGTGGAAATAACTACCGCAGAGAAGAATAAAGAAAAAAAAAGGAAAAGAATTGAGGACAGTCTCAGAGACCTCTGGGACAACATTAAACACACCAACATTCAAATTATAGGGGTCCCAGAAGAAGAAGAGAAAAAAAAGGGACTGAGAAAATATTTGAAGAGATTATAGTTGGAAACCACCATAATATGGGACAGGATATAGTCAATCAAGTTCAGGAAGTGCAGAGAGTCCCATACAGAATAAATCCAAGAAGAAACATGCCAAGACACATATTAATCAAACTATCAAAAATTAAATACAAAGAAAAAATATTAAAGTCAGCGAGGGAAAAGCAACCAATAACATACAAGGGAATCCCCATAAGGTCAACAGCTGATCTTTCAGCAGAAACTGCAAGCCAGAGGGAGTGGCAGGGCATATTTAAAGTGATGAAAGGGAAAAACCTACAACCAAGATTTCTCTACCCAGCAAGGATCTCATTTAGATTCGATGGAGAAATTAAAAACTTTACAGAAAAGCAAAAGTGAAGAGAATTCACACAACCAAACCAGCTTTACAACAAATGCTAAAGGAACTTCTCTAGACAGGAAACACAAGAGAAGGAAAAGACCTATGACAACAAACCCAAAACAATCAAGAAAATGGTAATAGGAACATACATATCGATAACTGCCTTAAATGTAAATGGATTAAATTCTCCAACCAAAAGACATAGTCTGGCTGAATGGATACAAAAACAAGACCCATATATATGCTGTCTACAAGAGACCCACTTCAGACCTAGGGACACATACAGACTGAAAGTGAGGGGATGGAAAAAGATATTCCATGCAAATGGAAATCAAAAGAAAGCTGGAGTAGCAATTCTCATATCAGACAAAATAGACTTTAAAATAAAGACTATTACAAGAGAAAAAGAAGGACACTACAGAATGATCAAGGGATCAATCCAAGAAGAAGATATAACAATTGTAAATATTTATGCACCTAACATAGGAGCACCACAATACATAAGACAAATGCTAACAGCCATGAAAGGGGAAATCGACAGTAACACAATCATAGTAGGGGACTTAACACCCCACTTTAACCAATGGACAGATCATCCAAAATGAAAATAAATAAGGAAACACAAGCTTTAAATGATACATTAAACAAGATGGACTTAATTGATATTGATAGGACATTCCATCCAAAACCAACAGAATACACTTTCTTCTGAAGTGCTCATGGAACATTCTCCAGGATAAATCATATCTTGGGTCACAAAGCAAGCCTTGGTAAATGTAATAAAATTGAAATCATATCAAGTATCTTCTCCAACCACAATGCTATGAGACTAGATGTCAATTACAGGAAAAAAAATCTGTAAAAAATATAAACACATGGAGGTAAACAATACACTACTAAATAACCAAGAGATCACTGAAGAAATCAAAGAGGAAATCAAAAAATACCTAGAAACAAATGACAATGAAAGCACGATGACCCAAAACCTATGGGATGCAGCAAAAGCAGTTCTAAGAGGGAAGTTTATAGCAATACAATCATACCTCGAGAAACGAGAAACATCTCAAATAAACAACCTAGCCTTACACTTAAGGCAATTAAAGAAAGGAGAACAAAAATCACCAACGTAAGCAGAAGGAAAGAAATCATAAAGTTCAGATCAGAAATAAATGAAAAAGAAACAATAGCAAAGATGAATAAACTAAAAGCAGGATCTTTGAGAGGATAAACAAAATTGATAAACCATTAGCCAGACTCATCAAGAAAAAAAGGGAGAAGACACAAATCAACAGAATTAGAATGAAAAAGGAGAAGTAACAACTGACACTGAAGAAAAAAGAAAGGATCATGAGAGATTACTACAAGCAACTATATGCCAATAAAATGGACAACCTGGAAGAAATGGACAAATTCTTAGAAAAGCACAATCTTCCAAGGTTGAACCAGGAAGAAATAGAAAATATAAACAGAACAATCACAAGCACTGAAATTGAGACTGTGACTAAAATCTTCCAACAGACAAAAGCCCAGGACCAGATAGCTTCACAGGCAAATTCTATCAAACATTTAGAGAAGAGCTAACACCTAACCTTCTCAAACTCTTCCAAAATATAGCAGAGGGAGGAACATACCCCAACTCATTCCATGAGGCCACCATCACCCTGATACCAAAACCAGACAAAGATGTCACAAAAAAAGAAAACTACAGGCCTATATCACTGATGAACATAGATGCAGAAATCCTCAACAAGATATTAGCAAACAGAATCCAACAGCACATTAAAAGGATCATACACCATGATCAGTGGGGTTGATTCCAGGAATGCAAGAATTCTTCAATATGGGCAAATCAATCAATGTGATAAACCATATTAACAGATTGCAGGAGAAGGAGAAAAACCATATGATCATCTCAATAGATGCAGAAGAAGCTTTCAACAAAATTTAACACCAATTTATGATAAAAACTCTCCAGAAAGTAGGCATAAAGGGAACTTACCTCAACATAATAAAAGCCATATATGACAAACCCACAGCCAACATCATTCTCAATGGTGAAAAACTGAAACCATTTCCACTAAGATCAGGAACAAGACAAGACTGCCCACTCTCACCTCTATTATTCAACAGTTTTGGAAGTTTTAGCCACTGCAATCAGAGAAGAAAAAGAAATAAAAGGAATCCAAATCTGAAAAGAAGAAATAAAACAGTCACTGTTTGCAGATGATATACTATACATAGAGAAACCTAAAGATGCTACCAGAAAACTACTAGAGCTAATCAATGAATTTGGTAAAGTAGCAGGATACAAAATTAATGCACAGAAATCTCTTGCATTCCTATACACTAATGATGAAAAATCTGAAAGAGAAATTAAGGAAACACTCCCATTTACAACTGCAACAAAAAAATAAAATATCTAGGAATAAAGCTACATAAGGAGACAAAAGACCTGTATGCAGAGAACTATAAGACCCTGATGAAAGAAATTAAAGGTGATACAAACAGATGGAGAGATATCCCATGTTCTTGGATTGGAAGAATCAACATTGTGAAAATGACTATACTACCCAAAGCAATCTACACATTCAGTGCAATCCCTATCAAACTACCAATGACATTTTTCATAGAACTAGAACAAAAAATTGCACAATTTGTGTGGAAGCACAAAAGACCCCGAATAGCCAAAGCAATCTTGAGGGAAAAATATGGAGCTGGAAGAATCAGGCTCCTGGACTTCAGACCATACTACAAAGCTACAGTAATCAAAATAGTATGGTACTGGCTAAAAAAACTAGAAATATAGCTCAATAGAACAGGATAGAAATCCCAGAGATAAACCCACGCACATATGGTTACCTTATTATTATTATTATTATTTGGTGGTACACGGGCCTCTCACTGCTGTGGCCTCTCCCGTTGTGGATCACAGGCTCCGGACGTGCAGGCTTAGCGGCCATGGCTCACGGGCTCAGCTGCTCCACAGCATGTGGGATACTCCCGGACCGCGGCACGAACCCATGTCCCCTGCATCGGCAGGCGGACTCTCAACCACTGCGCCACCAGGGAAGCCCTGGCTACCTTATTTTTGATAAAGGAGGCAAGAATATACAATGGAGAAAAGACAGTGACTTCAATAAGTGGTGCTGGGAAAACTGGATAGCTACATGTAAAAGAATGAAATGAGAACAGTCCCTAACACCATACACAAAAATAAACTCAAAATGGATTAAAGACCTAAACGTAAGGCCAGACACTATAAAACTTTTAGGGAAAAACATAGGCAGAACACTCTATGACATAAATCACAGCAAGATCCTTTTTTGATCCACCTCCTAGAGAAATGGAAATAAAAACAAAAATAAACAAATGGGACCTAATGAAACTTAAAAGCTTTTGCACAGCAAAGGAAACCATAAACAAGATGAAAAGACAACCATCAGAGTGGGAGAAAATATTTGCAAACAAAGCAACTGACAAAGCATTAATCTCCAAAATATACAAGCAGTTCAATATCAAAAAAACAAACAACCAAATCTAAAAATGGGCAGAAGGCCTAAATAGACATTTCTCCAAAGAAGCTATACAGATTGCCAACAAACACATGAAAGGATGCTCAACATTACTAATCAACAGAGAAATGCAAATCAAAACTACAATGGGGTTATCATCTCACACCGGTCAGAATGGCCATCATCAAAATTTCTACAAACAATAAATGCTGGAGAGGGTGTGGAGAAAGGGGAACCCTCTTGCACTGTTGCTGGGAATGTAAATTGATACAGCCACTATGGAGAACAGTATGGAGGTTCCTCAGGAAACTCAAAATAGAACTACCATAAACCCAGCAATCCCACTACTGGGCATATACCCTGAGAAAACCATAATTCAAAAAGAGTCATGTACCACAATGTTCATTGCAGCACTATTTACAATAGCCAGGACATGGAAGCAACCTAAGTGTCCATCAACAGATGAATGGATAAAGAAGATGTGGCACATATATACAATGGAATATTACTCAGCCATGAAAAGAAACGAAGTTGAGTTATTTGTAACGATGTGGATAGTCCTAGAGTCTGTCATACGGAGTGAAGTAAGGCAGAAAGAGAAAAACAACTGCCGTATGCTAACACATATATATGGAATCTATAAAACAAAAATAGTTCTGAAGAACCTAGAGGCAGGACAGGAATATAGAGGTAGACGTAGAGAATGGACTTGAGGATGGGGGGAGGGGGAAGTGTAAGCTGAAACGAAGTGATAGAGTGGCTTGGACATATATACACTATCAAATGTAAAATAGATAGCTAGTGGGAAGCAGCTGCATAGCACAGGGAGATCAGCTCGGTGCTTTGCGACCACCTAGAGGGGTGGGATAGGGAGGGTGGGAGGGAGATGCAAGAAGGAGGAGATATGCAGATGTATGTATACGTATAGCTGATTCACCTTGTTATAAAGCAGAAACTGACACACCATTGTAAAGCAATTATACTCCAATAAAGATGTTAAAAAAAAAAAGAATGACAAGTTGAAATAATCAAATGGAAAACTCAGGAAACAAAAATTAAAAAAAAACTTTTGCTCTTGAATTAAAGATGTTACAAAATTAGATATTGGCGATGGATGGACAACTCTGTAAATACCATTGAACTGAACACTTAAAATGAGTGAACTCTATGGTATGTAAATTATATCTCAATAAACTTCTTAAAAAAAAATAGAGTAAGATTAAATTTACAGCCTGGCTGGTAAACGAATGTTTGTCCTAGGATTTTGGGCAGGTATTAGAGGTTGGTACAAATTTGGTTCTGAACTTCCTAGTAGCCAAAGCAAAGAAACACCATCCACCCAACTCACAGTGTCATTAGAAAAATAAAATCTAACTTCTTAGCAAAATCTGAGTTTCCTATTACTGAAAGCCTATAAATTTTCATGAAAGGGTAGAGTATCCCACTCTCCTTGACATAGCCACAGTAAAACCAAGACGGGTTTGTGCTAGGGAGTCGTGCTTCGGGTGTGTGCGCGCGCCGTGTGTTTGTGTGTTGGGGTAGGTGCAGGCTGGAGGGGTCCGCAGGGAGCCGAGTCTCTGTGGGAAGGGGAGTGGGTTCCCTTGCTGTACCTCGTTCTCCAAACCTTGAAAGAGGACCTTGGACACCACGTCCCTGTCCAGGGCAACTTGGATATCTGAGCAGACTCAGAAAAGGGCTCCGTGCCCACAGGGACCCCTTAGAGACCATACATGTCAGGGCTGGGTATGAGCCCTATCTGTAATAGGAAGAACAAATCAGATCTGTTTCTTTTACTTTAACCTTTGTATTCTATGGCCTTTGCTTCCAGCTAAGAATGTTGCCTCTAGCCTGAAATATACAGCATAGCCCATTCTCAAGACTCTGACCTTCAAGGATATAATACTTTCCCATTTATACAGAGATTAAAAGTTGCAGAACAGAAAATACCATTTGTCCTGTTGGAGGATTACAGGAACATCGTGACCTGACCTGCGTGGACGGCTGCAAGAACAACGGATTCTGACACCAAGAAGTTTGCCACAAATGGCCACGCCCCTCCCTCACCTGGCCTTTAAAAATGCTTTGCTGAAATTTGAGGAGTTTGGGGCTTTTGGGGCATGAGCCCCCTGTTTCCTTGCATGGCTCTGCAATAAACTGTTCTCTGCTCCAAACTCCGTCATTTTGGTGTTGTTTGGCCTCACTGTGCATTGGACACACGATCTTCCATTTGGTAACATATCTTGGCTACCGCAGGCTCCCCTGGTCTTCTGCTCCAGCCGTGTATGGCCTGGAGCAGCTGTAGAACTTCCCCTGCACTTGGATTTCCTAGAACAAGGGCAGTCTGGGCCGTCCTCACTGCTGTGCAGCCTCTGATCTGCTGTGTAAGGAGCAAAGCAGATGCCAGGCACCTCAGGGAGGCTGTGCTCTCCTAACACACAAGGATGCCGTTTTCTCAGAATCAAACGTGTCAACTTGTTGGTAAGATTTGTTCGGAGATGCATCCCGAACATGAGATAACAATGTGGATGGGGTCATCTTTTCAGCCAGAGAGACGGATTCCCGTGCTTTGACAATCACTCGTGATGCAAATAGACATAAATATCTTTGGCTCTCCTAGTGTGTGTGGGTGAAATTCCGTCCCCCAAAGGCAAGAGTGCCGTGTATGCTCTCTGATGGCCATCCCTCCACCAACAGTCTCGCCCTCACTCTGATGACTGACCTGGGATTCTTTTCAGTTTCCAGGAGCTGTGTCCTGAGGTTAAGCACTGCTCCTGGCACTGCAGATAAGCACGTCCTTTCCATCTGGGGCTTAGGAACCTTCACAGTCGTGTGAACGCTGGGATGCCCACGGCTCTGACTTGCGTGATTCCTGTGGTGTCTGGTAGCTTTCAACACGACTGTTACAGAAACTTCTGGTTCAAAGAGACACTTCACACTCGGAGATAATTTCTCTGCAGGGGTGATCAGGCCTTAAGATACAAAAAGTGTTTATTGGGTGCTGCTGAGTACTTTCTGCCACATGACACTACCTGGCGCGTGGAGAGCTTTTTGTGCGCTTCAGAGTGTTTTTCCTCACTTCATTCTCACCACGCCTCTGTGAGGAAGTACATCTGTTAGCTTGTGTCTGGTTGTAATTGACATAAAATACTCCAACTGGCTTGATCTATAAAGGGGATTTACCGGCTGGTTCTTGTAACTGATACGCTCAGAGGTAGTCAGTCTTCAGGGGAAGACTGATCTGGGCTCAGAAGGGCTCCCTGAGAGCTGGGACTTCTCCTGTTCCTGCTCTGCCTTCCTGGCCCAGGCTTATCCTCAAGATTATACTGAAGGCTCCTGGCAGCTCAGGATACCTTACAGTTTCAAAACAGTTGCTGGAGTGTTATAATCCTCACCACCTCTTATTATGTCATCCAGTTGTCAACTGAAAACAAATGCACAACCTAGGACTACCCTGGTGATCCTGTGATTAAGGCTCTGCACTTCCAGTGAAGGGGACATGGGTTCAGTTCCTGGTCAGGGAACTAAGATCCCATATGCTGCATGGTGTGGCCAAAAAATAAATAAATAAATAAAAAGCACAACCTAAAAGTTGAGAATTATGTTTTACTCGGCAGACTTGCTGAGGACTTAAGCCCAGAAGGCAACCTCTCAGAGAGCTCTGAGGGACAGCTCCAAAAAGGTAACGGAAGAGCCAGGATATATAGGAGTTTTGCAACGAAGACCAGGTAGTCAGAACATCAAGAGATAACTGTTGGCACTTCCCTGGCTGTCCAGTGGTTAAGACTCTGCGCTCCCACTGCAGGGGGCGTGGGTTCAATCTCTGGCCGGGGAACTAAGATCCCGAATGCCTTGCGGTGCGGCCAAAAAAAAGAAAACTTAATTAAAGAAAACCAGACATCTCAAGTTAATGAATTTAGCTAGGCACCTCAGGGAGGCTGTGCTCTCCTAACACACAGGGATGCCGTTTCTATGTATGGGAAAATGTAAGAGTCTAGGCTCATTGAAATCATTCCCTCGATGTGCACCTTAGCTGTCTAGGGCCCCAGTCCTGCTTTTCTCCCTCCTGAATCCCCACAGGGTGCCCAGTGTGGTGGCGGCTGCAGTGGCTACTGGCTTGATGGCTGCAACTTTGTTTGTTTACTGATATGGCAGGTGACATTTTTCATTCACACAGTGGAAGAGAAAAGGTTTCTTATAACAGATTCACAAGAACAAGGAGAGACTTTTGTATTTCCCACGAGCCCCAGCTCCTTGCCTCTGACTAAGTTATGTGTCCATTCTTGTAGGCCAGAGGCATGGGATTCCATGACTGACCCAAGAACACTTTCTGGGACCTGGGGATGGGTTTCAACCTCATCAAGTCGCATGGCTAAGAATGGGGAGGGAAACAAAGCATTCTCTTCCTGAAAGGAGGGGGATTTGTATGCAGGTGGGTAAGGACGAGGCTTGTACCAGTTAACAGAGGAGAACTCAGGGCTTTTCTAGGGTTGGATAAAAATGTGATGACACGTATGGGGTTATTTTTCCTCTCCACTATTACCTGTGAGTTCATGGAGGGCCTGGGTCCACAGATTTCTTTTCTCTGTTTCTCCAAGACCTAGGACAATGCAATGTCCTTAAAGGGTGCTTACTAAGTATTTGCTGAGGGTAGTTAGGGATATATGAGACAGAGAGACGGAACTGGTTTGATGCAAGTTGGGGATTAAAACGGAGCCTAAGGAAGTAATTCCGAACCAACTTTGAAATTCCAAGCAGCTGAGAGTCTGGGCTTGATCAACAGGAAGTGAGACATTCTGTAGCAGAAGAGGGGGGTGACTTCATGAGAGGAAGGGAGAAGAATATGAGCTGAGCTGGTGAGAAAGCCAGGGAGGAGGTGGTGACAGCCAGCCCCAGCCGGTGGGATGAGAGAGGCTGCACCAGAGCCCGTACTACCTCCCCCCACCATCCCCTCTCCCTTATCCTCTGCTGTAGCTCCTCTCTGAAGTACCCAGATAATAGTATCTCAGGCATATTTCCTAAGTTTTTCAGATGCTGAAAACCACCACCAAATGGAAGAAACTAACTACTTGATGATCATGAGCCTGTAGCCCCCAGACCTTCTGGTGCCTAAGGATTGAGCACCATCGATCAGTCTGAGAATTGTGCATGAGCTGATCCCATACCCTGGGACTCCCCTCCCTTACCTGGCCTTTCAACATGTTTTGCCGGAGCCCTTTGAGGTGTTCAGGGTTTCTGGGGGGCATGAGCCACCCATTCTTCTTGCATGGCCCTGCAATAAGCCTTTCTCTGATCCAGACTCCGATGGTTTGGGTATTGTTTGGCTTCGCTCGGCCTGAGGCACACAAACTCGCGTTTGGTAACACATTCACTTCAAGAAAGAAGTGAATGTCTTGGAATTTAGGGCACAATGGGTAGAAGACATTGACAGCAGAGCCACACAATTCATTTTTCCCTCCTGTAGGATTGGAAGTACTTGGAGCTAAACAGTGAAACTTGGGTGGAACTTTGGGTCCTGAGTTTTGAACCAAGGATGTCAATGTTGGCATCGATTTGTTTGCTTGGAGTTGGATGGGGAGGTTCAGCCACGTGGACTCCAAGGGCCTCCCACAGGCACGAACAGGCGGCTAAGGGATGCACTTAGCAGGTGTTCTAGAATGTGACCTCCCTCAATGTGCTTTGTGTCCTGGCCCTGCTGCAGAGCCACTGCAAGCTTCCCAGACCTGTCTGCTGGTCTGCACCTCCTGCAGGGTGAGGGGTGAGAGATCTCCCTGGGTTCCCAGCCTCGTGGTGCTGGGTCTTCTAGACCCCCCGGTGGGGTGTCCTCTCAAGGACGCCTTGGCAACACTTGCAGGCCACGTCTCCAGGCGAATTCTGACTTCCTGATACGCCACGTTGTCGCCGGGCAGCCTCTATCAAGCTTAACTCAGCTGAGAGCCACAGGAGGGAATAAACCAGGCGTGATCTACCGACCGATGCCCACCTTCCGGGGAGTACAGGACACTTGGGATAACTATTCAGCCTCAGACTTGGATGTGTGAGGACACAGCCCTGGTGTTTTCTCTTTTCTGCCCTTAAAGGATTCAGAATGATTTTGCAGGTGACACACATTCTGGGGATTAGGGTAATAAAGTTCTCTTTAAACCTAGAATTCTATCAGAGCAAAAAGAATATTAGTCATCTTTGAGATCAAATTGGTTGTCTTTCATTGGTCCTCTGAGCCCCCAGAGGAAAGTTGCAGCCTGGCAGGCAGTGGGCAAGGGCCCTCTTTTAGTTTCATAAGACTCTTTAATTATATAGTTACTCTTTCTACAAAGGCCCAGAGACCATTTAAAACAGGAACACATAAAAGAAAACAATGTAACTAGAACAGCAAAGATTTAGGTCCAAGGAAAAGAAGAATAAGCAACATACATTCAGCCTGGAGAAGGCAGGAAGAGCACCCGTGGAAGAACCTGCCTTGTTGCTTTCAATCTGACTCTGAACTCCCTGGCAGCCAATGTGAAGAAGGAGACAGGTGGGGCTGTACTTCTCAGAAAGAAAAGGACAGCTAAACACATGATCTCATTTAATCTTCGTAACAGTTCAACAAACTTACATCCACTTTCTAGAGGAAGAAATTGAGTCCTATTGCGTTTCAGGGACCTTGGAATTACATGGTTGTCAAGTGGTGGAGAGGGGATGTGAACGCATGTCTGTCTGGTTCTGTATTCTATGCTCTTGATCACTAGGCTCCGCATTTCTGAGATGAAGGGGGCAAGCAGACAGTGATGTTGGTGTTGTCTGATGCTCTTAAAGGACCCATTCTGACCCTCTGGCCCTCAGTGATCTGTAGCCACAGGTAAATCAGTGATGCTCATGTGACCACAGGGAAAGGTTGGTCAAGACCCTTCTTCCCCGGTCCCCCTCCTCCTGGGTTACCAAGTTCTCATTCTGCATTTTCAAATGCCCCTGAGGCAAATGCCCCTGATGTCCATAATCCCACTTCCCTAGAGAGGATTTTGATCTTTTTTTCTTTTGGGAGGGGTGGATGGTGTCATTATGGGCTACCTACCTAGAGGGCAAGGGACAGGTTCAACAGGGACAGGTTGAAAATCCACTTGCTCAGTGAACCAACTAGTAAAAGTAAACCGAGAACAAAGTCTCCATCAGTCTCCTACCATTTTCCCATGTGCAAAGAGCTTTCCCTTCCTCTTGTTGCTGAAATTCGGCCTCTGTACACAGGTACCAGATTAAATCTCAGAGACAGAGCTTTCGGTAAAGTAGAAAGAAATAGCTTTATTGCTTTGGCAGGCACAGTGGCCTAATGCCCTCAAGACTGTGTGTCCCTCCCTGGAGTGGGTAGTGAGGAGTCTTACGGGGTTCAAGGAGCAGGGCGTGGTCAGCTCGTGGACATTCTTCTGATTGGTTGGTGGTGAGGTAATTGGGAGTCGGCATCATCAACCTTCTGGTTCCAACCAGTCTGGGGTCTACGTGCTTGTGGGCAGCAGACAGTTAACTTTTCCCACTGGTGTGCGTTTCAGTATCTGCAAAACAGGTCAAAGAACGTGGCTCAGAATATTATCGATAGCCCTTGAGGAGGAACTAAAGTCGTTGACTCTGTGTAATGGCTAAAATATGATTATTTTGTCTTGCTTGACTGTTTTCCTTTCTTTTTGCATTTTCTCACTTCTCAGATTAAATTTATTTTTCAACTAAAGTTTTTCTACAGACAAAAGGCAGGTGGAGGACATGGGCGGGGGTCCATTCTGGGAAGGCCTTGCAGGGTCCTGCTCGGTTACACTCTAAGCAGGAGAAAGACTTAGCAGAGTGAGGATAAGATCTCGGGGCAGGGTCTCCCAAAGGGCTTTTGGAGAGAA
The DNA here is from genome assembly GCF_003676395.1 of Aethalodelphis obliquidens. Lineage (NCBI taxonomy): Eukaryota > Metazoa > Chordata > Mammalia > Artiodactyla > Delphinidae > Aethalodelphis > Aethalodelphis obliquidens. The sequence goes on along the minus strand of NW_020837991.1, from coordinate 9,177,441 downwards.
AAGGGACTCATGGGGGCAGAAGCTGGTCCAGAGGAGAGCGTGGCCTTGGGAATAGCAGGCACGTACTCAGCAGGAGCTGGATCGGGAAAGGTTCCCTCCATCCAAGCTATAGATTCTCTGGACCCTCCACTTTTTTTTTTTTTTTCGCGGTACGCGGGCCTCTCACTGTTGTGGCCTCTCCCGTTGCGGAGCACCGGCTCCAGACGCGCAGGATCAGCGGCCATGGCTCATGGGCCCAGCCACTCCACGGCACGTGGGATCCTCCCGGACCAGGGCGTGAACCCGTGTCCCCTGCATCGGCAGGCGGACTCTCAACCACTGCACCACCAGGGAAGCCCCTGGACCCTGCACTTTGACCTACCAGAGGCAGGAAGAAAGCATGGGCACCTGGAGGGGAGCCGTCACTGGTTTAGCCATCATCTGCTCTCTTGCTTCTGGTAGGGATTCACCAACTGGGTGTGTCCTTTGCTTTCCCTGCGTCCTCCTGGTTTTCATCAGAGTGTATTTGGACCAGTCATTAGGTCATGTCCTGTCTGACCCAGGGAAGTAAGCTCACCACTGCCTGCTGCAAGGATGTGGATGAGAAGACAAAGGCGGCGAGGCAGAACAGGAGAGGGGAAGAGAGGGGTGGAAACACATTCCTGGAGTTATTCTAAACATAAATAGTCAAATCACGGCTGACCCAGTGTGCGCTATTTGAAGAGCACGCAGGGAAACTTGTAAGCTGAAGGAGGCTTTGAGTTGTGTTAATGCTCCTTTTAGAGGTGTTACCAGCTGAACAGATGGTAGACGCCCAACGGAACTGGAGGAGATCAAGTATCCTTCATAGCTTGCTTAAGGTGCCGTGGAGGGTGCTTTATTACTTATAGAGTCACAGAAACAAGCTCTACTACACCGCAGTGTGTTGTTACGTAACTCCTTCCTCTTCCTGAATGCAGCGTTGGGGCACCCCATATGGTATTACAGGTAAATTTGTTTTACTTCGGGTATATATTTATTTCTGGAGGAACTAGCTGTTGGCAGCTCAGAGTGGAAATTAATTCAAAGCACTAAAGAGAGGTATCGGGAAGGAGGAGCTCCATTCAGACCTAGAAGAGACACGTTCAATTTCGATAGACTCTCCTTCTGTGGGCCATGCAAAGGGATGTGAAATTGCGGAAGGAACTTCCCAGGGTACCTTGATCTAGGCGAGCCTGGGTGTATGAAAACCCAGACAAAGGAACATTTGCTGCACAGGGACACTTGGAACACTTGCTGGAATTTTAGAGAGATTTTTGCTTTATGAAAACATCCCTAGAAATGAAAACTTCCTTTATGCTGAAAAGTCACTGAGGATGCTAAAATCGCACAAAGACAGCAGAGAAAATCAAGGTCCGGGTTAAGAACCTCCGAATTTTAAGATAATCAAGGAGGGAAGATAATGGGAAATAACGGGGCTCTGTAACAGGGTGTTAATGAACTTGTTTTGGGATCCCTTATTAAACAATTATTTTTGGAAAATAGTTTGCAATATTAAAAATGTAATACATATTCATGGCTTAATTCAAACTGTCTAGAAGGGTCTAAAGTGAAAAGCATGTCTCCCTCCACCCCCCTCCCTGTGACGTTACCATGATGAATTGCTTATTGTTTACCTGTTCGGAAATTTCCTATGCCAATGAAAGGATATATATTGTATCATTAAAACAATCACCCATGGGATCACATTGCATGGATCATTCTGCAACTTACATTTTCACTTTATATTCTACATTGGAGAACTTCCCACATCTGTGTAAGGATCAACATTGGTCTCTGAAATGGCCATACAGTATTTCATTGTGTGGATGGATTATAATTTTTCTAACTTGTTCTCTGATGACAAATATGTATACTGTTTCTTGGCTTTTGCCATTACCAGAAATGCTGCCAGCAGCATCTTCTTTCACGTATCTTTGTGCATGTCTGCAAGTATAGCTAATAGATATGTTCATGCTGTTAGGTACCACTTAAGTTGGCCTTCAAAAATTATTTTTGCCAGTAGTGTACATGCACGCTTGATTCTCTCTGTACCTTTTTAGTATTTGCCAAAATCACAGGAGAGAAGAATTCTTTCATTTATTCAACCACTGAAAAATATTTCTTGAGCACCTACTCTACGCCAAGCATGTGTGTTAGGGTCTGGGAAAACACGGAGGGCAAAAAGCAAAATGGCAGGACCCTTTCCCAGTGGAGCTCACGGTCCAGATGAGGAGACAATACTGAATGTAAATGATGTAAATGTAAATGATCACTTTTAGAAGTGCCATAAGAGAGAAATACATAATAGTTAGAAGAACATATAAAAGAGAGAGCTGATGTAATTAGGGGCTAGGCTGGGTGGTCAGGACTAGCTTGCCCCGGGAATGGACAATTGAGCTGCAAAATGAGTAGACTCATTAGGTGGAGAAGGAAGGGAGAGAGAGGGAATACACCATGGACGAAGGTCCTGTAAAGAATCCAGGTGGGGAGAAGTTAGAAAGGAGAGGTGGGTTCAGGGCCAGACCACACAGGACCCACTCAGGGTTTAGATCCTTTCATAAGAGAAAAGGATCCTTTCCTTTCCTAACCTTTGAAAAGGTTGAAACAGGGGCGATACATAATCATATTTGTGTTTTGAAAAGATTGTCGTGTTTGCTCCTAGAGGGAGATAACAGTAGAAGATAACTCCTGTTTGCATTTATTTAATTTTGAATGAGGTTGATTGTTTGCTCTTATGTGATTGATGATCAACTGCATTTAATGTTCCTTGAATTGTTTGCTAAGTTGTCAAGGTACAACTCTTTTTTTTCTATTGGGTTTGTCTTCTTATTGATTTATAAGAGCTCTTTGTATATTAAGGACATTAGTCTTTCATATGCCAAAACACTTTCCCGGTTTTGCCTTTTGGCTATTTTTAGATGCTCTTTAATATATATATGGTCAGATTTATCAATATGTCCTTTATGTCTTCTCAATTTTGTGTCATGCTCATAAAGACCTTCTCTAAAATTATAAATATATTTCCTTATTTTTCTAGTGCTCTTATGTTTTTATTTCCTATGTTTTAAATGATTTATCTGGAATTTATTTTTGATAGGAATTGAGGTAGGTTTACTTATTACTTTTGCTGATTGCTGGTCAGTTGTATATCACCATTTAATAAATCTCAATTTTTCTTGCCAATTTGAAATGCTACCTTTATCCCTTACTCAATTTCCATCTGTCAGTTATGCATTTAGATGTAACTTTATTCTTTTTTGTTTCATTTGATTAATTATTGTCTATTCCTGAACAAGTACTAATTTAAAAAATTACAGTAGCTTTGGGATATATTTTAATATCTGCTAGGGTTCAACCTCATTTTTCTCTCCCCTCTCCCCGCCTTCACACACAATTTTCTTGGCAATGCTGACATGTTTCTTGGCAAAGCCTCACTCAGAGAAATGAGCAGCCAATGTGACCTCCATCACCAGTGTGAAGGTGCTTGTTATTCGTGGTCTCATCCTGTGGGTGACATTCAGTGACCATTCTAGAACATTCCTTTGTGTGCAGTGTGATCCAGTGCTCCCCACTTCTTGGCATCAAGATGCCACTGGCTTCACATGTTTCCTCCCCTCTGTTCAGCATCAGTAGAACAGGCAGATTTCAGAAGCATCTAAACTGTGCACCATCTGGGACATAGAGAATGCTGGCAAGCCTTACCTCTCTTTTTTACCTAAAGATACAAAAAGCAAATATTGTCAAGAGCAGCAAAACTTCAGCTGCAGAACACAGGGGAGAAAAATACCACCCAGGTAGGCTGAACTGCAGGCCACTGTCCCCTCCTCTCGTGCCCAAGCCTGCTTTCTCTCAGCGGGGTCCAGAGAACTTGTTTTTAAGTCTCCTTCAACAGACAGAACATGAACTTGAGAGTCAGGCCCAGGGACAAACTCAACCACTTGCTCTGTGACCTTGGACCTCTTAACTTCTCGGGACCGCATGTCCTTCTTGGGACAGAAGAGGCCCTGATGCTTGCTTTGAAGAGTTGTTCTGAGAAAAGAAGAAATAATATCTGGATCGCACATGGCACAATGGAGCTGCTAAACGGACACCGTGGTTATGCAGCACATCCCACATTTGTCTCATAAAAAACTATTGTCCTCATCATAACCAATCCTTCCAAATGTGGATGTAAATCAGACACCAGATTGGAATTGTCAAGGCTCCTCCAGTCATTGCTGGGTCATTTACGGGCAGTATTTAACAAAAAGATAAGGGGTAGGGATTCTAAAATGTGAAAGCAAGCCGTGAAGAATCATGTCCCAGATAGCAGACTTTCCCCCAGGAGATGTCGCGGTCCTGGCCTCCATCCCCATGCTCCCAGGGCTGTGCCAGGCAGGTGATAACGGGAAAGCAGCAGGCAGCCTGCAGCATCTGTCTTCTGTGAGGGCTCAATTAGCACGCAGCATCGCATCGCCCTGTACCTCTGGAATGAACTTTTACCCACTCCTTCGTGTCATAAGTTTAATTAGCTAAAACCGAGCCAGTGGTCTGGCGTAGATGGAAATGCTTTCCGAATAAAAATATCAGTTACCCTGAAAGCTTTTATGAAAAGTCAGGAAATGAAGTGAACGAACAACAAAAAAAGTGAGCTAACAAAACAAAACCCGAAGCCCAACGCCTACTCTCTTGGCCACACTCCTTCTAAGAGAAAAAAAAAAAAGAAAAAAATCAGGCCTGGGCCAAAAGGAAATTCTCCCAAGTGGTGGAGCTTTCCAGGCAGTTTGTCAAGTGTGCTCTCTAAAAAGCCACCGATACTTTCAAACATCAAGCCTGACGGAGGTTTTAATCACCACAGCATTTCATTAACAGGGAGGGTCACCAGGCAGTCTGGTCAAGGGTAGATAGTGTAACTTTGACAGGAATATGGAAATGCAGGGTTGGCTTTAGTCAGATGGTTGCCCTTGGATTTGAGAGGCTGCAGACCTCATTAGGTGATAAATACCAAGTGATGGGGATTCGTGACGGGGATTCAGTGATGCGGCTAGAGGGGCAGCAGGTGGCATGGCCTGGGGAAACCCAGGGCACACTCGGAGGACGGTGCTGTCAGAAGGGACTTCAGGTGGAGGTCAGGCCAGGCTCTCCTCACCCTCCCCACTGCTCAGCTCAGCGATGAGGGATGGAGATTCCATACCCACTGCGAGGAAGGGACAGAACGATGAGGCGTGTGCAGCCCAGTGCCCTCTCTGACCTTCCAGTGGATGTAGGTCCAGGGTTCAGGATGCCTGTCACGTCCAGCCGTCTAGCTGTATCTCCTCCTCCCCTGTGGACCCTGCATCCTGTTCCCTTGGGTCCTCCCCTCTGTGTCTGCCTCACCTGGTCCCTGCTCACCTTTCCAGCTTTGTCTCTCTGCCTTATACATTCATGCCCTGTCCCCAGTGGTCCTGACTTACTCTCACCTGTTCCTTTTCACTGAACTTAGGCAGCTTTTTCTTCAGGAAGTTTCTCTGGTGCTTCTGCTTGGCCGGGTCCCTCCAGGGACCGCGAGGGCTGTGTATGGCTGTGTACCTTCCTTCCCTGTAGCTCCACTGTAGCGCTGTACCCGGGGGCTGGTTCATCACCTGTCTCCCCAGTGTGAGCACCTGCCTTTGCGTCACTGGGATGCGCACCTGCCACGGTTCTGAGTACCAGAAGGGGCTTCGTGCAAGGTGGGTTCCCCAGGAAGCGGACTCAGGAACGAGTTTAGCTGTCAAAGAGGTTTGTGATGGGAGTGCCCTTGGGAACTGCCTCTGTGGACAGGAGGGGAAGGGAGCAGGAAGTGAGCTGTGTTTCCCAAAATTATAGAAACGGAGACCTGATTGAAATAAAAGGTGTTTTTAAAAAAATTAATTATTTTTTATTATTTTATTGAAGTATAGTTGAGTTACAATGTTGTGTTAATTTCTGCTGTACAGCAAAGTGATCCAGCTATATATATATATGTATATATAAATCTATTCTTTTTCAGATTCTCTTCCATTATAGGTTATTACAGGATATTGAATATAATTCCCTGTGCTATATAGTAGGTCCTTGTTGGTTATCTATCTTTCTCACTTCTTTTTTGTAATTTAATTTTTATTTTATTTTGGAGTATAGTTGATTTACAATGTTGTGTTAGTTTCAGGTGTATAACACAGTGATTCAGTTATACATATACATATATGCAACTTTTTCAGATTCTTTTCCCATTTAGGTTATTACAGAATATTGAGTAGAGTTCCCTGTGCTATGCAGTAGGTGCTTGCTGGTTATCTATTTTATATTTAGTGGTGTGAATATGTTAATCCCAAACTCCTAATTTACCCCTCCTCCCCCCCTTTCCCATTTGGTAACCATAAGTTTGTCTTCTATGTCTGTGAGTCTGTTTCTGTTTCATAAATAAGTTATTTGTGTCATGTTTTAGAATTCACATATAAGTGATATCATATGATATTTGTCTGTTTTTGTCTGACTTACTTCACTTAGTATTATAATCTCTAGGTCCATCTATGTTGCTGCAAATGGCAGTATTTCATTCTTTTTGATGGCTGAATAATATTCCATTATATATATATATATATATATATATATATATATATATATATATACGGACCACTTCTTATTTATCCATTCACATGTTAATGGACATTTAGGTTGCTTCCATATCTTGGCTATAGTGCTGCTATGAACATTGGGGTGCATGTACCTTTTCGAATTAGAGTTTTAAAAAGGTGCTTATTTGCCGTTTGTTAGGACTGCAGTCCAGGAGACACACATTTAAGAAGCACTATGTTCCAATGGACTACAACATGAGGGAGACTTATAAAGGCAAAAACCTCCCGGTGACAGTTAGTTACTCGAGTTGTTTCTCAAGAGTAATGGTTGGAGCTGACAAGAAGTAAGGGTGCTTGCTAAGTAAGGATTGGTTGGGGTCTGAAGTGGTTGCATAGTTACCAGCAGAGACTTTGAGACCATAAGGCTGCAGCTGGCAGGTGCTGTTCTGAAGACAGCTGGTGGTGTCCTTGGACCTGGTACAGTTCAAAGACAGTTCAGGTTCTCAGTGGGGCAGAGACCTGTCTGAGACCAGATCACCTGAACTGAGATCATTCCCACTATAATTTTAATTTGTCGTCAGCTGGGAGGCAAGTCTGACAGCAGCCCAGCCCAGCCCTGTGGGGCGCATTGGAGGCTAGAATAACCCCTTAGAGATGTACCTCCTTGGCCCCAATGTCTGGACCTTTGTACCCTCACCTCAGTTGGTCTTTGGATGAGCGTCACTCTGAGAAGGTTGTAACCTGAGGTGAGGCTCGGTAGTGACCCTGGAGAGGCTGACAGCACCCGCAGCAGCTGGGGGTCCTCACTGGAGTGGGACCTGGTTGGCATGTCCCCCTGTTCACACAGAACCCGAGAATATCAGGATGAGTTAATGCACAGACATGTCCATCAGGCCGGCCGTTCTGGGATCCTCAGCCAGGACTTGTCTTCTGCAGACACCCTCTGTGGTCATTCATGTTCATCCCGCAAGTATCTGGGCACTGGGACGAGTGGGGAACTAGATAGACACAGTCTCTGCTGTTCCGGAGCCCAGATTCTAGTGGGGAGACCGACAGTAAACACGTCAATGTATAAGTAATGCAGTTTCCCTGACTCACTGGGGCCTGGCAGAAAATAAAGAGGGTGATGTGAGCGTGTCAGGGAGCAGATCGAGGAAGCTGGCTATTCTAGACGGGGCGTTTGGGCAGTCACCATGCGGAAGCGACGTGACTCACCGCCTAAAGTCGAGGAGGAGTTGGCCAGGAGCATTTGCAACAGAGGCAGGAGCAAGTGCCAAGGCCCTGGGGCACACCAAGCTTGACGTGTGGGAACAAAGAAGGCTCATCTGTCTGGAGATCAGTGATGCAGGGGAGGAAGGGCAGCAGATGAGATCAGACACCGAGGGGAGACCAGGCCTTTGATCTGCACACCAAACAGGGCTTTGATTTTATGGTAGGAACGATGAGAACTTTTTAGTGTTGAAGCAGGAAGTGTGGATTCATCTGATTTATGTTTTGAATAGATCACTCTTCTCGCTATTAGAGTGTGAGATGGAAGCAAGGAGATGAGTCAGGAGGTAACACTAAGCAAGAGGTGACTCGGGTGCCGGCGGAGGATGGAGAGAGTGGATGGAGAGGGGATGGGAGGAGGGCATCGACTGGAATTGCCCATGGGCCGAATGCATCCTGTGAAGGGCGTGGGGAGGGGAGCTTCCAGAGCTGGTTATCAGCCACTGGACGTCCAGTGGTGCCATTTCCTGAAGTGAAGTGGGTCTGCTTTTTCCTCCTTTTCCCCATTGTTCATTTCCTGTTTTATATCCCATTTCCTTGCAGTCAGAGTTTCTTACTGAGAAGATAGATTAACCAAGTCATTCATACTGATTGCTACCAAACGCAAGTTCGTGTGGTCAATGCACAGTGAGGCCAAACAACCCAAAACGTTGGAGTTTGAAGCAGAGAAAGGTTTATTGCAGGGCCATGCAAGGAGACGTGTGTTTGGAATCCAAAAACCTCAGACTCCTCGAAGGGTTTCAGCAAAGCACTTTCAAAGGCAAGCTGAGGGAGGAGCGTGGTTAGTTGTCGCAAACTTCTTGGTGTTGGAATCCTTTGTTCTTGCAGCTGTCCACGTAGGTAGGTCACAATGTTCCTGTAAACCTCCAAGAGGACAAATGTTATTCTCTGTTCTGCAACTTTTAATCTCTGTATGAATGGGAAAAGTGTTACACCCTTAAAGGTCAGAGACTTGAGAATGGGCTATCCTGTATATTTCAGGGTATAGGCAACATTCTTTTTTTTAATGTCTATTTTATTTTATTTATTTTTTATTTTTGGCCATGCCACATGGCTTGTGGGATCTTAGTTCCCAGACCAGGGATTGAACCCAGGCCCTCAGCAGTGAAAGCTGGCATCCTAACCACTGGACCGCCAGGGAATTCCCTAGGTAACATTCTTAACTTGAAGCAAAACCAGTAGAATACAAAGGTTAAAGTAAAAGAAACATCTAATAGGGAGTTAGATTTGTTCTTCCCTATTACATGTTTCAACTGACTGACAAGTGATTTCTCCAGAAAATCCATCTACAATGGTGGAATTTGTGCAGAGCAGTGGTTTTCTGGCCCTTTTTTTACACACAAGTTTGTGTTTTCACTGCATTTTATCTCTTGCCTCTGTGGAAATAAAAGTAAAGCAGACAAATGCCTAAGAACTGGGAATCTAATGTCAATTTCATGGACCTTTCTTAATGGGTGAGCTGTAAAAAGGAAGGTTGAATTCTTTTCAGGCAAAGAATTGTTAGCATTTCACAGCCTCTCCAGTGCCGGGGATGTTGGTAGTTGCTGTTTCCGAGCTTTCCAGTCTCAGGGCCCATCTCCAAAAAAAGCATTAGCTGACAGAATGGTCTGGGGGTGGTGCAGGAGGTCTGGTCCTCTGTGGAGCTGGTGGAGATCACTGTTGGGGGCCAGTGGATGTGTCTGCTCTCCTGCTTATCTCTGTGCCCTTAGCTACACAATGAGCTGCCTGTCAGGGTAGGTGATGGATAAAGTGTCTCAGGGCCACGGGTGCTTCACAGGGCTGACCTCTAGGGCATCCAAAGTCTGAACCTGGGGTTCAGAACCAAGATGCAGAGGAGCCAAGGTTATAACTACAGCAACGATGCTGAGAAATCTCATGTGAGAAGCGATTTGAGGATGAGAATGGAAGACTGAGTAGCTAGGATGGTGCAGGACCAGATGGACGAGTCCCAGGCTGAATGGGGAGCATCAGAGCCAAATATAAGCTTGCAAAGTGTGTGACCTTGGGAGGGGGCGGAGGTGGGCTTGCAAGGAGATTGCAGGCAGGACAGCAAAGGAGGCTCTATGCCTTTCAACAAATAAAGAGGTGATGCCAGATGACCCTCCCTAGCTGTGGGGTGTTTAGAAAGAGCTCTGTGGGATAGAGGTGGTCTTTTAGGCCTGTGAGATCCCATGAGGGTCTCCCAGTGTGTGACTAAGCTTCAGAAACAGAGAATGATGGCAGTTGATGGTGGGGGAGTCACCTTGCTTCCTCAGGCTGGGAGTCAGTGCTGAGTGCCCCCGTGGAGGCATGAGGTTTGGGTCAAACCTTCATTCTCAGGGGCCTGAGGCTGACCCAGCCTGTGGCTGGCATGAGCCTGTGGCTAACCAGTCCTGCAGTGAAAAACAACATTCTTTAAATGGTAGCTGTAAAGAGGCTAGTATTGGGTAGTGGTCAGGGCCTGGAGTCTGGAACCAGGCTGTGGGGTTCGAGCTCAGCTGCCTTGCAAGAGCTGCACAAACTTAGGCAAGACGAGGAATCTTGTGGAGCCTCTATTTCCTCATCAGAAAAATAGAGGATAATGACTGCCCTCTCCTTGCAGGGTTGTTGCATGGATTCAATGAGTTGATATTTGCAAAGCACTTAGAACGATTTCTGGCGCATAGTAAACACTCAGCAGGTTATTTCTTATCATTGTTACCATTTATTGAGTACAGACTATGCCAAGAACGATGCTAAGTGGTACATACACACAGAATTATTTCAGCCTCATGATAGCCCTGAGGGTAATCTTCCCATTTACACATGAGGAAACTGAGTTGCAGTTATGTCAAGCCCTGGGGTCAGGCTGCTGACGAGTAACAGAGTTACCCAGTTACCCAGTAACTGGAAGGATGTGCAAGAAATAGGGTTAGTATCATTTGGAGTCCATAAGGATTATTATTTCAGGACTTAACACTAGGCTCAGACATTGTCTCTGATGCCTGTTGCTGGAGCAGGTGCCAACCCTAGGGGTGACCTGTTCTGGTCTTCAGGTGGTGGGCAGGTGTGTCACCTGCAGCTGGCAGTGACAGAATCTGTGTGGCTGCAGGGAACAGAATGGGGTTGGAGCCAAAGGCAGGTTTTGACCTCAGTGGGGGAAATGTGAGCTCAAGCCAACTCAGAAAATTAAGACCGCTGTTTTTCCATCGGAGGATCTTTTATTTAAAAGCACCATGGCAGCACTGAGGATTGGGGATGTGCTAAGTTTGTCCTGTAAAGGATAAACGGCGGAACTCGGCCAGGTTCCAGGGCCCACCATGGGCTTCTTCCTGGGTCTTGGAGCCTTGGCAGGTACACACGGGCTCCTTGAGGCTTGCCCCTGGCCCTTGGCTGTCTCCCTGATAACTAGGCTGTGCAGCTGCTGCATGTGAGGTTTTAGTTAAAGAGTAACTGGAGAGAAAGAGGAGGACTCAGCTCATAAACTTTTATTTAAAGGAGATTGAAGACTTCTCAGATGACTGTTTTGTAGCCCAGAAATCTGTAAGTAGCATCGGAATGGTGCTGCAAGTTAGCTTGCTGCCAACGTGACCATTTACGAAGTGCCCACTGCATCCTGCATTATGCGAAGTGCTTTGCAGACACCATCTCCGCTCCTTAGCCCAGTGGGCAAGGTCAGCTTCATACAGGAGGACTTGAAGGCTCAGAGAGGCTCCAGGACTTTGCCAAGACCCCACCGTGAGAAGCTGGTAGGCTGGAATGTCATCACTAGGATTCACATTTGTCTAGACCCTGGCAGTGTCCAAAACTTGCTGATAGCACATCTCTCTCACTTTGATCAAATTTGGTTCAGATGGGACTGAAATGTACCTTTCATGAAATTTCCAAGCATGAAATGAGCTGATCTGAACTGCAGCACAGAAGGATCCTTCTTTAAGAAATGACATAGGAGATGGGGGGAGGTGTGGGGGACAAATTAGGAGCTTGGGATTTACATACACACACACGACTGTATATAAAATACGTAAACAGCAAGGACCTATGGTAGAGCATGGGGAACTCTACTCAATATCTTGTAATAACCTATAATGAAAAGAATCTGAAAAAGAATATATGTATAAATGAATCACTTTACTGTATACCTGAAACTAACACAACATTGTAAATTAGCTATACTTCAATTTAAAAAAGAGCAAAAAAATAAAAAGATATGATACAGGTCACAGGTTTATAACTGACGTTTATAAATTGGGAGATGGGTGGACTGGCCTTGCAAAAGCTTCCACAGTGTTTCCATTTAATTAAATGCTCCTCTCATCCATTATGACGTGGACCTGATGAATCGAGCTCCTTGTCTGAGACAGAATCACACAATTTAGGCAACATTCCACAGCCTCTGTCATCTGCTCCCTCTGTGTTTGCCACTTTAAGGTGTTGCATCGGACCAAAGTTTTGTGTCCCCACAAAATTCATATGTTGAAAGCCCAACCCCCAAGGTGATGATATTGGGAGGTGGAGCCTTTGTCAGAGGCTCAATAGAATTAGTGCCCTTATAAAAGTGGCCTGAGAAATTTCCTTTGTCCTTTTGGCCACCATGTGAGGTTACAGAGAAAAGATGGCCAACTGTAAACCAGGAAGGCCTCACTAAACACCAAATCTGCTGGCACCTTGATCTTGGACTTCCCAGCCTCTAGAACTGTGAGAAAGAAATTTCTCTTGTCTCTAAGTCACTCAGTCTATGGTATTCTGTTGTAGCAGCCCAAACAGACTAAGACAGGTGCTGTAGCAGAGCCCAGCCACTGGCCCATCCTGAACTTTTCTCATGAATTCCTGTAACATCCTTCCCCTTGAATGTACTAGTTCACTGACATCCCATCTCCTAGCAGAAGATTGGCCTTATTTCATCAACCAGATAAAATATAGGATGCCCAGTTATATTTGAATTTCAGATAAAACAATGAATACTTTTTTGAGTATAAATGTATCCCAAACATTTTCTGTATCCTATATTTTTGTTTGCTAAATCTGGCAAGAGCTATGGGCTCTTTTCCCTCTGACTCTTAAAGCACTGAACTGTCTGAATGACTCTGTCCTGTGCTGGGTTACTGTCTGTCTTCTCTCCCTTGGTAGGTCATCAGCACTCAGAGACTGGGGACAGCTTTTGCATGGGACCCTTCACAATGCCTGGTGCACAGTACATGCTCAAAACATTTTAAAGGAGTAAATAGTCTCCTCATGGTTTCATATGTGTTAGGACTGTAGCCTGAGTTGGACTGGGGACTTCTGAGTAGGCCTTTACATCCTAAGGTTTGGGTGGCTGGGGTGGGCATGGAGTAGAGCATAGGAAACGCTCTGTGTACTTCTATTTTCAAGAATACACCACGCATCCAATATCCATTCTTAAAATGTTGATCTTTCTGAGTGGTTTTGGATCACTCCTCTTTGTCCCTTACCCACAAAACAAAACAAAGTAAAGCAAAGCCAAGCCAAGCAAAAAAACCCAAAATGAAACAAAATGAAAGTGAAACTAAACTAAACCAAACCAAACCACACCAAAGTCAACAACTGGGAGGGCTATTCTGGCTGGTCCTTGTGGGTCCTGGCATGCCCTAGGCATGTGTTTGGGACAATGTGGTCCAGAGAGCCTGAGTTTAGTTTGTAACCTCTTTGCTCAAGTTTATTGTTCTGTAAAATGGGTAGATGAAGGACAACCACACTATGGAATTTTTCAGAGTTAGGGAAGACTTATTTAAAAATTTTAAATTCAGAACTGATGATCATTCCCCTCAACAGGGAGGGCAAGGGCTTATTGTATTCTTTCGAATAAAACATCTGTTAAACAAATTAAGAGTATAAACAAGATTTTAGTGGTGTCCTTAACCTACTGAAAAGAACAAATTGTTTTTGCATTTAATCAAACCAATGCGGCTAATGCAGGATGTGTTTTAACTCATTAAAGCTGGGTCAACTGATTTGTTTCTGATTTTTATATTTATCTTAGTTTAGTTTTTAGTGCTTGTTATCATTGGTGTATTTGTTTATTGGTTTGGTTACTCTCTTACTTTCTTTTTAATTTTTAAAATTTTATAGATTAAAAAATTTATTTTATTTTATTTTTCTTCCTTTTCTTCTGAGCTGTGTGGCTGACAGAGTCTTGGTGCTCTGACCAGGTGTCAGGCCTGAGCCTCCAAGGTGGGAGAGCCAAGTTCAAGAAACTGGACCACCAGAGACCTCCCAGCCCCACATAATATAAATCAATGAGAGCTCTCCCAGGGATTTCCATCTCAACACTAAGACCCAGTTCCAACCAATGGCCAGCAAGCTCCAGTGCTGTACACCCCATGCCAAACAATTAGCAAGAAAGGAACACAACCCCACCCATTAGCAGAGAGATTGCCTAAAATCATAATAAGGTCACAGACACACCAAAACACATCACTGGATGACACACCAGAAAGACAAGAGGCAGTCCCACCCACCAGAACACAGGCACAAGTCCCCTCCACCAGGAAGCCTACACAAGCCACTGAAACAGCCTCACCTACTGGGGGCAGAAACCAAAAACAACAGAAACTATGAACCCACAGCCTGCAAAAAGGAGACTCCAAACACAGTAAATTAAACAAAATGAAAAGACAGAGAAATATGCAGCAGATGAAGGAGCAAGGTAAAAACCCACCAGACCAAACAAATGAAGAGGAAATAGGCAGTCTAACTGAAAAAGAATTCAGAGTAATGATAGTAAAGATGATCCAAAATCTTGGAAATAGAATGGAAAAAATACAAGAAACGTTTAACAAAGATCTAGGAGAACTAAAGAGCAAACAATGATGAACAACACAATAAGTGAAATAAGAAATTCTCTAGAAGGAATCAATAGCAGAATAACTGAGGCAGAAGAACAGATAAATGACCTGGAAGATAAAATAGTGGAAAAAACTGCCACAGAGCACAATAAGGAAAAAAAAATGAAAAGAATGAGGACAGTCTCAGAGACCTCTGGGACAACATTAAATACACCAACATTCGAATTATAAGGGTCCCAGAAGAAGAAGAGAAAAAGAAAGGGTCTAAGAAAATATTTGAAGAGATTATAGTTGAAAACTTCCCTAACATGGGAAAGGAAATAATCAATCAAGTCCAGGAAGTGCAGAGAATCCCATACAGGATAAATCCAAGGAGAAACATGCCAAGACAAATATTAATCAAACTATCAAAAATTAAATACAAAGAAAAAATATTAAAAGCAGCAAGGGAAAAGCAACCAATAACAAACAAGGGAATCCCCATAGGGTTAACAGTTGACCTTTCAGCAGAAACTCTGCAAGCCAGAAGGGAGTGGCAGGATATATTTAAAGGGATGAAAGGGAAAAACCTACAACCAAGATTACTCTACCCAGCAAGGATCTCATTCAGATTCGATGGAGAAATTAAAACCTTTACAGACAAGCAAAAGTAAAGAGAATTCACACCACCAAACCAGCTTTACAACAAATGCTAAAGGAACTTCTCTAGGCAGGAAACACAAGAGAAGGAAAAGACCTACAAAAACAAACCCCAAACAATTAAGAAAATAGTATTAGGAACATACATGTCAATAATTACCTTAAATGTAAATGGATTAAATGCTCCAACCAAAAGACATAGACTGGCTGAATGGATACAAAAACAAGACCTGTATATATGCTGTCTACAAGAGCCCCTCTTCAGACCTAGGGACACATACAGACTGAAAGTGAGGGGATGGAAAAAGATATTCCATGAAAATGGAAATCAAAAGAAAGCTGGAGTAGCAATTCTCATATAAGGCAAAATAGACTTTAAAGACTATTACAAGAGACAAAGAAGGACAAGAGATCAATTCAAGGAGAAGATACAACAATTGTAAATATTTATGCACCCAGTGCAGGAGCACCTCAACACATAGGCAAATGCTAACAGCCATGAAAGGGGAAATAGACAGTAACACAATCATAGTAGGGGACTTTAACACTCCACTTTCACCAATGGACAGATCATCCAAAATGAAAATAAATAGGGAAACACAAGCTTTAAATAACACATTAGACAAGATGGACTTAATTGACATTTATAGGACATTCCATCCAAAAACAACAGAATACACTTCTCAAGTGCACATGGAACATTCTCCAGGATAGATTACATCTTGGGTCACAAATCAAGCCTTAAGAAAGTTGAAATCGTATCAAGTATCTTTTTTGACTTAAGAAAGTTGAAATCGTATCAGGTATCTTTTTTGACCACAACACTATGAGACTAGATATCAATTACAGGAAAACCACTGTAAAAAATACAAACACATGGAGGCTAAACAAAATGCTAGTAAATAACCAAGAGATCACTGAAGAAATCAGAGAGGAATTCAAAAATACCTAGAAACAAATGACAACGAAAACACGAGGACCCAAAACCTATGGGGTGTGGCAAAAGCAGTTCTAAGAGGGAAGTTTATAGCAATACAATCCTACCTCAAGAACCAAGAAAAATCTCAAATAAACAACCTAAACTTACACCTAAAGCAATTAGAGAAAGAAGAACAAAAAAACCCAAGATAGCAGAAGGAAAGAAATCAAAATATCAGATCAGAAATAAATGAAAAATAAATGAAGAAAATGATAGCAAAGCTCAATAAAACTAAAAGCTGGTTCTTTGAAAAGGTAAACAAAATTTATAAACCATTAGCCAGACTCATCAAGAAAAAAAGGGAGAAGACTCAAATCAACAGAATTAGAAACGAAAAAGGAGAAGTAACAACTGACCCTGCAGAAATACAAAGGATCATGAGAGATGACTACAGGCAACTATGTGCCAATAAAATGGACAACCTGGAAGAAATGGACAAATTCTTAGAAATGAACAACCTGCCAAGACTGAACCAGGAAGAAATAGAAAATATAAACAGACCAATCACAAGCACTGAAATTGAAACTGTGATTAAAAATCTTCTAACAAACAAAATCCCAGGACCAGATGGCTTCACAGGTGAATTCTATCAAACATTTAGAGAAGAGCTAACACCTAACCTTCTCAAACTCTTCCAAAATGTAGCAGAGGGAGGAACACTCCCCAACTCATTCTACGAGGCCACCATCATCCTGATACCCAAAGCAGACAAAGATGTCACAAAGAAAAAAAACTACAGGCCAATATCACTGATGAACATAGATGCAAAAATCCTCAGTAAAATATTAGCAAACAGAATCCAACAGCACATTAAAAGGATCATACACCATGATCAAGTGGGGTTTATCCCGGGAACGCAAGGACACTTCAATATATGCAAATCAATCAATGTGATACAAAACCATATGATAATCTCAATAGATGCAGAAAAAGTTTTTGACAAAATTCAACACCCATTTATGATAAAAACTATCCAGAAAGTAGGCATAGAAGGAACCTACCTCAACATAATAAAGGCCATATATGATAAACCCACAGCCAACATTGTTCTCAGTGGTGAAAAACTGAAAGCATTTCCTCTAATATCAGGAACAAGACAAGGTTGCCCACTCTCACCACTGTTATTCAACATAGTTTTGGAAGTTTGAGCTGTGGCAATCAGAGAAGAAAAAGAAATAATAGGAATCCAAATCAGAAAAGAAAAAGTGAAACAGTCACTGTTTGAAGATATTATACTATACATAAAGAATCCTAAAGATGCTACCAAAAAACTACCAGAGCTAATCAATGAATTTGGTAATGTTGCAGGATACCAAATTATTGCACAGAAATCTCTTGCATTCCTATACACTAATGATGGAAGATCAGCCATTTTAAGGACTAGCATAGATCTTACCTTACCTATGCCATTGCTACAATCACAAGGTGATTGTGTGGGAGGATGAAAAGGAGACCTGCAACTAAGGCCATGTTTACTATTATATCTTTTGCAGAATTAGTATTGTTGGCCTTCCCCCCCACCCCATTTTTCTAAAGCAGCCTATAAGACTGAAGGAATATAAGAGGAGCCAATGAATAGGCATCAAGGGTTAGTAGAGAAGAAACTGTTCAATATACTGAGCTAGAAAAAGTGGATCCTGCCTGTTCAGAGCTTTGCTCTGAGGTCCATCTTTGAACAGGAAGGTTTAAAAATAAATGTATTTATTTAAAAATAAATTTTTTCTCTGATTGTGAGGGAAAAAAAAGGTCAGAAAGAGAAATTATGGAAATAATCTCTTTCACCACTGCAAGAAAAAGAATAAAATACCTAAGAATAAACCTACCTAAGGAGGTAAAATACCTGTACTCAGAAAACTATAAGACACTGATGAAAGAAATCAAAGAAGACACAAACAGATGGAGAGCTATACCATGCTCTTGGATTAGAAGAATCAACATTGTGAAAATGACTATACTACCCAAAGTAATCTACAGATTCAATGCAATCCCTATCAAACTACAAATGGCATTTTTCGCAGAACTAGAACAAACAGTTTCACAATTTGTATGGAAACACAAAGACCCCGAATAGCCAAAGCAATCTTGAGAAAGAAAAGTGGAGCCAGAGGATTCAGGCTCCCTGACTTCAGACTATACTACAAAGCTATAGTAATCAAGACAGTATGGTACTGGCACAAAAACAGAAATATAGATCAATGGAACAGGATAGAAAGCCCAGAGATAAACCCACACACATATGGTCACCTTATCATTGATAAAGGAGGCAAGAATATACAATGGAGAAAAGACAGTCTCTTCAATAAGTGGTGCTGGGAAAACTGGATAGCGACATGTAAAAGAATGAAATGAGAACCCTCCCTAACACCATACGAAAAATAAACGCAAAATGGATTAAAGACCTAAATGCAAGGCCAGACACTATAAAACTCTTAGAGGGAAACATAGGCAGAATACTCTATGACATAAATCACACCAAGATCCTTTTTGACTCACTTCCTAGAGGAATGGAAATAAAAACAAAAATAAACAAATGGGACCTAATGAAACTTAAAAGCTTTGGCACAGCAAAGGAAACTGTAAACAAGAAGAAAAGACAACCCTCAGAATGGGAGAAAATATTTGTGAATGAAGCAACTGACAAAGGATTAATCTCCAAATATACAAGCAGCTCATGCAGCTCAATAACAAAAAAACAAACGACCCAATCCAAAAATGAGCGGAAGACCTAAACAGACATTTCTCCAAAGAAGATATGCAGATTGCCAACAAACACATGAAAGGATGCTCAACATCACTAATCATCAGAGAAATGCAAATCAAAACTACAATGAGGTACCACCTCACACCAGTCAGAATGGCCATCATAAAAATTCTACAAACAATAAATGCTGGAGAGGGTGTGGAGAAAAGGAAACCCTGTTGCACTGTTGGTGGGAATGTAAATTGATACAGCCATTATGGAGAACAGTATGGAGGTTCCTTAAAACACTAAAAATAGAACTACTATATGACCCAGCAATCCCACTACTGGGCATATACCCTGAGAAAACCGTAATTCCAAAAGAGTCATGCATCACAATGTTCATTGCAGCACTATTTACAATAGCCCGGACATGGAAGCCACCTAAGTGTCCATCAACAGATGAATGGATAAAGAAGATGTGGCACATATATACAATGGAATATTACTCAGCCAGAGAAAGAAATGAAATTGGGCTTTTTGTAGTGAGGTGGATGGACTTAGAGTCTGTCATACAGAGTGAAGTAAGGCAGAAGGAGAAAAACAAGTACTGTATGCTAACACATATATATGGAATCTAAAAAAAAAAATGGTTCTGATGAACCTAGGGGCAGGACTGGAATAAAGAGGTAGACATAGAGAATGGAGTTGAGGACAAGGGGAGGGGGAAGGGTAAGCTGGGATGAAGTGTGAGAGTGGCATGGACATATATACACTACCATATGTAAAACAGATAGCTAGTGGGAAGCAGCCACATAGCACAGGGAGATCAGCTCTGTGCTTTGTGTCCACCTAGAGGGGTGGGATAGGGAGGGTGAGAGGGAGACACAAGAGGGAGGGGATATGAGGACATATGTATACGTATTGCTGATTCACTTTGTTATACAGCAGAAACTAACACAACATTGTAAAGCAATTATACTCCAATAAAGATGTTTAAAATAAAAAAAAAGCTGACTCAGCCAACGTCTCCTCCATAAGACAATGCCAGAGGTGTGGTCAGGAGGTGATGTCGGTGTGTGGAGCTATGAAGCACTTTTACAGGATCAGCATGCATGGTGGCCTCTCTGTTTTGAAGACCGAACTGTGAGGATTGAGTGTCTTAGACCTTTGGAGGGAGAAGTTGGAAGTTCATCCAATTCCCCCTTCTGTCCAAGGCTGGGCCTCGCCACATGGTCCTGGGGGCTCTGCCAACACCTCGGACTGGTGTGGAGTGCACCACCCTGCAGGTGCCTGGTCTGTGGTGGGACAGCTCCCTTGACAAGAAAGATCTGTCCCCTCCTGAGTTACGACGCCCATCCTTTGCGCCGTTTGCACACATACACCACACACAGCAAGTCTATTCCCTCTGGCCAAGACAGTCCCTTGGAGAGCTGTCAGCCGCTCTCAGGGACCATACGAGCCTTTCATGTGTAGCCAAAGCGAAGTCTACAGAGAGAGGGGCTGTGCCTTTCTCATTCTTCCTCCTCTCCCCATCACCACGGATGCCATGAAGGGAATATGGAATTAGGTGGGAAAGCCTTCTTTCACCCTAATTCTTCCTGGTCAAGTACAATTTGTGTTTAAGATGACTTGGTGGGCTGTTTGGGGTAGAGTTTGGGAGTGAGATGTGGTTAGTAACTAAAGATGGTTGATAAACTCTCTTCTATAAGGGGGTCTCTTTGGATTGTTGACTAAAAAAAGGCACAACCTAAAAGTTGAGAATTATGTTTTATTCGGTGGACTTACTGAGGACTTAAGCCTGGGATACAGCCTCTCAGAGGGCTCTGAGGACAGTTCCGAAGTGAGGAACCAGGATACATATGAATTTTTGTGAAAAAACCCAAGTAGTTGAACATCAAAAGGTTATTGCTAATTAAAGAAAACCAGACATCTCAACTTAATGAACTTATTGCTTTTCTATTTTGGGAAAGATGCAAGAATCTGGGTTCATTGAAATCATTCCTTTGATATTCACCTTAACTATCCTGAGCCAGTGTCCTGCTTTTCTCCATCCTGAATCTCCTCAGCGTGCAGAGTCAGGGGTGGCTGCAGTGGCTGAAGTCTTGATGGCAGCAACATCCTTTGTTAACTGATATGGCAGGTGACATTCTTTGTGCACAGGATGCACTGAGAGCACAAGTGCAGAGGGAGGTGCTGGGAGGGGAGAATTTCTCTGAACTACACAGGGAGAGGAGTTTGAAATCCAGGATCAAGGAGCCAGGGAAGCCAGGATTCCTATGGGAGCAGACAACCAGCCCCCTGGGGGAAGGAGGGGCCCAAGAGGGACTTTGAGAACTGAAATAACAAAGGAAGAACTTAGAGCTGTTTGCTATGGAAGGTGTGATGTAAACTCCCTCCTCATCTCCCCTCGGCTCCTGCAGTAAAGTCTACATAAGGTAGCTCATGAGCTGCTTTGGAACGAGGCGATTCTTGGTGGGGAACATCTGGGTTGTCATAGGATCAGTCTAGGGGAAGCAAATGTGGGTGTGTCCGGACAGGAGATGGTGTATAAAGAGAAAGAAGCCCCTCCATCAGATAATTCCAAATTGCTCTAGAAACCAACAGTTTCAACTAATTGGTCTGAGCTGGTGGTGATCAAGGCTGATGATGGCAAAAAAAGGTCTTCTCATCACCACACGTTAGGCTACTACTAACTGGTGAGTAGATGTTGGGATATTGGGGGGTTTGTTGTCATGGACCAGAATGCCAGAGTCCTGGTTGGGGGAGTCACTTAGATGCTGAAACTCTGGTGGGGAGAGCTGTTGCAGCCACCCCTCTTGTGAGAATGTTTGCCCATTGTGCAGTGCAAGGGTTCTGGTTCTGGTCCAGCCCCGCATTCTTGACCTGGAGATCAGCATGATGGTCCCCACCCCGGAACTGCCTGAGGAAGTTCCTCTCCTGGGCCTTGTGGCTTAGGAAACCCTTAAGTGAGGTAAGAGAAGTGATGTACCTGATTAAGTTGTATCCTCTTCAGTAGATGTAATTGTCAAAGCTGTTCGTATCATTGTTGTCATCAGTATCACTTCTCTTCCATTCTCTTCCTTTGCTCTTTAATTTCGTGACCCTGGACCAAATTGCTTAACTTTTCTGCTTTGTTTTTTCCCCATTAGAATGGAATGTTAATTCCTTTCTCTCAGGGTTGTGGGGAGTATTAAGTAAAACTGGGAAAAGGATGTCAAAAAGCTACACCCAGCATCTGGTGCAAAGATGATGCTTAAGAACAGTGAGTCTTTTTTGCTCCTTCCTTGAAGATTATGATGGATTCACTCCCTCCCACTCATGAGCTTCATGTTTGTTTACAGCTTCCTTCTCTTCCCTGACTCAGGAAGGAGAGGGTCGGAAGCTAGTCAACATGTTGTAGAAGGTTCTAATTACTTTAAAGCTGTGAGGTCCACCCTGGTAACTGGGCTCCCCTTCCTTGTGGGTGGCGAGCTTCACCCCCTCCAAAAACCCTGCTGGAGACTGAGTCTTAGCAGAGTGCTCTTCTTCAACCCTTTCCCTCCCTTGTCCTCCTGAAGGAGAGCAGCTCTTGCTAAAGGATTTTGGCTGCATCACTTGGCATTTACTGCCCACCCTTGTTATTTTCAAGTCAAGCAATTTTTCAACTGTGAGCAAGTATGCAGATCATTCTAAACGGAAGACTTTCATATGCTTTATATTCATGGCAACTTCAGAGCAATTGTTTAAAAGCCAAGCCGTCTTAGAGTAATTTGCATTTTAATTAATACTTCAAATAAATTGCCCTTTAAAAAAGAATGTCTGTTTTTGGCTTTGGGAATCTTAAAGAGCAAAGACCAGGTATGAAAGTACCTGCTCCAGCCGGCCTGTAGCTGCCTTGGGGCCCTGCTTTGGCTGGCTAGGAAGCTGGGAGAGAGCCCTGAGATCTGGTTGCCTGCCAATTGTTCTTTTGGGAGGGGGCTGAAAATTCTTACTTAATTCCTTTCTTAGAAGAATAATGTGTTAGAGTTGCTGTCTAATTGAAGACAATTAGAATTGTCTAGGAGAAAAGAGGTCATGCATAAAAGAAACAGTTGTCAAAATTCCTCAAACTGTTATTTGAAGGTGGCCTTATGATGTTATTATTTTTATAACCCTTCAGGACTTTCTATAAATGCATGTATACGCGTAGTAAAGAACATATACAGATCTATATGATTTTCTTTTTATATAAATGGAGGTAGATTTACATAAATGGGGGTAGACTTGTGCATATTGATGCGGAACACGGGCTCCGGCTCCGGATGTGCAGGCTCAGCGGTCATGGCTCACGGGCCCAGCCGCTCCGCGGCGGGTGGGATCTTCCCGGACCGGGGCACGAACGCGTGTCCCCTGCATCGGGAGGCAGACTCTCAACCACTGCGCCACCAGGGAAGCCCCGGAATTTGCTTTTTTTGTAAAACTCAGGTCTTGGCAAACTATGGTCTCTGGGCCAAATCTGGCCCCAAGCTTGTTTTTGTAAATAAAGTTTTATTGGAACACAGCCATATTTTTTTGTTTATTTATCTTCTTGGGCTGCTTTTGCACTACAGTGGCAGAATTGAGTAGTTGGAACAGATACAGAATGGCCTGCAAAGACTAAAATATTGACCCTTTTTGGAAAAAGTTTGTTAATCCTTGTTTTAACACAATTTGCATCAAGATCTTTTTCTGAACATCCAGATCATCATTTTCTTTAACTTCAGCATAGTGTGGCGAAATAATCTGGTCCTTCTTCTAGGGATGGGTGGCTTCCAGCTTTTTGCTATTATAAATAATAAATGCCAAGAATGATTCTAAATATAACTTTCTGTACACACATGCAAAGATTTCCTGGGATAGATAGCTGGAAGGGGAGTTACCAGGTGGAAGGACAGACCTATTTCAGATTTGGATACAGATAAATTGCCCTCCCCAAAGGCTGTACCTATTTATACATTTGCCAACAACAGTGGCTGAAGGAATGAATTACCTGAATTAAAAAAAATTACCCTCTGTGGAGAAAAGGGAACCCTCCTAAATTGTTGGTGGGAATGTAAATTGGTGCAGCCACTGTGGAGAACAGTATAGAGGTTCCTTAAAAAATTAAATATACAGTTGCCATATGACCCTACAATCCCACTCCTGGGCATATATCTGGACAAAACTATAATTCGAAAAGATACATGCACCCCTATGTTCATAGCAGCACTATTTACAATAGCCAAGACATGGAGCAACCTAAATGTCCATCGACAGATGATGGATAAAGAAGATGTGGTACATATATGCAATGGAATATTACTCAGCTATAAAAACGAATGAAATAATGCCATTTGCAGCGAACTACATTCAGTATCCTGTGATAAATCATAATAGAAAAGAATATGAAAAAGAGTGTTTATATATGTATAACTGAATCACTTTGCTGTATAGCAGAAATTAACACAGCATTGTAAATCAACTATACTTGAATAAAATAAAATTTAAAAAATTACCGTCAACGTCCGAATTTTGGAAATCCTTTCCAACCACAGCTAGTCCAGCCCATCCCCTTCCGTGAAGATGGCCCTCGACCCCAAATGCTCAGAGGAGAACGGAAGGCAAAGACCAGTTGAGAAGTTAAGGTGATTCAGAAACATGGGTGCCAACATGACAAAAGTCTCCTAGGATTCAGAGACGGGAGAATGCACGTAGGTCCCAGTGGGCAGGGAAGGCTTGGAGGAGAGGACAGGCTTAGTCTGGGTTGGAGAAAGTCGTAGGGTTAAAAGAAGAGGGGACAGCCATGCGGGTGAGATAGGTACTGGCTTCTGTCTCCTCTGCATCCCAGATGCTGCCCACAAGCTCCGCAAGACATGAGGAGTGCAGGCTTCCCTGGTGGTGCAGTGGTTAAGAATCCACCTGCCAACACAGGGGACATGGGTTCGAGCCCTGGTCCGGGAAGATCCCACATGTCACGGAGCAACTAAGCCCGTGTGCCACAACTACTGAGCCTGCCCTCTAGAGCCCCCGAGCCACAACTACTGAAGCCCGCGCGCCTAGAGCCCGTGCTCCGCAACAAGAGAAGCCACCACGATGAGAAGCCCACGCACCGCGACGAAGAGTAGCCCCCGCCCGCCGCAACTAGAGAAAGCCCCGCGCAGCAACGAAGACCCAACGCAGCCAAAAATAAATAAATAAATTTATTTTAAAAAAAGATTAAAAAAGAAGATACGAGGAAAGCAAACTCAGTCTTTGTAAGTAGTTCCTGTACCAAACGCTTTCTTTTCATCACATGCAGAGCAGTGTGGGTGGGAGGGTGAGGGCAGGCAAATGGATATGAGGGTGAATCCCCTGCTGCAGGTGGGGATGCTTAACAGACAGAGACAGGAAGTGGGGCTGCAGCTATATTTCTGTGCAGTGGAGGAAGGCGGAATGTACCTTCCATTCTTGGTGAAGGTGCCCCCAAGGAGGCACTGCACCCACCAAGCCAGCAGGACCTCCCTTCTCATTGTCCCTGGGTGGACAAGTTGTGGCATGAAGGGGAGGGAGAGAGGAGGTGGTCCAGTACTGGGTGGCGCAACGGGGGGCCGGGTGCTCAGACACTCAGGCTGGAGCCTGTGCCGGGGCCCTGGGCGCACAGGGAAAGGGACGCTACTCCTCGGGGGTAGGTTATTTGCACAGACGTGTCACAGAGCATGGGAGGGGACAACTTCCTTTGGAATACTGTACCACAGCAATGACATCTATTGATTGCCTATCATGCATGCAGTGCTGTAACGGTTTTGCAAGTTAACTCAACCAGCCAGCCCCACTACAATTTTATTATTACTGTTCCTCTTTCTTAGATGAGAGAAATGAGATTTAGAGCAGTTAAATAATTTCACAGTAAGAGATAGAGTCAGGATTTGAACTCCAAGCACCCTGATTCCCAACCCATGCTCCAAAGTAAACAAATTTGTTATATTGGCAATGACCAGCTGTGTGTCCTTGGGCAAGTTTCTTAACCTCTCTGTGTCTCCATTTGTTCATTACAAAATAGGTATAGCACTAGTCCCTCATAGAGATGCTGAATCTCAATTATTATTATTCCTCCTACTACATCTACTTAAGTCTGAGAATTACAGATGAAGAGACTGAGGGTTTTTTTTTTTTTTTTTTTTACTTTTTCAACTTTTTTGTTTGTAATTTACCTTTATCATTTAACCTAAGGTGAATTCCTTGTACACAGCATATAATTGTCCCATGTTCTTTTTATTTTTTTATTTAAAAATTAAAAGAAAATTATTTATTTATTTTTGCTCACATCTGTGATTTTGTTTTGTTTTTTAAGTTTAGCTAGTTTACAATGTTGTGTTAGTTTCAAGTGTAGAGCAAAGTGATTCAGTATACGTATACATATAATTCTTTTTCAGATTCTATTCCATTATAGGTTATGACATCTTTTTCGTAAAAAAATGGAAGTATAGTTGATTTACAGTGTTTCAGGTGTACTGCAAGGTGATGAGACTGATGATTTTTCAGTGTGGTGACAGGGGCTATGACTGAGCAGACAGGCCAGGAGGAGACTGGGTGGGGAAAGGAGCTCCAGCAGAACCTGACGGTCACGGAAGACTTCAGTCTGGCGGAGGACAGAGACCAGGCTCTTAGCAGGCTGGGCTGAAGGGCTTCACTGTTTTCTGAAGAGGAAGAACCGGGAGGCCATCCAGGGACCCCCGAGTTGGCAATTGACAGGACGCTCTGTTATTATGGTCAGGTTAACGATCGAGGTCTTCCTCCTTCCAGACTACGTGTGGTCAGCCATTTTCGACAAGCCCCTTTATTGTCCTCTTAAAGTTGTGGAATGACCCCTACTTCCAGGAATGGTTGCAGAGAGTTAACTCGATGGGGGCACCTGCCTCCCGGGGTGCTGACAAGCTGCTCGTGACTGGTGTGAGAGAGAGGGAAGCCCTCGCCCTGACTTAAATCAGTATCACCTGAAGAGTCGTGACCTTGCCATCCAGGCCCCACCCAGGGACACTTGTTCTGTAGGTCTGGGGGTGGGGAGAGGATATGCACGGTCTATGAGCTCACGCAGGGGTGATCTGGGCTTGTGGTCCTCACCACCACCTCGGAGAAGCCGGCGGACAGGGCATCACCTCCATAAGGTGGGTTTTCCTCTGTGTGCCACAAGGCACCAGGGCTGGAGTGTACCTGGGTGGACACATCCTCAGATGCACGTCAATTCTATTCCCTTGCAGAAACAGATATGTTCCCAGGTCCGACTCCCTGCTGGTTTAATTCCTAGTCTGGAAAAGAAGTTCAGTTTGAATGTTGACATAATTATTTGCCATATATCATTCTTCATCAATTGAATTGTCCTTGCAAATGGCTCTCTCTCTTAGAGCCTCCCGAAAGTCCTTTAAAAGAAGTTTGGAATTAACATATACACAATACTATACAGTATACGAAATAGATAACCAACAAAGACCTACTGTATAGCACAGTGAACTATACTCAATATTTTATAATAACCTATAAGGGAAAAGACTCTTAAAAAGAAGATACATGTATATGTATAACTGAATCAATTTGCTGTACACCTGAAACTAACACAACTTTGTAAATCAAATAGACTCCAATAAAAAAATAGAAGTAGTCGGGTTGAGCTCACTCATTCTGTAGAATTATCCAGGGGTGAATCCATGGGCTGGAGAAGGGAGTTCAGTTATGACATGTCATGGGGTGAGTCATTTAAGGAAAGTAGGGACATAGTTTTGACATTTTAAGCACTGATAACATTTAAAATCGGCAGGAGAACGACTTTTATTAATTACCCATGTCTCCTCCTGCCCTTCTGTCCTCCGCCCCCCACCAGCTGTTAAGCATTTGAGAAACCGGTAAACGAACATGATTATAAGCAATTATGAGGTTTTCTTTTTTAAGAGACAGATGGAAGCAAGGTTTCTATTTGTAGAGGTTTTCAAATTTAGGTTGTGTCTACACAATGCCACATTATTACCAGGGAACCATATGTTTTCTTTCAGTGCCATTGAAATTTCATTCTGGAATGGGTCTGAACCAATGGTGAGTGGTACGTATTGGTGCAGGTTCACAGATGTTTTCCTGATAAACACTGCTTCAAACCCATAATTCCACTTTTTCCCACATTAACGTTTTTCATTTATTCACATGTTCCTCCCTTCAACAAGCATTAGTTCTGGACCAGTTTTGTGCCGTGCCATGAAGATACGGGAGACTGTGAAAACAGTGTGACGTTCTGCCTTTAACAAATTCATTGTTAGCTTCGTATGGTAATTTGAGTGGCTTCGGCTTAATATGATGACACTTTCAAGTTTCGTATATTTCTCTACACATATAAAACACTGGGAGGAATTACTAATTAGCCTTTTGTGTTAAACTTTAAGCTTGTAGTAAATCATAGGGCAATCACCACCTTTGAGAGATTATTACACAAGTTAGCCAGCAAGTAAGAGGAATAGGGCCTCTGTTCTAGGGGCGTTTGGTTTGAGCCCTTGTGGTTGAATATTCCAGGTCTGTAAGGACATTTTGGGTTAAATGTCTGATTCCTTAGAGCAGTTCCCACACTTTAGTGTGGATCTGCGATAACTACAGGGCTTGTTTTAACATGAGTTGCTGGACCCCTGCCCCAGACTTTCTGATTCAGTAGGTTTGGGATGAGGCTTGAGGATTTGCATTTCTAGCAGGTTCCCAGGGGTTGCTGCCGCTGGTCCAAGGACCACAGTTTGAGAAGCATTGCCTTGGAAGTTTTAGAGTGTGTGTGGGTTCTCCGTTGATTTGAATGCAAATACTATTCAGCAAATAAAAACTACCCACTATGGTGCGCCTATCAGGTGCTCTCCCAGTTCTGGGCACTTTGTAGGTAAAAGGAGAGTCAGGGCAATGAAGGCAGAAAACAACAAGTCCAGTTCCTAAGGGAGACCCTCACGGCTCCGTGCAGAGGGCTGCACTTGCTTCTCAGTCTTAACCGTGCCCTTAACGCCTTCTGCCATGTGGCTCTGGGGAGACTACACTGCTTTTCACACAATGACTCTTCCCCCAGTACAATGGTTTCTCATCCCCAAGTACGCTGCAAAAATAAGAAGTGAAATTTTTTCATTGCACTTTGGGCAGACGTATACTCAGCAATTGACGTGATAGTTTTGAGTCAGAATACCCTGTAGGACAATCTAAATTTCTGCCTTTGTAGACGAACCCAAACTCTGGTGAGCAAACATGTGCCAAACGAGGGGGATAAAGAGTTCAGATTCTCTATATCTCTTTAGTCTGCAGAAGTCATGTGCTCTTTGCTCATGCTTTGAAACTCTCTCTTCCCCCTTTTTCTTAAACCTACAGATCCCACATCTTCTATGGACATGTCTTCCACATCAGAAGCTTCTTCTCGTGTCAGTCTGAAGGAAAAGGAAGTTATCACCAAGCTCACCTGATTTTGATATGAAAGGTTTGCCTGAAAGTCAACCACCTGATTCTCTACCAACTTCCAGAGGGTGACTCTTCTTGGCCTCCATCACCCACAGCTACTAACAAGCTTCTTTCCTTCCTTCACTGCGTTGCGTTTTACGTACAAACTTTCAAGCTGTCGTTTATGCCTTAAACTTACTTCCAGGCTTCAATGGATATGTTTTTCTACCTACAAAATCTCCAAACATTTCCCATTAAGATCGATGAAAAGATTTTTCCTATGCTTTTCCCTTCACATTTGGGGTTTCAGGAGCGAATGAGGTGGTGACACAGGCGAGGGGTGTGCTTGTTACCGAGAAGATAAGAGAGGCATAGAAGAAGAACTTGGCCAAATTCACCATCCGCCATGAATTGTTCCAGCTAAATAGGTTATTCTTCAACCAGTGTAAAGGATAAAATAGGAGGACGGAGGAAAAAGGAAAAGTAACTTTTTCTTCTTTAACCTTCTCCCTTGGGAGGCCAGCTAAAGTGCTGTTCAAGGTCAGTGGAGAGGAATGAAGAAGCTCATTCCTGGCAACAGAGTGGGGACTTGAGGGAAGAATATTAGCTCTTGCAGTTCATGGCAGCCATGTCATATCAAGCTGGCACCCTCATTTGCAAATGGTCTTGGAAATTCTACTGTTCCCATCAATCTTCATTCAGTTAGGGCTCATTGCAGATAGGTCGTCAGGGGTATCTGGTTCATGGTGGGACACTACAGATGACATACTCATTTAACTTTGAGTCAGAGCCACAGACAAAAATTGATGGCTCCTGGGACAGCAGTCACTTGGAGTGAGCTGGCCCTACCTCTACGGCTGGTGCATGACTCTTGTCCTTTTCCCCATAGGCAGCTCTGTCTTCCAACCTGGCAGAAGTCTAATGTCTTCAAACAAGCCTTCATGAACTGCACAGCAGGTGCCATGAATGGTTCTGACCCCAAGGAAAAGGCGTGCTGGTTAGATGGTAGGGATTTAAAAACCATATGCATGAAAAACAAATATTTCCAGGCTTTTTTTTTTTTTTTGCATGCCAGTTTGATTGTGGCCCAGGATTCTTCTTGGCTATGATGTGGGGTGGCTGGGACAGGAGTGGTGCGTGCAGAGCAGAGGCCTCTGCTCCACCGATGGCTGCTTTTGCCCCATCTCCATCTGCTTGGGACCTGGAAAGGTAATGACATTATTGCACAGAGTTTTGGCCTGTGTGGCCACACATTGTGGTTATGTTTCTTATGCAGGTAGGAAACTGCCTGTCTTATTATTTTGTTAAGTTGCTTGGGCTTAAAAAAATTCCTTTTTGTAGCAAAGTAGCCTGACATTTTAAGCTAATAAGCTTGTTCCCTTTATCTTGTCCTGCTCTAAGTTAGACTGGATCTGCTTATAAAGTGCAGACTCTTAATTGCTATTCTTAAAAGGCCATCTTGCTAGGAAGGGTCTGGTTAAGGAATGGCTTTCTTCTTAATTAATAGTAAGCATGGAAGTTGCTTGACCCCCTCCACTGAGGTGGGGAGAAGCCTGACCTCTTTAGGGACCCACGCCAACTCTCAAGGCTTTACGAGCAGAAGAAAAGCACAGGTTTTATAGTTGGACGACATGGCAAGGAATCCCTGCCTCTCCCACTTATGGTGTAGTAATGTTACCGAAAGTGGCGTCTGGCTGCTTGCCCCTTGAAAGCCAGTACTCAGGAGGCAAGGTTGGTGGAAAGGAAAATTTGCATTATTTCAGAGGCTGGCAACTGGGGGAGAGGGCAGATTCGTGTCCAAAGGCCAATTCCCCCACTGACAGTCAGGGGGCAAGAGCTTTCAAAGGGGAGTTTCAGGGGTGTATAGGCGGAGGGAGGGGGCTACGTGCAGGAACAGCACAGTCAGCTCTGACGTCATCTTGAAATTGATCATGTGGTGGTCTGACCAGCCTCATCTTGATTGTTTTCAGTACAGTTAATCTTTGGTTCCAGGGTCGGTTTGTTTCCCTTTCTTTGAGGTCAGTTCTTGGAACTGTGGCAGCTAAGGTCATGGCTACAGTCTGGTCATCATGTAGTTAACTTCTTCCACCTGGTGGGGGTTTCAGTATCTACAGAACAACTCCCAGGATATGGCTCAGCATATTATCTACAGCCCTTGAGGCGGCTCTAAATGTCTCTGACTTGGCTTAATGACTAAACGATTATTGTTTTGTCCTGTTGGACTGCTTTCCTTTGCTTCTGCCTTTTCTCACTTCTCCGATTAAACTTATTCTTTGGCTGAAGTTTTTCTGCAGACAAAAGGCAGGGGAAAGACATGGGGGGTGGGGGGAGGGACCATAGGGCCCGGCTCCGCTTCAGTACTGAGCAAGACCCTCAACTTCAAGGCATAGTTTCCTCATCTTTAAAACGGTGACAATAACTAACAGCCCTGCTTCACAGATCGGAGGTAACGTCTGGGAGACACCTGCGTGGTGTGCAGCTCCACCAGGGCTACGTGGGTGGTGCCTTTCTAGCTGGCTCTGGTACCACAAGAGCCAGACCTTGGGGAAGGTGGTACAGGTCCTAGAATATGGGAACTGTGCACCGGGAACCGTCATGGACACATCTGGGGCTAGGCTGGGAAAAGCCCACGAGGCAATTCTCTGTGACGTTCCTATGTTTCTCATGCTATTGGTTCAAGCTTGTCTGAATAGCAGCCAACCTTGGAAGCTCGAGCTGAAGAAATGAAGCATAGAGCTGCCGCCCTCTCTGGAGATATTCCAGGATGGTAAATTCCCCTGGAGAGATGTGCTTACTTTCCAAGTTTAAAAAAAGGTGTGTCTCCCTCTCTCTTTTTCACCTGTAGGCGTTGGGGTTTAGGTAACTGACACAAGATTTTGCTCTCACTGTGGCTTTTGCTATGAGAAATAACTGGTTTTGGTCTCTGCCTCAGAGGTCTTGTGTCTTCTGTTATTATACATGCATAAACTAGGGGCAGCTTGCAAGGAGGGTGAAATCTCAGGCCCTTCACAGTTTCTGATTTAACACGTTCACATTTGGTGCCGGGTCTTTGAAAAGCAGAGAATTCTCTATACTCAGAAGGGTTATATATGTATAGATATAGTATCTACCTATCATCTCTCTATCTAGCTATCATCTGTCATCTATGTATGTATGTATGTATCTATCTATCTACCTGCCTATCTATCTGTCTAAGATGGATGAATGTATGGACAGACAGACAGAGAGATAGACAGATAGATCCCCATCCTAGCATAGTGTCTGGTATATACCTGGCTCTCGAAAAATGATGACCATTTGCTAACCAGTTATTAATGTTTCCACTGAGACTGCCGTGTGGTTGGTACTTGTACATGCAAATAGGGACGAGATGATACTGAAAGAAGGGAAAGATGCTGGAGCAGCACCATGGGATGGGAGCCCCACTGGACGGTCCCCCTCCCCCAGGGAGCCGCGCAGGGCAGGCATGTGGAACAATGAGGGCGAGTGCAATGCAGCCACCTTCAGGTTGCACGCCTGACAATGTGTCGTCAGGAAAGGAGCAGCAGGGCAGGTGGAGGTTGCTAGGGTGGCTTGCCGGAGGAGATAAAAGTCGTTCTCTGGCTGGTGGACGAGGAAAGGAAGGGGGGCAATAATGAGGCTGGGGAGTCGCTGGGCAAAGGCTCGGAGGAAGGAATGAGCATAAAGGTACTTGCCTTTCATTCCTTCAAACCTGAGGTTCCGCCTATTTTTTCCAACAAATAGTCACCAAATGCTGCCTATTTATTTCTTGAAGCTGCTCACGTATACCCTCCCCTGCCTCCTGCTGGCCGTGGCATCATCACCAGGACCACAGTGACTGGCCCAGAGCTGCCCTTCAGCTTGCATCCTTCTCTCCAGCCAGCCTCCCTAGAGCCGAAAGCGCAACCTCCCTTTGCTTCAACCGTATCTGGGGTCTCCCTGGCTTCAGGATGAAGATGAGCTGATTCCTCAGTTTGGCTCAGCAGCGCCTCTGGCGGCTGGCTGGTGCTGGGCACGGCAACCTCATCTTTTCCTACCCACCCTTAGAGCGGCTGCTCCAGCTTCTCTGAAGGGGCCACGGCTCTTTGAATGGACCATGCTGTTTCTTACCTACGACTTCAACCCTTTGCTCAGTTGCCGCTCTCCTCCTGTGTGACAATCCAGTGCCCTCTCCCCTGCACACAGGATTCCTGCGCTTCCTGTCCTTCCAGTGGGTGCAAACCCTGGTTCTCCTGTGCATCTTCCTCGCTGATGGTCCGCTCTCTAAAGACGGGGTCGTTGTCTCACTTGACTACTTTCTGCGTTTAGGACTGCACCCAACCCATTACAGGTGCAGATGGATAACATTTATGAGATCAGCTTGGTTGAAGATGGAAGGGCCTTTGGGAGTAGCTGGGTCCAGAGTAGATGTGACGGAGGGGCAGCAGGGGCAGCGTCGGAGGTTTAGAGAGACAGAGGAGTCTAAA
Organism: Aethalodelphis obliquidens; assembly: GCF_003676395.1. Lineage (NCBI taxonomy): Eukaryota > Metazoa > Chordata > Mammalia > Artiodactyla > Delphinidae > Aethalodelphis > Aethalodelphis obliquidens. The sequence goes on along the minus strand of NW_020837991.1, from coordinate 9,143,692 downwards.
CTGGATCTGAAGGAGAGGGACCAAAAGATGTTATTTTTCCACCTTGAAAGATTTCAAAATGGCAGCACATCTTTCTCTGAAGTTTGAATTAGTGTCTTGGAAAGACAACCTCCTGGTTCTAACACAAGTGTTGAAAAAAAAGTGAACATCTTTGCCTGTCCCTGCTCACCTCTAGCTTTGCACATCTGTATCTCCTCTTATCAGCACTGGTGCTGGGTGCAGGTATGCCTATTTGCTGGGGCTGTAACTGTGACCCTGTGGGCAGGTAGGACTTCTTCCCAGGAGGTGGTCATTTTGGGGTCCTTCAAGGTGGCTCCTTGGAGAAGAAGCCAGCCCTGAACTCTAGGCAGGAAACCCTTCTCTCTAAAAGCATCTCTTACGCTGATTCAGGTTTGGAGGAGAGGAGTGTCCTGGCATGGGGGCTCCGTGGTGAAGCCAACATGGTGCCCACCACAAGGATATAAGGCAGGACCAGGAAAGAAGGGTCCCTGGGTTAGAGGGGAAGCCTATGTGTCAAAGATGAGGTTGTCATGTCTAGTAATCTGGACTATCCATTTTCAAAGGTAATTCATTTTTTCCCTTACCCTTGACATCTGAATTGAGTCTTATCTGAATGTGCTGTCATGGTCTTCAATCATCCACTGCTTATAGGAATAGCTTTATTCCTCCTTGAATTATGAATATCCCTCCACAAGCCTGATTCCTTGGCTAGATCGTAAACTCCTTGAGGATGGAGACTACATCTTTTTATCTCTTCAGAGTCCAGTAAAATTTACTAGATAAGAACGGATGCTGAGTGGCCTGGGGCAGCCTAATTCCCTCAGAGTGCCTCACCGCTCCACCTCTCTGCAAGACCACGTTTTAAAGTGCTTCACCTGTGTCTTGATTTCAGTCAAGTGGAACATTCTGTTGACAGAATGGGATTGCCCGTGGCAATTTCCTCAATGCAACATCGGGAATCACTTCAAGTTTTCCATTTTATCAGGTTACCCTGTCGCACCCTGCCCACCCGCTGAGATGGCTTTCCCGTGGCTTTTGCTAATGGTCCCATACCTTGATGCCAGAGAGAGAAACTTCATGGAAGAAAACAGAGGTGCAGAAGAAGTTGCTTCTAAGTAAACTTCGAGATTGTGTTGGTGGGGGGGATGGCATCGTAGGAATATTTTCCCTTAGTTTGATGTGGGTGTCAAAATATCAGGCAAGTTACATTCACTGGACCCCTAACATGAAATATAATCTTTTTTTTTTTTTTCGCAGTACGCGGGCTTCTCACTGCTGTGGCCTCTCCCGTTGCGGAACACAGGCTCCGGACGCGCAGGCTCAGCGGCCATGGCTCACGGGCCTAGCCGCTTTGCGGCATGTGGGATCTTCCCGGACCGGGACACGAACCCGTGTCCCCTGCATCGGCAGGCGGACTCTCAACCACTGCGCCATCAGGGAAGCCCGAAGTATAATCTTTTTAAGACCTCTGTTAAACAAAAAATGTATAATCCAATTGCCTATTGATTGATTCAAGGAGGGTAAGAGTCTGTCTCCTCCACAACTCTAAGAGCAAATTAAGGGTGGGGTTTGATATTTTATTCATCTCCACTTTCCCAAGATTTCTTATTATTTCCACATAGTAGGTGCTCAATAAATGTTGTTGACCTATTGTTGAATGAGGGGTCTTTCTCACCTGGGGATTCTTCTGTTCTGTGGCATTAGGACCACAGCAACAACCACATCTCCATAGCAACAACCACATCTCCATAGCATTAGGACCACAGCAACAACCACATCTCCATAGCATTAGGACCACAGCAACAACCATATCTCCGTAGCAATAGTGGAGGTAATGTAGATGAATAATACAATAATTTGCAACTCCAAGGTCTCTGAAAAAGAATGTGACTGTTTGGAGTCACAGCAATGAGGACAGCAGATGAAAAAAGTATGAAGGAAGGCAGAATTAGCAGGAAGCCTTAGGTCAGTGCTTAATCTCCAAAGAGCCCACCACCCATATCTTTGTAAATCAGGAACTCAGTGTCAAGGGCTTTATCTCCTCCCAACGGTCCACACCAGCAGTCAAACTCAATACAGCTTCTGAAATATTGGGAGCTATTATTAGAGTCACTCCAGCCTTTTTGTTGTCATTTGGTATCGGCATTTCATAGGTGCTGTGTTGTTTGATCTCCAAACGGTCTTTGACTCCCTCTTGGTCTGAAGTCAGGATTTAGATATAAGGGGGGTGGTGTACAAAACATATGGCAGCCTTGCTGTTGTGATCTGTAGAGATGGCATGCCTCTGACAACTTCCTTTCTCCCCAGAGTTCCACTTTTGGGGAGTGCAGAACAGAGAACTCTCTTATTGATCTTGAAACTGAAAGAGTTAGTTCCCTGTCACTGCAATTGACAAAGGCTTTTGCAGCTCATTACTCACCAGGTTACATGGCACAATTCATTAAAATTCTGTTTCATTGACTGCATGTGTAAATAGGCTTGGGGAAGTTTATCACTTTTTGCCTCTTGCAGAGCTTTCCTTCAATGAGTGCGTTTTTCTTCTCCTTTTTCCTGCTAGAAAAAGTCTGCAATAATTGGCCACAAAATGTGTTATCATTTAAATGCAAAGGAAAATGAAATACTGACTTGGAATCACAGGTTCCTAGATGTTTTTTCCCCCTTTCTATTTGCTGCTATCTGATTCTGGGGGTTACTTTAATAAATACATTTGTTTCGAGCTCTTGTGACATTAATTTTGTATAAATTGTCAGACTTTTAAGCAGGCCTCTGCCCTGTAATTGCTCTTATTTGAATACAAGAAGAAAGAGAAAGATTAAAGGCAATTTAAAAATCTCTTTTCCTTTTATTAATACCTAAACGTTAAAGAAGTAATTCTTTGGAAAGTGTCCATCTTCAGATGAACCCAGAGCATCTGACAAAGGGCAGGAAACCATGTATAAGGCTTCCCCCTCAGGTGTGCTGTGAGGTCACTGGCTTACCCTAGAGTAAGGTTTTCCTGTAAAGGACCACATGGTAAGTATTTGTGGGCTAGATGGTCTCTGTTACAACTACTCAGCTCTGCCATCACGATGCAAAAGCAGAGATAGATAGCATGTAAATGAGCATGGCTATGTCTCAATAAAATTTTTTCTATGGACATTGAAAGGAGAATTTCATATGATGTTCAAGTGTCATGAAATTCTCCCCGTACCATCTCCCAACCATTAAAAAATGTAAAACCATTCATAGTTCATGGGCTGTATAAATGCAGGTGGCACGTGGGATTTGGCCCACTGGTAGGCTGCAGTTTGCTGACCCCTGCCCTAGAGCAGCGGTTTTTCAACTGTGATCCCTCAATGGCCCTGGGGACTTGTGAGATGCAGTAAGAATTTCTCCAGATATCATCTTGTGTTCTAATATTTCTAACAAAGTCATCCTCTGTCTGGGTTATCCTGGCCACACCAAGGGGGATGGTGGGTAGAGCTCTCTTGCCAAGGACATTGTTGTGATAAGGCATGGCGCTTGGGTATCGAAGGCTGTCTGCTATTTGTCCATTTTTATCAGAGGCAGAGCAGGCAGAGTGCTGATACCTTAGCATCTCCTGAGCATAACAAATAAGGTTGACGTCCTTTTTATGTGGAGTTCCCTGGGGTGCTCCCCGCACTCTGGACAGAACGTCAAATGAGAACCATCCCATCCTGTGACTCAGCACTGACATCTCCCTCCTCTGTCAATGCCCAGTGAATCTTAGGATCAGTAGCTTGCATTGTCTAATTAAACTTCTCCGAAGCTGAGCCCAACCATCCCAACTCCTAATAATGCAGTGATCCTGATTCGACATTGAACAATGAGAAGAATAACTCCCTATCACCCTGGGATCTGCTAATGTTCCTGAACTTCACATGTATGGACTCAGAGCCTTAAAGTGGGACTCTGGGAATAGAGGATGTACATTAATATCCTAATCCCGGAAATGAAGACCCCAAAGCCCAGCGTTTAAGTTGGTTTGCTAACGGAGCCGATTTGTACATTCAGATTCATCAGAATTAAAAGTTTCTCCTTTCTTTTTTCTTCTAGGCCACTCTAGATTTGGAAACTACCAATTCACTACACTTTCTGAGAAGGAGGCATCAGGAAAAAATAAACTGCTTGAAGTACGAGTCTGCATCATGAAATCTCCAGTTCCTCGGGAGCGCTCCCGTGAGGGTTCCGCTGGCTACAAGAGCCGGGCCAGGAGTCTCCTCGCCACCCTGACTGGTAATAAGCTGTCTCCAGGGCTCTTAAAGTCACGCAGAGCTGCCATGGGGGCGACTGGCCACTCGTGCTGGGCTCCGTTTGCTGTATTTCTTAAGCATGGCTGAGCCTGGGAAATCACTCACTATAGGTTCCATTTCTGTGACTTTTCTGCATCCTTGGAGGGGTTAAAATGGCACAACATTATTGGAGGTCATTTTTCCTTTCTTGTAAAAGAGAAAACAATGGCTTGTTTAAGGCATGGCAACTGGAATTATATTGGCAAAGCTTGAGACCCAGTATTGCATGAAAGATGGCCTTGCAATATTTCTTCTTTTCCTCTTGTACCAGCATCAAGAAAGCTGCGAGTCAAACCCTGCTAGGCAGTGGTGGGAGGTGCCCATGGGGAGGCGACTGTCCCTCTTGGTATCTTCTGCATTCAAATGTAGTGGGGGAATTAGCTTCTCCCCCAAATCCACCTCTTCTCCCTTAGCTTTTCTTAGGCCTGGAGGCTGAGACTGATTGCCCAGGGAAGCGGGAAGTGGCCGTTACCTGGAGCAAAAATGCCAGTGTTCAGCTTGAGTGGCAAATCAAAGATTTTAAAGTCCTGAACACCAAGTTTACAAAAGAGAAAAAAGGATTCGATTGGGTTTTCCTGAATTGTGTTTTTGCATGTGGTCCCTGACTAGCCATTTTTCTTTCCTTTCGTAGTGAAAGAATTCTTATCTGGCACAGTACCAGCCAGAATAAAGCTCCCTAACCCAGCCTCCCTTGCAGCTGGGAAAGGATGTCACAAAGTCACAAAGCTGGACCAGTGGGATGGAGGTAGATGTGTCATGAGGCAGCTGCTGGGAACCTTCCTTAAAACCTGGTCAGACTGAACTCCATGCCACCTCCTGGACCATGGGGGCCGAGGGCCCATCCCCAGGGGTGGGGAGAGGGGCAGAGAGGAGTCTGGTCCTGAGGACTTCATAGGGCAGAACTGTTTCACAAGCCACGGAAGGCAGAGCTTTGGCCCCATGACCTTGCCCCTGGTGTTATCCCATGAGTATGTTACATTACATGGTAAAATGGACTTTGCATTACATGGTAACATGGACCAGAGCCACAGACACCCAGCTTCGTAGTTGGTCCAGTGGGGAAGCAGCCACTCTCCCAGAGCATCAGGACCCTAACATTTCCTGGCATCCACGTGCCATTTGAGGAAATAGGAAGGAGAGAGAGAGAGAGAGATTCTTAAAGAGAGGAGACATTCAGGAAGACTAATTACGCAAATGCTTTCGACTGACAAGATTGAGCTTTAACAGGTATCCTGCAATCAATAAAGGTTCAAGAACAAGAAAAGTTGAGAAGGAGAATATAATGGTGGTGAGAGATTTTTTTCTTTTCTTACATTTTGCTCATATTATATAGTTTTCTAGCCTGTGACATACAGATTTATCCTTTCCACATTTTTGGTTCTTTCTCCCCACCATTTTCATCCTTTAGTTTCAAAGACTTTTCTTCTTATTAGAAACAAAACAAAACATAATTCTATGTCACCACTGTGCTGAGTGCTATCGAGTTAGTCTATTTGTTTGTTTTTCCTTTCTAAATTGCTCACTCTACTGGCATACAAAATAATAGATGTGATGGTATTTGTAGTTTAAGAACTGCAATTAATAGAATAAATAGCCATCCTGAACTTTGTGTTGATTACATCCTTGTTTTTCTTTATTGTGTCTCCACATTTGCATACATTCTTTAATATACAGTATTTAGTTTTACCTGCTTTTGACTCTATATTGATTGAATCATGTAGTTTCCCATGGGCTTCTTTCATTCAACCGAGGCTTCGGTCCATCTGTGTTTGTGCCTGTGCTGGTTTTTATTGCTATATTGTGTTCTATTGAATAAATATGCCAACACTTACTTATTCATTCTATTGAAGAGGGCCAATTAGGTAGTTTCTAGGGTTTTTGCTGCTGAGAAAGAGTTGCTATAAACACTCTCACAGTTTCCTGGTGCACGTTAATAAACGTTGCTCTAGGGTGAAACTTCGACAGGAATTGCTGGGTGGTGGGTTACATGCATGTCCATCTTTGCCAGATCGTGACAAAGCGTCTTGCAACAATGGGGGTGTTTAACCCTATGTGGCACATGTTCCTTCTTTTATGGGACTCACAGCACAGCTGGGGAGACAAGAGCAGCCTTCAGGAATAAGCTAGTGTCCATATGAGGTAATTAGGAGCTACGGGGTTCATTTAAGACATTAAAAAGAGAGCCCTATTACTCAGCCATAGAGAAGAATGAAATAATGCCATTTGCAGCAACATGGATGGACCTAGAGATTATCATACTATGTGAAGTAAGTCAGACAGAGAAAGACAAATACCACATGACATCTCTTATATGTGGAATCTAAAATACAACACAAATGAACCTATCTACGAAACAGAAACAGTTTCACAGACATAGAGAACAGACTTGTGGTTGCCAAGGGGGAGGGGGGTGGGGGATGGAAGGAGTGAGAGTTTGGGATGAACAGATGCAAACTAGTATATAGGGAATGGATACACAACAAGGTCCTACTGTAGAGCACAGGGATATAGAGTCAACATCCTGTGATAAACCATAACGGAAAAGAATATGAAAAAGTAATTATATATGTATAACTGAGTCACTTTGCTGTGTACCTGAAACTAACACAACATTGTAAATCAACTATACTTTAATTAAAAAAAAAGAGAGAGCTCTGTGGAGGTCTTGTGATATTTCTGCAGAGAAATCAGCCTGTGGCGGGGAAGTTTTCCACTGTGGGGGGGGGCAGGAAGTGATTACTTGACACACAGAAGAAGGAGAATGTTGGAAATGACACAGGGCAGCTGGGGAGGAAAAGATCACAACTACAATGGTAATAAATAACCCTCCTTCGGTGAGAATGGTGGAGGGTGCAGGCAGGAGTGAGCATGGCGCATCATCCCCTGGCCCTGGCTGGGTACTGGCTGCACACAAGCAAGAGCACTACTCATCAAGAGCTGCGATTCCCTCTGTCTGGAGGGTCTGTCTGGGCTTGTCCCCCTCTGGTGGCTCTTCGCGGTCACATCTCCTCCTGGCTTCTCTGAATCGCTGTGCTCCGTGGCCGGTTCTCAGGGCTCTGGGCATCCCGTTTAAGGTTCACTTACTCTGTCCCCAGGATGTCTAGTCCATTCCTGAAGTCAGTCAGTGAGAGGCACAGGAATGAGTGTATCTTCACATATGGGGAATGTGAGCTGTGCACGAAAACTTCAGGGTGTGATGAGTGATTATGACAGATGGAAAGCATCATATTTGGGTATCAGAGAAGACTGCTGAGGAAGGGACATTTTACCTGAGAGCTGCAGAATGAGCAAGAGAGAGCCAGATGAAGGGGTGGCAGGGTAGAGTGGGGTCTGGAGCCTTCCAGGCTTGTGGAGTAACACGTGCAAGCACCCTGAGGTCAAACGGTTTGGCCAGTGTGACTGGAGCATGTAAGTGAAGGGCAGAGTGACCTCAGGTGAGGCTGGAAGCGGGAGAGAGGAGGCAAGGGTACTCCTGTAAGGATTTCGCCCTAAGTGTAAACTGGAGATGCTGAGGGCTTGAGCAGGGAGTGAGGCATCCCAGCGGCGGCGTGTGGGAAGCCAGGCAGGACAGCAGGGGTGGCAGCTGCGAGGCTGCTGGAGAGGCTGCTGCAGCGGTGGACCAGCTCAGAAATCCTGGTGGCTCCCTTCCTCCCAACTGCTACTGGAGTTGGTGCCCCTTCAACACCCACTGCTCTCCTTCCTCTTTCTTTTCGTTTATTTGTTTCTCACTATTTCAGTGAGCATGCTAAGTTCTTCGAGAATCGCTGGACTTTTATAGACTTCACCCTGGCAGTCAGAGTGCCTCTTCTGGTTGGGAAATTAACCACCACAGGGGTGGAACACAGGGGTGTTTGGTATTTGACTGTATTTCATTGATAATGAAAAGCTTTGTTTTCCTTAGAGCAAAATCTTGAACTCCTTCCATCCTTTTTTTTTTTTTTTTGGCCGCACTGTACCACATGCAGGATCTTAGCTTCCCGACCAGGGATGGAACCTGTGTCCCCTGTAATGGAAGCGTGGAGTCCTAACCAGCGGACCACCAGGGAAGTCCCCCTTCCTTCCATCTTCTATTTGAATGCGTCTGTCCTCCTAGCCCTAAACTCCGTCTCCAGCATTTGATTAAATTTGGCTCGAGGACTGCTCTTTAGAAAACAAGCAGGACTTTGGTTGTCCTTTGTATCACTCCGTGGCCGTGGCAGGGTGTGTACAGAGCAGACATAAATACAACAAGTGTGAATACTTGTCATTGGCATTCCCTCCCCCAACATGTGCCAACATGTCCATTTTCAAGTGCAGGTAATCATTGTTAAGTTGATGCTAATGTGAAGAGAGAAAACGGCCCAACCCCAGATTCTGTCTCCCAGGGGTAGAAAGCATAGACCCAGGTGTCAGAATTCCTTCCCTGAGTACATATGGAGTGCATGGTGCCACATGAAACACAATTTCTACCACTACCAGCCTCACTGCTGATGGACAGAAGACACAGAAGGACGTGGGAGCCAGGTGGGCTAGAAGCAGTAAGGAAGGGCCCATGGAGGGAGTGGTCACCCATCTCTGGGGGTCAGGAGAGCTTTCTAGATGAGGCAGGGTCCTCTGATGAGGTCTCCAGTCGCAGTCCTTGGGAGCTCATCTAATCCTGGAGCACTTCCTTTTCCTGGCAGCAAGCAGAGAAAACAGTGCCCTTGAAACCATATACCGGTCTGCATCCCTGTCCTTTGACGGCTTTAGTCTCCCAGGCCTCCCTTTAGTCTCCCAGGCCTCCCTTCAGTCTCTAAAGGCTGGCTTAGTGAGGTGGATGGACCTAGAGTCTGTCATACAGAGTGAAGTAAGTCAGAAAGAGAAAAACAAATACCGTATGCTAACGCATATGTATGGAATCTAAAAAAAAAAAAAGGTTCTGAAGAACCTAGGGGCAGGACAGAAATAAAGATGCAGACATAGGGAATGGACTTGAGGACACGGGGAGGGGGAAGGGTAAGCTGGGACAAAGTGAGAGAGTGGCATGGACATATATACACTACCAAATGTAAAATAGATAGCTAGTGGGAAGCAGCCGCATAGCACAGGGAGATCAGCTCGGTGCTTTGTGACCACCTAGAGGGGTGGGATAGGGAGGGTGGGAGGGAGGCTCAAGAGGGAGGGGATATGGGAACATGTGTATGCATATGGCTGATTCGCTTTGTTGTGCAACAGAAACTAACACAGTATTGTGAAGCAACTATACTCCAATAAAGATCTATTAAAAAAAAGGAGTTAATTATTAGGAATGTGAAGATTCCTTCACATTCTGTGTAGAAACAAAAAATAGCTGTTGGGCCGGGGAACTGGTAACAATTTAGACTATAAGTCAGCCACATGCAGAGTCACCAAACTTAGAGGTCCCTGAAAGATACAGATACAGGCCTGACACAGATTCCTAAGTTGTTTTTATAGGAAGCAGACTCCCACCAGATGAAAACTACTAACTACAACAACATAGATCCTAGACTGGTTGAAACCATAGACACTAGACTGGTTGAAACCAGAAGGTGGATGACGCTTGAAAATTCACCTTGAGGCCAGCCAATCTGAGAACTGTGCACAAGCTGATCACGTACCTGCAGCCCCCTCTCTCCAAATGCCTTTAAAACCCCTTCCCTGAAAGCCATTGGGGGGTTTGAGTCTTTTGAGCATGAGCTGCCTGTTCTCCTTGCTTGGCGCCTGCAATAAACGCTGTACTTGTCTTCACCACAACCCAGTGTCAGTAGGTTGGCTTTACTGCTTGTGGGCGAGTGGACCCAAGACTGGTTCAGTAACACTCTTGCCTATCCTGCAGAACTTTTGTGGAAGTCAAATCAAATAATTTATGTGAAACGGTTTGTTGTAATTTTTTGAGTATCAAGGTTTCACAGAGGTGGTCGGATACACTTCTGGCCACTCTGCCCTTTTGCAGAAGCTTTTGGCCTGTGGCACTGCTCTGTCATCTCAACTCCAAGCCTGTCAGGTACTGAGCAATTCCCCCATCCACACAGGTGGTCCTTCCAATACACCGGTCACTCCCTCGGCTCCTGTAATTCTTTCCCCCACTCCACCTCAACCAGCCCCTGACTGGTCACATGATAGAGCTCGCCAGAAATTGCTCCACATCCAGAGTTTTGGTAATTCCAGCCTCCTGCTGTCTGATCACAACTTTCTGTTCCCTGGTTGCTCATTTAATGATTCCCTTTGTGCTGGTTCTTCAGTCTTATCAGGCCCTCTGTGCCGCTGACTATTTCGTCCTCTGCTAATCCATCCACTTGCTTCTTAAAGAGATTAGATTCCCAAGCATGTCTTTCTGATATTCTGAGCTTCCCTGGGCAAAACTCACCCTGCATGAAAGTGGCAATGTTTTCCACCCCACCTGCAAAAACATGGCATAGACACATCTCCAAGAAAGCAAAATTGATATTACTATAAATTCTTGATTACTCGTCTTAGAGATATCACCAAGTTTCTCAGGACAACGCACTGTCCCACAAACAGCCTCTCCCCCCCACCCCACCCCCAATTTGAGCAGAGCATCTTGTCTCTTCTCAGAGAAAAGTGAATTCATCAGACTGTCCCACCATCTCACATCCACATATACTCACAGCTGGACCCATTCTTTCTCCCTTTCTTCTTCTTCTTTTTTTTTTAAACATTATTTTAATTTATTTTATTGGAGTATAGTTGATTTACAATGTTATATTAATTTCTGCTGTACAGCAAAGTGACTCAGTTACACATAGCCATACATTTGTTTCTTCTAACCACTGCTTATGTTGGGTGCTGTGTGGCAGTGTCCAATCCTGCCCCCCACCCCCACCATCCTAGCAATGAAGGACTTTAATTAGCCAGCTCCTGGGAAAGCTGCCTACAGAAAACCGTCCACTGTCACCTCATTCAGGGGATGCCTCAGCTGATGAGAAACCCCATGGCAATGGTCTGGGAATGGTCCACGCCAAGGAGTGGGAGCCGGAGTGGCCCCACCCAGCAAGGTAGTCAGGGAATTTGGATTTCTTGTATCTGCAAATCTGGGCTCTGTGGGTTTCAAGGTCCTGGTGCCCCAAAGAGGAACACTCTACTGCAGGACACAATGAGGTTCCCATTGGCCAGCAAACTATAGCTGCCACCTGGACACTTTGGCTACTTGTGTGAAAACACCCACAGGCAAGGCGGGGTGCCACCATCTTGGTAGAGGCAATTAACATTGATCATCAAGAGTGGAAAGGACTGCTGTTATGTGGTGGGGCTGGGAGGAATTGCGTGACATTCAGGTTATCCATCTGGGGCTTCTTGGCATTCCTTTGCCCAATGATAGCAGTGAATGGACAAGACCAGTGTGCCAACTCTGCCTGGGTAGGGCATGGCGACTGGGGGCTCAGGCCTCTCGGGAATGACATTGGGGTCATGCCACCAGCTGAGGTACCAAGGCCAGCAGAAGTGTGGACCGAGGTAAAGAAAATCGAGAATGGCTGGTGGGGAGGGGATGACGAGTTTCAACTTGGGGCCCGAGGTCAGATGCTGTGACAGGGCTTCTGATTCGTCCCACTAACCTTACTAACTCTTCTGAATTTTCCACTGGCAGAGCAGCCCACCAGGATCCTGGAGGAACTGTCCCCAGACTCACACCAGAAGGATCTGAGTGCCGTAAGAGGTGGGTGTGATGGATGCTGGGTTGTGCTGTCCGGGCCCCCTGCAGGGGTGTGGGACTCACACCCCAGCGGCTCTGTGTGCAGCCCAGCTCTTCCTGGGGTGACCTCCATCTAATGACCCATCAGTTTGGGGGTATAAAAGTCTGGCTTTCTCTTCCAGAGCCTTGTAGCAACGAAGGCATTGGTACCCTGGGCCAGGAGGGAACTGGGGGGAAGAGAGTCCTTTGAGGAACAGTGACCTTGGGTTGAGGGGCACAGTCAGCTCTCATGACCTTGCAGGGTTGGGGCTGATGAAGATATGTCTTGACCTCCCTCTTCTCCTTCTCTTGAGTTCCTGTCAGGGCTCCTCATTGGCCAAATCCACACAGGAGCCATGGCTCCGCTGGTCAGCCCCCAGGGCAGAGAGCAGGGTGGGGGAAGAGGGTGGAGATGGCATCCATCCCGGAGGGCAAATGGAGGACACCCCCCACCCCCCACAGCAGCCTCTATAACCCTATAGTCATTGGACGCCTTCTCTTCCTGCCCTTGCCGTGCCTTCCCTGGCACCACGCTTTTTGCATCCCTTTCCTGGCTTCTCTGGGCACTTTTTGTTTCCTTTGCAGCATCCTCTTCTGTACTCAGCTATGAAGTGGGGAGGGGGGTCCTCTTCCAGCCATGGCTTTTCTCTCCTCTCTCCTTTCTCATCCCTTCCTCTTCCCCTTTTCTCCTCTAGTTTCTTTTCCCTTCTGTCCTCCTCCCTTCCCTTTCCTCCTCCTCCTTTTCTCACTCTTTCCTGGCAAATGCCTTCAACATCTGTGGCTTAAATGATCTAAGGTTCTATCCAGTCCAGACCTTGCCCCTGAGCTCCGAACCCCTAAATCGGACAGCTCACCCCATGTCTCATCTCCAATTGTGCATCAGACCTCAAACTCCACACGGCCAAGGCAGGACACAGGAACTTCTTCCCCAACCTGCCCTCTGCCAGCCGTCTCTAACATCCATCCAATTACAGAAACCAACGAGCTAGGAGTTAACCTTTATACCTCCCCCTCTTTGCACCTTCAGATCCTTTCCGCCACCAAGTCGTGGCTGATTTTGTCAACTCAGCATTCCTGGGATGCACCATGCTTTCCCTCTCTGCTGTCACCGCCCTGGTCCCTCCCACTGACATCTGTGATGTCCTAGGTAGTTTCCTTATTTCACTTGGGTGGCTCTTTCACCATCCGCCACACTGCATATTCAGTGTTATTTTCAATGCAAATTGAATCATGACACCAGACCCTGCTGAAGAGTCCTCATTGGCTGCCCATTGCTCTCAGTGTAACGATCCACATTCTTCAGTTGATCCGGTCTGACTTTCACCTTCCCTCACTCTCGTGCTTCTTAACAACGTTGGTGCACCTTCCTCTGTGCTGATACAGGGCCTCGGTCACCTGTGTCTCTTGGTCCCCCAGCAGCCTGTGACCATGAGCTCCTACCCAGTCTCCAGATAACAGAGCAGAAGACTTTGCTTCCAGGCCAAGATGTTTTTTGTTGTCTGAGCTGCGTGGCTTGTGGGATCTTAGTTCCCCAACCAGGGATCGAACCCTTGCCCCCTGCAGTGGAAGTACAGAGTCCTAACCACTGGACCACGAGGGAATTCCAAGATGGTTTTGTTTTTTAAATTATTTTATTCAAGTATAGTTGATTTACAATGCTGTGATAATTTCTACTGTACAGCAAAGTGATTCAGTTACACACACACACACACACACATATATATATATCTTCTTTTTCATATTCTTTTCCATTATGGTTTATCACAGGATATTGAATATAGTTCCTTGTGCTCTACAGTAGGACCTTGACGTTTATCCATTCTGTATATAATAGTTTGCATCTGCTAATCCCTAACTCCTGATCCATCCCTCCTCCATTATTTTTTTAAAAAATATATTCTCATGGTACCACATTCCTTTCCCTTAGGGCGCCCTGTAATTTCGCATTCAATTATGTGGCTCTCTCTTGAAAGCCTCCCTCCTCCTGGACCTTGAGTGGGGACCAGGTCTGTTTTTGCTCAGCATTTGGTCTGGATCTCCTGGCATGGGAAACCTTGGTCAATGATTGGCTGACTGGTGCGTGCTCTTAACCCCACCCACTCCATGCACTCTGTCTAGAAAACATGGGGCCCGGGGCTCCTAAGGGCCTAGACATCCTGAAGGAAAAAGCATCTGTATGCTATTTACAAGGTGGAGGAAAAAAGACTACATTCACACTAATTTCTAAAGAGTTGGGTTGTTTGTTTTGTTTTGAAATGTATTTATCTGCTGAGAGCTTTGAGTAGCACACACCCTAAGGGGCAGCGATTATCTGCTAATTAACTTTGTTGATTAATGGTAAATGAACATTGGGTTGCAGTTAAAAACTTGTGAGCCCACCCCACTTGCTTTTGGATAGTCAGATCTGCTTTCAGGGAGATTTCCCTGACTTAATGCCTGCTTTCGGTGTCGCGCTCTATCCGGCAGACCCAAATCGGGAGACGATTTCCCTTCTTCAGAGTGGTCTCGCTTACATATTTTGTACTTCGGGGAGTGACAGCCATGCAACCCTCCCCCTCTCACCTGCCACAACCCTAACCCTCCCCTGCTCCCAATGAGACAGGCTGGGACCTGGGGCCTGGAACCCTTTGCTGCAGTGCTTGCACCGGGACAAATGTCTCCAAGCAACCAAATACAAAGAAACTATAAGGGACTAAAAATAACTGCATGCATGTGCAGTTGGGGCAAATTATGGACAAAAAGACCAAAAATCCAACTGCCACTTCTGAAGATCTGGGAGCAAAAACAGTGTACTACGTATGCCCCCTGCATTCAACACCACCTAAGGGGTGGGCAAAACACCTAAGCCACCCCTCCAGCCCAACCCCTGGACACACTCCTACCCTCACCCCATATAAGGAACCAGCTTGCCCTCCCTCAGGGAGCGGAGCAAGGGAACCTGTTACTTGTTTTCAATCCCCCCTGCTGCAGCAGGGGCCCCAATAAAGCCTTGCCTGAGTTTCTTGTCTGGCCTCTGATCAATTTCTATTGATTAAGGAGGCCAAAAACCCTGGTCAGTAACACCAACCGTGGTTGAATGATCTGTTTATTTTTGTGAGAGTCAGAGGTATTAAGAAATAGGAGCTAAAACTTGGAGACAAGTCAAAAAGATGACAGCTTATCTCTTCAGCATCATGCTGGAGAAGCACTTCCCAAAGTGTGGGCTGGGAAATCCCTGGGAATGCCCAAACCCTTGCAGGGTGTCTGTGAGCTCAAAACTATTTTCATGATACCATGAAGATGTTATTTGCATTTTTTGCTGGGTTGACATTTGCACACGGGACAAAACCAATAGTGGGTAAAACGGCTCGTACCTTAGCACAAATCATAGCCCTCGTTATTGTATACTCACATACTCCCAGTAAAAAAAAAAAAATCTGTTTCACTGACAAAATCAGTGGTGATATTAATGAAGTTTTTGCTATAGTATAATGAAGTGTGTCAGCATTTGGAAGATCTGTAGAATTCACTGAATCAGCATTTCCTAAATGACCAATCATGAGAAAATAACGCCTGGGTGAAATATCCATGTAAAGTATAAGGTGGACCAAGGGATTTTACTGTAACAATACAAAAAGTTATTGATGTGGTTTCAGAATAAATGTTACTCATATTGCTCATCACAACTTGCAAGGAGAAATGACCACTTGTTTAGTTTTAGTGAAGTGTCAAAGAAAAGGATCCAGAATGATCTAGAAGGGTTATTAAAATGCCCCTCCTCCCTGTTCTGACAGTATATCTGGGTGAGATTGGATTTCCTTTGTCTACTCAACCAAAATGACATGAAGTAACAAACTGAATGCGGAAGCAGATATGAGAGTCTAGCTGTGTTCTATTAAGCCAGACCTCAAAGGAAATTTACAAAAATGTAAAACATGCCCACTTTTCTCACTAAAATTTTTTTCTGTTGGAAAATAGTTATTTTTCATAAAAGTATGTTATTTGCAATTTACATTAACCTATAATGGGTTTATTATTATTATTTTAAAATACTAGTTAAAAAGTCTTTAGTTTTAATCACAGCAATTATTGCTCTATTTAAAAAGTCTTTAGTTTTTTTTTTTTTTTTTTTTTTTTGTGGTACGCCTGTCACTGTTGTGGCCTTTCCTGTTGCGGAGCACAGGCTCTGGATGCGCAGGCTCAGCGGCCATGGCTCACGGGCCCAGCCGCTCCGCGGCATGTGGGATCTTCGTGGACCGGGGCACGAACCCGTGTCCCCTGCATCGGCAGGTGGACTCTCAACCACTGCGCCACCAGGGAAGCCCCAAAGTCTTTAGTTTTAACTTCTATTACAGCAATTTTTTTTTTTAAAGAAGCTGTTGGGGGTAGGAGTTTATTAATTAATTTTATTATTTATTTTTGCTGTGTTGGGTCCTCGTTTCTGTGCGATGGCTTTCTCTAGTTGTGGCAAGCGGGGGCCACTCTTCATTGTGGTGCGCGGACCTCTCACTATCGCGGTCTCTCGTTGCGGAGCATGGGGTCCTGACGCGCAGGCTCAGTAGTTGTGGCTCACGGGCCTAGTTGCTCCGCGACATGTGGGATCCTCCCAGACCAGGGCTCAAACCGGTGTCCCCTGCATTAGCAGGCAGATTCTCAACCACTGCGCCACCAGGGAAGCCCTATTACAGCAATTTTTATTACAGCAATTATTGCACAAAGCTCTTGGGGGTGCCCTTCTCCTGGATTCTCCCATGATCAGTTAAGTAAAACTTTGACATGTGCTCACTCTTGGCAGGCAAGTTATGTCCTTAAAACCATGATGGGAATTTCATCTCGACAAGGGACAAGGGTAAAAATGTTGGTAGAACTGTCTGCCACACCTCACCTCCTCGTGATGCACGGTGAAAAGGACACCAGCCTGGAGACCCCTCTGAATGCCCAGGGCCCACCTCTCCGGCTGCACCCTTGTCTGCCTCCCAGACTGAGATGTCTCACCTGGACACAGGGTCCCAAAGCCCATCACACAGAGCTGCGTGACACAAGTAAAGTACCCGCCCCTTGTATTGTCTAAGTGCCTGCCTCTTGTCCAAGCCTCATCATAGTGTGTTGGTCAGCCACAGCAGAATACCACAGACCTGGTGGCTTAAACAAAACATTTCTTTTCTCACCGTTCTGGAGGCTGAAACTCCAACATCAAAGTGCTGCCATATTGGTTTTCTCTAAGGACCGTTATGGAAGCCTTGTTTCCAGGCCTCTCTCCGTGGCTTGTAGGGGGTCACCTACTCAGTGTGTTCTCACGAGGTCTTTCCTCCATGCACGTGAGCCCTGGGTGGCTCTTTGTGTGCCCACATTTCCTCTTCTTATAGTGACACAAGTGACAGCAGATCAGGGCCAACCCTAAAGACCTCATTTTAAGTTAACTACCTCTCTAAAGGCCCCATCTCCAAATACATTCACTTTTTGACGTCCTGAGGATTAAGGCTTCAACATATGAATATTGGGGGGAACACAACTCAGCCACAACACTGGGTCAGCTGTGTATTACCCCTTCTGTGTAGCAAACACCCAGAACAGCTCAGTGGTCCTCAATAATACATAGTTATTTCGCTCACTGACCCTGACTTGGCTGGCCCACATTCCTAGGGGCTGGCTGGACATTGGCCTATCCAGAAAGGGCTTGGCTGGGACCACTGAGATGGCTGGGCTCTACTCCCCTGTGCTTTCTGTTTCAGCAGGTTACCCCGACCATGTCCTTCTCAAGGTGATGGGAAATGGCAAAGCAGACCAAGTTCAGAGTGAAGACACCTTTAAGGCCTCTGCTGTGTCATGTACCCCTACATCCCACTGTTTAAAGCCAGATGCTATAGACGGAATGTTTGAGTCCCCCTCCAAATTCATCTGCTGAAGCATAATGCTCAGTGTGCTAGTATTAGGGGGTTGGGCCTTTGGGAGGTGATTAAGTCATGAGGGTGGGCCCCCATGAATTTGATCTGTGTCCTTATAAGAGACACCCTAGAGCACTCCCTCACCCTTTCTGCTCTGTGAGGTTACAGGGTGAAGACTGGGGTCTGTGAACCAGGAAGTTGGTTCTCACCAGTTACCAAATATGCCAGTTTCTTGACTTCCTTTAGGACGGTGAGAAATGAATTTCTATTGTTTATAACCATCCTGTTACAGCAGCCCAAACAGACTAAGACACCAGTCATATGGCCAAGCACAGAATCAGAGTAGGAGGGCACCAGAAGGTCACAGAGCAAAGGGTGGGAATGTGGGGATGGGAGGGTTAAAGCTGGGACCATTAACGCAATCAGGCTACCACAGACCCTTAGTGCACAGAGCAGTCATTGTTCTTCTATTTAAGCCCTTCTTGAATCTATTTGAATTTCCATTTGCTTCCATCTTATAAGGAATTAGACGTGTTTATTATGTACTGACTGTATTCTAGTCATTTTATCATACTGTTCCATTTAATTTTCCCAACAACCCTAAGAAGTAGGCATTATTATTATTTTTTAATATATTTTATTGAAGTACAGTTGATTTACAATGTTGTGTTAATTTCTGCTGTACAGCAACATGATTCAGTTATACATGCATATACATTCTTTTTATATTCTTTTCCATTATGGTTTATCACAGGATATTAGAATATAGTTCCCCTTGCTATACAGTAAGACCTTGTGTTTATCCATTCTATATATAATAGTTTGCATTTGCTAATCCCAGACTCCCACTCCATCCCTCCTCCAATCCCGCCCGCCATCCCTTGGTGACCACAAGTCTGTTCTCTATGTCTGTGAGTCTGTTTCTGTTTTGTAGATAGGTTCATTTGTGTCATATTTTAGATTCCACATGTAAGTGATATCATATGGTATTTGTCTTTCTCTGTCTGGCTTAGTTCACTTGGTATGATAATCTCTAGGTCCATCCATGTTGCTACAAGTGGCATTATTTCATTCTTTTTATGGTGGAGTTGTATTCCATTACGTATATATACATATCCCATCAAGAAGTAGGCATTATTACCCACCTTTAACAGATGAGGAAACTGAGGCTTAGAAAAGTTAAATAACTCATCCCAAATGACTCTGTAGGAAAAAAAAATGTTTGAATCTAGAGCCTGAGAGCTTTTTCCCTCACCAGTGATTTTTAAATCTTTCCATCAGAATTACTCTATGGGCAGAGGACAGTGAATTCGTACCCCTAGGGGGCCTGAGGGCTACTGCCCAAATTGTCCATAACAGTATGAAAATTCTTAAAAGTTCTACATTTTCTCTTAAAAATTAATATCAATTTACCATTCTACTCCATCACCTTTCCTTTTAGCTATAAAAACTGCTGATATCTTTAAGCAGCATAGATGTTCCTGGAAGAAATGTATGTTTATTGAGCATCTTGCAGACCCCTGGCATGAAGCTGTGTTCCCTGGGAGCTTGCCCAACTAAGCTTGAGAGACATGGCAGAGCACCAGGCAGCCTTCCTGGAACAATAAAATTGAATGCCAGGCCTTGTTTGCTTGTTAGTATGCCTCATTGCAAATGGATATGACAGATTTCTGGCATCTCCTGTCACTTTTTTGACATTCCCAGACACTTTACTCATCCTACATTTAATTTGTCAACGGAATTTCCTTGAAGAAGTAAGGAGCAGCCTAACAAGGAAAGGGCAGCATCGATTCTGGGCTTTTGAGGTCTGCTACTTAAATGCTCCTTTAGAACTGACCCATTTTCTTTCAGAGCTCTGTTACGTATTGATATAAAAACTGGCCTGAAGGGTGCTTTAGTGGTGAAAGCTATCTACCTCAACATCCTGTTAGGACACAGTATTTTCTGTGCCTTCAAGAAGCTCAGAGTTTCCTTTTAACAGCACTCAAGATCACCTTGTGACCTCAAGGTAGAGTTGGAATATTACATGGTGGATTTTTTACAGTTTTGGTCTTCAAGGCAACATGTACATGAGTCTCTGATTAGAACCTTGAGTTTCTGGTTAGAACCTAGAGTATCTGGTTAGATGGTAGTGATAGGAGCATGGGCTTCCTAAGTCTTCCAGAAACTGTTCAGGTCATTGTCATACACCTGTGACCCACAGAATATGCATTAGCATTATGGGATCAGCTCAAAATCTGCTGTTTGTAGTAGATGCCACTGGTACTCCGATTTGCATTCTCTTGACCTCACCTCTGTGTTCAGCCACAGCAGGGGTGGACAGTTCTGTGCAGGCTTTGATTCTGTTTCTGCTGATGGTGTCTGGCCTTAAGAATGTGCTCCTTGACTTGGCCTTCTGCCCTAGGGCTCTTTCAATCACACGCAGTGTGTGTGCAGATGTGCAGGGGAGTTAAGCCCTGCAGGATCAATTCTTTACCACCGGGGACAGGACCTGACCAGACCAATGCTCCTGTCTCTCATCCTCCTGGCAAATAATCCTGAGGGGCACTGTGTGTACTGCTCAGGGGGGTCCTTTTGGACTAGGAGTTCCCGTTGCCTGTAGCAGTGACCTTGGCAATGCCATCTTTGCTTGGCTTTTCCTCCTTCCCTGTCTCAGTTTCCCCAGCCCTTGTTTCCTGGGATCACCCCAGAACAGGTGGCCTGCACCCAAGTCTTTGCTCTCCAGGGAACCCAAGCTAAGACACTGTCCTCTCTAGCTGGGTTCCTCTGGGCAAGTTGCTTCGCTTATCTGGTTTCTCCCAGTTGCCTCAACCCTTTGAGGACTGAAGTTCCTTCCAGCTTTGAAAATCTATAATTCTCTTTGAATGTCTCTTTCCTCCTGGGGACATCTTTCTCTTCACCATTCACTCATAAGCCAAACCTTAACATCCAAATTGGTTGGTTCTCCAATTTCAGATGAGCCACTTTATACTCCTGGATGCTCTGAAAGGATGACAAGCATTGCCACTCCTTGGAGACCTTTTCTTCTTCTCTGTGTGGGACACTCATGGTGTCGCATTTTGGAAACAAAAGGCAGGCATTCTTTGAAATCTGGGCTTTAGCGCCAAGATACTGAGGCTCATTGTGAAGTTTAGAGTCAGTTATTTCTTACTGACAGTTTTTCTTCCTTTAAAAAAATGCTGCCTCTCCTTCATATCATTTTACTAATGCAAGGCTGCCCACCTAGAAAAGGCTACTGGCTGCCTGACATGGAGACTTTGCTCTCCCTGATGGCACCAGATCACTCAGGATGGGAAGTGGCTTAGGGTAATAGGCAGCTTTGTGTTTCTGTCTGCTGCTCACCAGCTCCTATTATGTCCTTGAAAATCCTTTGCTGTGAACTTGTGGTCTGTGTACATGACAGGGGTGGGGCTGGGGGATTGCAAGGCGCTGGGGAGAGACGCACCTCATTTTTGTTTTTTACTGAACGTGTTCTGAGTTGTAGGAATCCACCCTAACTCCGTGAATTCTTATACTGGACCTCCACCTAGAGTGCCAGCCTAAAGCAACTGGGACCACTTACCAGGTGTGTGTGATGAGTCATGTGCCAGGTACTTTATTAGTGTTGTCACAGTAACTCTGCATGGTAGGTATTATGGTATTCATTTTTTTTTAACATCTTTATTGGGGTATAATTGCTTTACAATGGTGTGTTAGTTTCTGCTTTATAATATTGTATTCATTTTGATTAGTGGGGGAAACGGAGCCAATTCTATAGACTCTAGTTCTTTAGTTCTTCTTTTTTTTGCTTAAAAAAATGTTGAAATATAGTTGAGTTACAATGTTGTGTTAGTTTCAGGTGTACAGCAAAGTGATTCAGTTATACATATATATATATATATATATATTCTTTTTCAGATTCTTTTCCATTATAGGTTATTACAAAATATTGAGTATAATTCCCTGTGCTCTACAGTAGACCCTTGTTGTTTATCTATTTTATATATAGTAGTTTATATCTGCTAATCCCAACCTCCTAATTTATCCCCCCCCCCCACCCCAGTTCTTATTTTTACCCATAGCAGATGCTTGAGAAATATTTGCTGAAGAAATCAGTGAGCAAATGGGACTTGGAAGTTAAGAATTTATCTTAGGTGGTATAGCTGGCTAGGATTTAAACCCACATCTGGCTGAGTCCTAAGCCTCTCCCTACCTCCATGGCACCCGTTTTACTCCATCGGCATCTCTACAGCATCCCGACATTTTTGCCGCCATTGCTATTTGTGTACCAGGCTCATTTCTACATCAATATTTTGTTCTCATGTCTCTTCCAATCTACAATATTCCTCTCCCTTCTGTTTATCCAATTTCTTGCTTTTCTTCAAAGTCAGGCAGTTGGTTCAACACACACAGTAGCTGAGATTATTTTGCACATATAATTTTGTAACATTTTCCACGTAGCACGAGTTATTGAAGACTCTTTGTAAATACCGTACTTTAGGGCTGCATGCATGGGAAGGTAGGGTTCAAGTTAACTCACTGGAAGGTTGGTAAATAGCTAAAGGGCTCAGAGTTGAGAGAGCTGGTGTAAGTCTAGTATCTTATTCTTACCTTAGGAAGTCGACCTCCCTTGTTTTTCTCACTTGCAATCGAAGGGGCCTGGCTGCCATGATTTAAGCTCTCTTGCATTCTAAGCCGTTTGATTTTGTGAAGTCAAGACGAATAAAATGAATCATGAAAACAATGTCCGTTTATAGAACAAGTTTTGCCCTTAAGATGTTTCCACCTCGGTGCCGCTTCTGTCTCAGGAAGGCAGGGCTGTGCCGACCTTGAGGGCTGTGCCGATCTTGAGAGCTGTGCCGACATTGAGAGCTGTGCCTGCCCCTCCCCTTCCAGGCATGGTACCGTCCCTTCTCTGCACTCTTAGACCCCATGATGTCTGTTTCCAAGCGGTGTGAAAATAACAGTTTCAGCCCTGTCTCTTCCACTGGGTGGGGCCGTCCAGCTTCCAGGGGCCATTCCAGCCCAGCATCCCCACTGCCCACCCAGCAGGGGGCCTGTTACCCTGGGAGACAGTGCCTGACCACAGCCCTGTGCATGGTCTCCTAGATTTGCATTCTTTCCACTGCAGAAATATATTAACAACTTCCTTATAAATCAGCCTTTCTGCAGGATTGGAAAGCTTGCTGTCCACTGCCACTTTGTGTCCCCAGGTGCTCATGGGGTACTGAGCTGTAGCACACATTTTCAAGTCCAAGACTTACAGCCACCAACAATGACATCCTTCCAACATCTGATCAGCCATCACCAGGTTGGTCCCCCTTGGGACGTTCTAATAAGCGGTAATTCGCTCTCCCAAATGAAACGTTCCCATGCTACAGTTGCCTTTTAATTAAACTATCATCGTCTCTAGAACTTAATGATCCTAATCTTCCTGAAAAGGAGGAAGAGACTACAGTTTTCACAGGTGGCGTTCCTGGGTTTACATAGACCTGTTGATTTAAATGAGTTCAATTGCTTTGAATAAGTAAAGGATGCCAACGAATGTGAATCAATTAATATGGATCCTATTCCATGGGTGCCTTAGGGTTGTTTTCTCATTTAATGAACAGTTTAAAGTTGTGGTTACATGCACAGGCTCCGAGGCCAGACTATCTGGGTCCAAATCTTATTTGTGCCACTTAGTTGCTGTGTGATATGGGCAAGGTAGTTAACATCTCTGTGCCTTAGGTTTCCTCATCTGAAAACTGGTGGTACTCATAGTGCCTCCTGCAGGAGGTTGTTGAGAGGACTACATTAATTAAAGCTGCAAATGCTTAGAACAGTTCCCAGCATCTAGTTCTCTACAAGTGCTAAATATACGTGTTAGTTATTATCATCACATCATTGTCATCATTGGGATCACAGTTCCATACTGCCCGTATCAGGGCTGGCCTAAGATCAAACACAAGCAAGGGTCTTTATTACTAAAAGTTAGTGTTAAGGTTATTGTAGCGTTACTATTTTTTTTTAATGGAAAGAATCCCACAGAAAGTACAACTCTGATTTCTTTTTTTAAAAATTTATTTTATTGAAGTATAGTTGATTTACAATGTTGTGTTAATTTCTGCTTCTCAGCAAAGTGATTCAGTTATACATGAATATACATTCTTTTTCATATTCTTTTTCATTATGGTTTATTGCAGGATATTGTATATAGTTCCCTGGGCTCTACAGTAGGACCTGGCTCTTTATCCATCTTGTATATAATAGCTTGCATCTGCTAATCCCCAACTCCCAATCCATTCCTCTCCCACTCCCCTCCCACTTGGCAGCCCCAAGTCTATTCTTTATGTCTGTGAGTCTGTTTCTGTTTCATAAGTAGATTCATTTGTGTCCTGTTTTAGATTCCACATATAAGTGATACCATATGGTTTTTGTCTTTCTCTTTCTGACTTACTTCAACTCTAATTTCAGAGCATGACTATTCCACATATATTATTTTAGGGTCTGGAAACCATTGTTTGAATATATAGAATTCTTAAGAAGATTTCTGGGAGTCATGGGTGTTTTGGGGGTAGAACATGTGAATGTTTGAAGGGGAAAGGCATAATTCCTATTCCATCTTCCAGCAAGAAGTCTTGAGAGCTAACTTTTCTCAAAAAGATTCCCCAGGGCTCAGCAAGATTTCACAAAGTGACCAAAGCATCTGCTCTAGTTGGCTCTGCCTTCTCCGTGTTCTCTATCTGTGGGGTATTACATTCTTGGCCCCAGTTCTTCACCCCTCACCTTATCTATGCCTTTTGCCCTGAAATTTGTGTTTCTTTCAATGAAATGTGGAATGTACTTTCCTGGTCCTGGATGTTGGACTGTCATGTGACTTACTTTAGCCAATGGAATGTGGATAGAAGTGACAGGCCCAGGACTTAAGAAGCCTTTCCTGTTCTGTTCACCCCGCTTTTCCTAGGCCATTGCCATGGAAAGAACATGCCCTGGCTAGTCAGCTGACCCAATGTGGATAAGAGCCATGTGTAGCAGACCTGCACCCAACTTGAGCACAGCCAAGATATCAGAATCACCCCAGTGGACCACAGATGCATGAGAAATAGATGCTTATTGTTGTATGCCAAGAGATTTTGTGGCTGTTTGTTACATGGCAGTAGCTTATGATAGATAATCTCTCATTAATATCATGACAATCCTCTACCCTCATCTCTGCCCCATCATGTTGTTAGCCAAATTATCTTGAAGATCTCTGTGTATCAGCTAGGAAGGCATTCAGTTGGAAGTAATGTATCCAGTTAGAAAATCCTGAATGTGGAGGAAGTCAGTCCATGACTAGTACATCTGCTAAGTGATGCAACAGAAACCAGACCCTCTGTATATTTTTCTCTGCTATCCTTAGCATGTAGCCTCCGTTCTTATTTATGTTGACTTGTGTACACAGATGTCTGTTCCAAATCCATCTGAGTTCCATACAGGAAGAAGAAAAAAGAAGCACACAAGGCTGAATGAAAGCATGCCAACTGAGGCTGCCCATCTTAAAAAGCTCCTTTCCAAGCCCTATCTAGAGATATCCATTTACATCTCATTGACCATAATTGAGTCTCATGGACAACCCTATTTTCAAGGGGATCTGGGATAGTGAGCAGTTTTAGCTGAGTGTATTGTTACCTTGAACAAATCTGGGGTTCTGTTATTAATGATGAAGGCAAGAGAGAGTATGGAGTAGGCTGCTTGCAGTGTTTACTAGGAGGATCTGAGGTCAGGGGTTGGCAAACTACAGCTGCCCATTGTTATACATAAAGTCTATTGGAACCCAGCCATGCTCGTTTGTTTTCAGTTAGTCTATGACAATTTTTGTGCTACAACGTCAGAGTTTAGCAGTTGTGATGGAGACAGTGTGATGTGCAAAGGCTGAAATATTTACTCTCTGGCCCTTTACGAAAAGCTTGCCCACAAACTTATGGTTACCAAAGGGGGAATGTGGTGGGGAAGGATAAATGAGGAACTTGGGATTAACATACACACACTACTATGTATAAAATAGATAATCAACAAGGACCTGCTGTATAGCACAGGGAACTCTACTCAATATTCTGTAATAACTTATAAGGGAAAAAAATCTGAAAGAGAATAACTATATGTGTATGTATAACTGAATCACTGTGCTGTACATCTGAAACTAACACAACATTGTAAATCAACTCTACTCGAATAAAATTAAAAAAGAAAAGCTTGCCCACCCCTGTCTTAGGTAATCAGATCATGTTGTTCCTCCATTTAAACCCTCCCACTGGCTTCTAATTCTACTTAGAATGAAACCCAACCCCTCACAGTTCATAAGACAGGACCCAGTATGGTGGCTGCTGACCTTTCTCTAGGTGCTCCCTAGCTCAGGGAGGCTGGCTTTCTGTTTCAAACACACAGCGCCCCCTCCCACTGTGGATGCTTCTGCACTTCCTCTTCCCTTGATAGAAGGCCTTGCTTCAAGATCTGGAAGCCACTTAGTCCATGAGGTATTGAAATTTAAATTGATCAAAATGAAATGGATTAAAAATCAGTTCCCCAGGTGCACTAACTACATGTCAAGTGCTCTGTGGTCATATATTGGACAGCACAGCTGTGAAACAGTTTTATCCTCACAGAAGGTTCTATTGGACAGTGCTGCTCGAGGACTTCTCAGGGTCAGCATTAGCTTCTTTTTCAAATATCACCCTTTTCTTTTTTTTTTCGGTACGCGGGCCTCTCACTGTTGTGGCCTTTCCCATTGCGGAGCACAGGCTCTGGACGCGCAGGCTCAGCGTCCATGGCTCACAGGCCTAGCCGCTCCGCGGCATGTGGGATCTTCCCGGACCGGGGCACGAACCTGCGTCCCCTACATTGGCAGGCGGACTCTCAACCACTGCGCCACCAGGGAAGCCCTCACCTTTTTTAAAAACTTATTTTTTTAATTGAAGTATAGTTAATTTACAAAGTTGTGTTGGTTTCAGTTGTACAACAAAGTGATTCAGTTATGCGTATGTATATCTGTTCTTTTACAGATTCTTTTCCATTATAGATTATTACAAGATACTGAGTATAATTCTCTGTGCTCTAGAGTAGGTCCTTGTTGTTTATCTATTTTATATGTAGTAGTGTGTATATGTTAATCCCAAGTTATCTCCCCCCACCACTCCCACTATCCCCTCTGGTAACCATAAGTCTGTTCTCTATGTCTGTGAGTTTGTTTCTGTTTTGTAAATAAGTTCATTTTTAAGATTCCACATATAAGTGATATCACATGATATTTGTTTTTCTCTGTCTGACTTGCTTCACTTAGTATGATAATCTCTAGGTCCAGCCATGTTGCTGCAAATGGCATTATTTATTTCTTTTTTACCTTTTTAGTAATAGCTAACCCTCTCCCCAGCTCACTTCCCTCAACTTTCCTGCCCCAAGTCACCTGATTTATTTTCTTTGTAGAATGTATCTCTGTCTGAAATCACTCTGTATATTTGTTTGTGTGCTTGCTTATTGGCTATGTTTTCTTCTGGAATGCAAGCTCTGTGAAAGCAGGGATCCTGCCTGTCTAGTTAGTGGCTGAAACCTCTGCACCCAAAGCAGTGTCTGCCATATGATAAGAGGTTAATGATTCTTTGTGAATAACTATTATAAAGAAGATAGAGACTGATCTGGCTTGCAAGATAGACACTGATCTGGCTTGCTTAAAATCTTAGGAGATTTTATTCATCTCTGTTGGTGTCATGGCAGCAGGCAATGCCATTCTCCAAGCCTGGCAGCAGGTGTACTTTTTACATGTAGGGAAACCCTTATCCACAGGAACAAACATTCTCTGAAATGGGGGCAGTGAAGCAAAAAGGGTGACCTTTGCACCTAGTTCAGGGAAGCTGGAAGGTCCTCCAAAATTCAACCATTGGTCAAAGCTCTTCACATTTGGGGTATCCCAGGCCATCTCCTCTTTATTTAGAACCTTCTGGTGGCCCTCTAATTGATTCAAGATAAAGGATGGTACACAAGGTACTTCTGATTTTGTTTCTGCCTCATTTCTAATTGCTCTAATGACAACATGACATTCTCAGGCTGACAGGAACGCCTGCTTTCATTGGTGACTCTGGGTCATTGTTAAAGATCTTGGTGGATAGAGTCCATACCTTATTCTGAGGAAAAAGAATAGTATGAGGTTATTCTGAACAACTTTATACCAAAAGAGGGGAATTTTAGATCATCGAGGCAAGTGTGACTCCAGAGCCTCAGCCCCCTACATTCAGACATTTGTATAATTTCCTAAATCCAAAATTGAAGCACTAATCCACACGAATCATTTCTAGAATGTATAATTCGATAGAGAAAGTGAAATATCTTTCCACTTCTCTCTCTCTAAGAATTCTTTGCTTGAAATTTTCATTTGACGTGAGTGGTTCTGCCATTCAATCTACCAACTTCAGTTTATATTATAAGAAAATATAATAGAGAATCATTAAGTAATTAATCAATTCAGTAAAGTTTCACTAAGTAGGTCCCAGGCTGAATATGACAAATATGGTTCTTGACCTCACAGAATATACTTCTAGGTGGGGAGACAGACAAAACACATATTAGTAAAGAATACGTTTGTTGGTAAAGAGACAGCTAAGTACATTTTTTCATATGGTTTAAATGTTATAGAGACAACTGAAAAAGGACTGAGAATTACAAATAAACACTAGCTACATGTGGTTACTAACCACTTGAAATGTGGTTAGCGTGACTGAGGAACGGACTTTTAAATCTTATTTAATTTTAATTAACAATTTTGAATAGCCCTATGTGTCTCATGAGAAACATATTGCACAGTGCAGCTCTTTAGGATTTTAAACTTTTGAAGTTTGTGAAGACTTGCTTTGTGGCTCACAGTATAGCCAATTAAAAAAAGTTAAGTATGTTTGAGTCGTTAGGTGCTATAGTTTGTATGTTTATTTTAATCAGGTCAAATTGTTCTATAGCCTTACTTAAAAAAAAGTATGCTTGTTTTATCAATTACTGAGAGAGTGTGCTAACATCTGCCATTATCTTATAAATGTGCCTGTTTGTCCTTATAGTTCTGTAAATATTTGCTTTGTATATTTAGAGGCCATATTATTAGATGCATCCAAATTTAGAACGGTTATAATTCCTAGTGAATTGATCCTGCTTTTATTGAGAAATAATCCTCTTCATTTCTAATAATGTTTTTTTGCCACCGATTCTATTTTAGCTCTTGTAATGTAGCTGCACTAGTTACTTTTAGTTAGTGTTTGCACAGATACCCTTTACCATTTTTTATTTTCAACCTTTTTTGTATTTTTGTACACTTTAGATGCAGTTCTTCTAACTAGAATAAAATATAAACTTTTGAATCCAGTATGATAATCTTAGCCTTTTAACTGAAGCATTTTTACTGAAATTATATCTATATTTAAATCTACCTTCGCATGATGTGCTAGTTAATTACCTATCCTGCCCTATTTTTCTTGCTTTGTTCTTTCTCAAATTATTTCAGATTAAAAAAAAATGCTATTCACCTCTCCCCTTTTGTAACACAGTGTTTTATTCTGGATGGTCTTTTCTCACCTATATCTAATTTTTTGTAAATTCGTTCATTCAAATCTTGATTTAAATTATTGTATATTTCAGGTCCAAAACCTCTATTTGACTCTTTAAAAAAAATCTATGATGGCACTTTTTAGATATCCTGATTTTTTGTGAAATCTTAAAGCCTGGCTCATGGCATTGAACTTAAGTATAGTTGTTTCATAATCTATATCTAATAATTTCAATATCTGGAGTCTCTGTTGGTCTGTTTCTGTTGTTCAATTTTTCTGCTAGCTCATGGTGTTTGTCTTCACATGTGCCTGGTGATCTTTGACTATGTTCTGGGCATTACAGTGAAAATTTATTTGTTGAAATAACCTGAGGCCTACCATGGTATTCTCTACATCTGGAGAGGATTTCCGTTGCTTTCACCATGAGTCTAGAGGCACTACTTGTTTGGGGCCATCTTAATCTAAATTCATTTAAAACTAAATTGAGGTTTTCTGGGCCATCAGGTGATGTGATGCCAGACTGCTGTCCGTGAAAGAGCTGGTTAACATCCAGTTTACTGTCAGTCTTAGGGTATAGTGCTTTCTTGCCCCTCCCAGACCAAAGTGAAGGGTGGTTTACCTAGATTTCCTCCCATGATTTTGCCCTGCTATTTCCACAAGTTTCAGGGTACAGCTCAGCCTTTGGTCTATCTCAGCTTGACCAGCAAATATTCCATGGCTAAAGTCACCTTGAATGGTGGGCTCAACCAAATAAGCCTTACTATCTGTTAGTGGATCAGCGCTTTCAACAAGATTTTTGTTCTTTTTCTTTTGTCCAGACTTTTTAATGGTCTCTGAAGGAAAGATTGGTCTGAGTTATGTAGTTCAGTCTTGTTGGAAATAGAAATGATGGTGTGCCTTTAAGCAGATTACTTAATCTTTCGGAGACTATTTTTTTCCTGAGCCTTATTTTCTATTACTGCTATCTTTTAAAAATTTGTGCTCTAGGTGACAATTCTCACTGATAGAGCAGTTTGGCATCTTGTTCTTGGATCTCCAGATCTAAGAACACTGTAACATGTTCCCAGAAATAAATTGATGTGCCTTCCTTGAATGGCAAATTTGGCATCAGCAACAAGTCATGAGGCCAATGCTGATGTGATGCTCGACTGAAAATTTTACAGAATATTCTTGTGTTTTTATTGAATCAAGTAAGTGAACAAACATGCTTTGATTTTTCTTATTTTCCATTATGTTGCCAAAGATGTGCACATGGGAATTTGTACAATGAGCATGTGTGGGAGATGACAGCCACTGCTCAGCCATTGAGGTGGGGATTGTTAGCAAATGGCATTTGACTGCTCCCCAAAGATGAGATGGGAATTCCAACATGAGAAGATGTCTATTTGTACAATGCATTTTTGGACTGATTCAAAATATATTTACACAACGTAAATTGGTGCAACCACTATGGACAACAGTATGGAGGTTCCTCAAAGAACTGAAAATAGTACCGCCATATGATCCAGCAATCCCACTCCTGGGCATATATCTGGACAAAATGATAATTCAAAAAGATACATGCACCCCTATGTTCATTGCAGCACTATTCACAATAGCCAAGACATGGAAGCAACCTAAATGTCCATCGACAGATTAATGGATAAAGAAGATGTGATATATATATATATATACTTACACACACACAATGTAATACTACTCAGCCATAAAAAAGAATGAAATAATGACATTTATGGCAACATGGATGGACCTAGAGATTATCATACTAAGTGAAGTAACTCAGACAGAGAAAGACAAATATCATGATATCGCTTATATTGGAATCTAAAATATGACACAAATGAGCTTATTTATGAAGGAGAAATAGACTCAGAGACATAGAGCACAGACTTATGATTGCCAAGGAGGAGGGGGCTTGGGGAGGGATGGATTGGGAGGTTGAGATTAGCAGATGCAAACTATTATATATAGAATGGATGAACAACAAGGTCCTACTGTATAGCACAGGGAACTATATTAAATATCCTGTGATAAACCATAATGGAAAAGAATATGAAAAAGAATGTATATATATGTATAACTGAATCACTTTGCTGTATCACAGAAATCAACACAACATTGTAAATCAACTATACTTCCATTAAATAAAGTAAAAAATACATTCACACAAGTTAAAAGTTTAAATGTGAGTAAAGAGTTTTGAAATATAAGAAATCAGTTTGGGTTTTCCTGGTGGTGCAGTGGTTAAGAATCTGCCTGCCAATGCAGGGGTCAGAGGTTCGAGTCCTGGTCCAGGAAGATCCCACATGCTGCGGAGCAACTGGGCCAGTGCGCCATAACTGCTGAGCCTGTGCTCTGGAGCCCACGAGCCACAACTACTGAAGTCCACGCACCTAGAGCCTGTGCTCTGCAACAAGAGAAACCACTGCAATGAGGGGCCCACACACCACAACGAAGAGTAGCCCCCACTCGCTGCAACTAAAGAAAGCCTGTGTGCGGCAACGAGGACCCAACGCAGCCAAAAATAAATAAATAAAATAAATAAATAAAAAAAGAAATCAGGTCAAGCTTGGTGTGAATAATTTTCTTCAACTTGGATAATGAAAAAAGTCACAACCATTTTTTTTTCTTGCATATAGAACAAAAAATGGCAATACACAGTCTTCGTTGAGCACTAGCTATGTGAGAGGATCTTGTGAAAAGGCTTAACCAATGTTAACTCTTGTTAAATCTGATTAAACCCACTTTCTAGATGCAAAGTGAAGTACAGAGAAGTTGCCTTCATTTGTTCAGTTAGTGCATCAGAGCCAGGATTCAAGGGCAGCAACTTGGGCTCTTGTCCACTCTGCCATGGTGTTCATTTCTTTTTGATTTACACTGTAATTCTGTTAGTCCAAGTACTACCTCTACAGGGGGGCTGTACCTACCTTCCATGGGATCATTGGAGTAACACAAATAGGAGCTATTTAAAGGCACATCTGCTCAGTTTTATTTACAACTTGGCCTGGTGGGTGGATGAGTCTGAGGGTGTGAAGCTCTGGTGTGTATCCACAGGCCACCCCACTTTTCTGAGGCTACAGGAGCCCATAAATACCTCTCAGCTCCCTCCCTTGCTGCTTTGTAGGTTTGACCAGTCTCAATCCTCCTTGGCTGTAGAAGACCGACACTTTCTACTTACCTATTGTATTTCGTCTCCATGTGGTCAACTCCTGTAATCACAGAGGTCTGGGCACATGTGACAGACAGCTGCCCACTGCCACTTGTCACCTCTTCCCTCTTCACTGTCAGAGTTCACAGATGTCATAACCTGATGGAGAAAGTGAAACAATAGGAGACCAATACAAGAAAGCAAATTATTAACTGTTCTATTGATTCTTTTAATTTATTTATTGTTTACTTATTTATTATTGAATGGAAGATTTTTTATTTTATTTATTTTTTTTGAATTTTGTTTTACTTTATCTTTTTTTATACAGCAGGTTCTTATTAGTTATCTATTTTAACAGATTTTTTTTTTTTTGTGGTACGTGGGCTTCTCACTGTTGTGGCCTCTCCCGTTGCGGAGCACAGGCTCCGGACGCGCAGGCTCAGCGGCCATGGCTCATGGGCCCAGCAGCTCCGTGGCATGTGGGATCTTCCCGGACCGGGGCACGAACCCGTGTCCCCTGCATCGGCAGGCGGACTCTCAACCACTGCGCCACCAGGGAAGCCCTAGTTATCTATTTTATACATATTAGTGTATATATGTCAATTCCAATCTCCCAATTCATCCCATCACCACCACCCCCACCCCACTTTCCTCCCTTGGTGTCCATACGTTTGTTCTCTATATCTGTCTCTACTTCTGCCTTGCAAACTGGTTCATCTCTACAATTTTTGTAGATTCCACATATATGTGTTAACATACAATGTTTGTTTTTCTCTTTCTGACTTATTTCACTCTGTATGACAATCTCTAGGTCCATCCACATCTCTACAAATGACCCAATTTCGTTCCTTTTTATGGCTGAGTAATATTCCATTGTATATATGTACCATACTTCTTTATCCATTGTCTATCGATGAGCATTTAGGTTGCTTCATGACCTAGCTATTGTAAATAGTGCTTCAATGAACACTGGGGTGTGTGTGTCTTTTTGAATTATGATTTTCTCTGGGTATATGCCCAGTAGTGGGATTGCTGGGTCATACAGTAATTCTAATTTTAACTTTTTAAGGAACCTCCATACTGTTCTCCATAGTGGCTGTATCAATTTACATTCCCACCAACAGTGCAAGAGGGTTCCCATTTCTCCATACCCTCTCCAGAACCTGTTGTTTGTAGATTTTTTGATGATGGCCATTCTGACTGGTGTGAGGTGATACCTCATTGTAGTTTTGATTTGCACTTCTCTAATTATTAGTGATGTTGAGCAGCTTTTTATGTGCCTCTTGGTCATCTGTATGTCTTCTTAGGAGAAATATCTATTTAGGTCTTCTGCCCATTTCTGGATGGGGCTCTTTGTGTTTTTAATATTTAGCTGCAAGAGCTGTTTATATATTTTTGGAGATTAATCCTTTGTCCGTTGATTCATTTGCAAATACTTTCTCTGATTCTGAGGCTTGTCTTTTCATCCTGTTTACAGTTTCCTTTGCTGTGCAAAAGCTTTTAAATTTCATTAGGTCCCATTTGTTTATATTTATTTCCATTAATCTAGGAGGTGGGTCCAAAAAGATCTTGCTGTGATTTATGTCAAAGTGTTCTTCCTATGTTTTCCTCTAAGAGTTTTATAGTGTCCAAACTTACATTTAGGTTGTTAATCCATTTTGAGTTTATTTTTGTGTATGGTGTTAGGAAGTGTTCTAATTTCATTCTTTCACATGTAGCTGTTCAGTCTTCCCAGCATCACTTATTGAAGAGACTGTCTTTTCTCCATTGTATATCTTTGTCTCCTTTGTCATAGATTAGTTGACCATAGATGCATGGGTTTATCTCTGAGCTTTCCATCCTGTTCCATTGATCTATATTTCTGTTTTTGTGTCAGTACCATATTGTCTTGATTACTGTAGCTTTGTAGTATAGTCTGAAGTCAGGGAGTCTGATTCCTCCAACTCCGTTTTTCCCCTCAAGATTGCTTTGGCTATTTGGGGTCTTTTGTGTTTCCATACAAATTGTGTATTTTTTTGTTCTAGTTCTGTAAAAAATGCCACTGGTAATTTGATAGGGATTGCATTGAATCTGTAGATTGCTTTGGGTACTATGGTCATTTTCACAACATTGATTCTTCCAATCCAAGTACATGGTATATCTCTCCAGCTATTTGTGTCATCTTTGATTTCTTTCATCAGTATCTTATTGTTTTCTGAATACAGGTCTTTTGTCTCCTTAGGTAGGTTTATTCCTAGGTATTTTATTCTTTTCGTTGCAATGATGAATGGGATTTTTTCCTTAATTTCTCTGATCTTTCGTTGTTAGTGTATAGGAATGCAAGAGATTTCTGTGCATTAATTTTGTATCCTGAAACTACCAAATTCATTGATTAGCTCTAGTAGTTTTACTTCTTTTCCAATGTGTATTCCTTTTATTTCTTTTTCTTCTCTGATTGCCGTGGCTAGGACTTCCAAATCTATGTTGAATCATAGTGTTGAGAGTGGACCTCCTTGTCTTGTTCCTGATTTTAGAGGAAAAGCTGTCAGCTTTTCACCATTGAGAAGGATGTTTGCTGTGAGTTTGTTGTATATAGTCTTTTCTATGTTAAGGTAGTTTCCTTCTATGCCCACTTTCTGGAGATTTTTTACCATAAATGGTAAAAAGCTTTTTCTGCATCTATTGCGATGATCATATGGTTTTTATTCTTCACTCTGTTAATATGGTGTATCACATTGATTGATTTGCATATATTGAAGAATCTTTGCATCCCTGGGATAAATCCCACTTGATCATGTTGTATGATCCTTTTAATGTATTGTTGGATTCCGTTTGCTAGTATTTTGTTGAGGATTTTTGCATCTACATTCATTAGTGATATTGGTCTGTAATTTTTTACTTTTGTAGTATCTTTGTCTGGTTTTGGTATCAGGGTGATGGTGGCCTTGTAGAATGAGTTTGGGAGTGTTCTTTCCTCTACAATTTTTTGGAAGAGTTTGAGAAGGATGGGTGTTAGCTCTTCTCTAAATGTTTGAAAGAATTCACATGTGAAGCCATCTGGTCCTGGGCTTTTGTTTGCTGGAAGAGTTTTAATTACAGTTTCAATTTCAGTGCTTGTGATTGGTCTGTTTATATTTTCTATTTTTTCCTGATTCAGTCTAAGAAGGTTGTTCTTTTCCAAGAATTTGTCCATTTCTTCCAGGTTATCCATTTTATT
The DNA here is from genome assembly GCF_003676395.1 of Aethalodelphis obliquidens. Lineage (NCBI taxonomy): Eukaryota > Metazoa > Chordata > Mammalia > Artiodactyla > Delphinidae > Aethalodelphis > Aethalodelphis obliquidens. The sequence continues at coordinate 9,108,001 of NW_020837991.1, read as the reverse complement.
GGTATATAGTTGCTTGTAGTAATCGCTCAGGATTCTTTGTATTTCTGCAGTGTCAGTTGTTCCTTCTCCTTTTTCATTTCTAATTCTGTTGATTTGAATCATCTCCCTTTTTTTCTTGATGAATCTGACTAATGGTTATCAATTTTGTTTATCTTCTCAAAGAACCAACTTTTAGTTTTATTGATCTTTGCTATTGTTTTCTTTGTTTCACTTTCATTTATTTCTGCTCTGATCTTTAAAATTTCTTTCCTTCTCCTAATTTTGGGTTTTGTTTTTTCTTCTTTCTCTAGTTCCTTTAGGTGTAAGGTTAGATTCTTTATTTGAGATGTTTCTGGTTTCTTGGTGTAGAATTTTATCACTGTAAACTCCTCTCTTAGAACTGCTTTTGCTGCATCCCATAGCTTTTGGATTGTCATGTTTTCATTGTCATTTTTCTCTAGGTATTTTTTGATTTCCTCTTTATCTTCATTGGTTATCTTCTCTTGGTTATTTAGTAACGTATTGTTTATCTTCTATGTGTTTGTGTTTTTAACGTGTTTTTCCCTGTCATTTATTTCTAACCTCATAGTGTTGGGGAGAGAAAAGATGCTTTATATATTTTCAATTTTCTTAACTTTACTGAGGCTTGATTTGTGACGCAATATGTGATCTATCCCAGAGAGTGTTCCGTGCACACTTGAGAAGAAAGTGTAATCTGCTCTTTTTGGATGGAATGTCCTATAAATATCAGTTAAAGCTATCTGGTCTATTGTGTCATTTAAAGCTTATGTTTCCTTATTAATTTTCTGTCTGGATGATCTGTCCATTGGTGTAAGAGAGGTGTTAACGTCCCCCACTATTACTGTGTTACTGTCGATTTCCTCTTTTATAGCTGTTAGCAGTTACTTTACATATTGAGGTGCTCCTATGTTGGGTGCATATATATTTTTAATTGTTATATCTTCTTCTTGGATTGATCCCTTGATCATTATGTAGTGTCCTTTCTTGTCTCTTGTAACACTCTTTATTTTAAAGACTATTTTATCTGATATGAGTATTGCTACTCCAGCTTTCTTTTGATTTCCATTTGCATGGAATAACTTTTTCTATCCCCTCACTTTCAGTCTGTATGTGTCCCTAGGTCTGAATTTGGTCTCTGGTAGACAGCATACATATGGTTCTTGTTTTGTGTCCATTCAGCAAGCCTGTGTCTTTTGGTTGGAGCATTTAATCCATTCTCGTTTAAGATAATTATCAACATGTATGCTCCTATTACCATTTTCTTAATTGTTATGGGTTTGTTTTTGTGGGTCCTTTCCTTCTCTTGTGTTTCCCACTTAGAGAAGTTCCTTTAGCATTTGTTGTAGAGCTGGTTTGATGGTGTTGAATTCTCTTAGCTTTTGCTTGACTCTAAAGCTTTTGATTTCTCCATCGAATCTGAACGAGATCCTTGCTGGGTAGAGTAATCTTGGTTGTAGGTTCTTGCCTTTCATCACTTTAAATATATCGTGTCACTCCCTTCTGGCTTGTAGAGTTTTTGCTGAGAAATCAGCTGTTAACCTTATGGGAGTTACTTTGTATATTATTTGTCTGTTTTCCCTTGTTGCTTTTAATAATTTTTCTTTGTCTTTATTTTGTGTCAATTTGAGCACTATGTGTCTTGGTGTGTTTCTCCTTGGGTTTATCCTGCCTGGGACTCTCTGCACTTCCTGGACTTCGGTGGCTATTTCCTTTCCCATGTTAGGGAAGTTTTCGACTATAGTCTTTTCAACTATTTTCTCGGGTCTTTCTCTTTTCTCCTTCTGGGACCCCTATAATGCGAACGTTGGTGTGTTTAATGTTGTCCCAGAGGTCTCTTAGGCTGTCTTCATTTCTTTTCATTCTTTTTTCTTTATTCTGTTCTGCAGCAGTGAATTCCACCATTCTTTCTTCTAGGTCACTTATGCATTCTTCTCCCTTAGTTATTATGCTATTGATTCCTTCTAGTGTATTTTTCATTTCAGTTTTTGTATTTTTCACATGTGTTTGTTTGTTCTTTATTCTTCTAGGTGTTTGTTTTTTAATTCTTCTAGGTCTTTGTTAAACATTTCTTGCCTCTTCTCCATCTTTGCCTCCATTCTTTTTCCTAGGTCCTGGATCTTCTTCAGTATCATTATTCTGAAATCTCTTTCTGGAAATTTGCCTATCTCCACTTCATTTAGTTGTCTTTCTGGGGTTATATCTAGTTCCTTCATCTGGTACATAGTTCTCTACCTTTTCATGTTGTCTGTCTTTCTGTGAATGTAGTTTTCATTCCACAGGGTTTAGGATTGCAGTCCTTCTTGCTTCTGCTGTCTGCCCTCTGAATGGAAGATTTTTAAAATTCTATAGTGCTTTACAATTTTCACACACATGATTTCATATAATCCCAAAATAACCCCCTTTTTCCCCCTACCCCTATATTGCTCCTCCCCCTTCCCTCACCCCACTGGAAACCAACCACTAGTTTGTTCTTTATATCTGTGAGTGTGCTTCTTTTTTGTTTTCTTCTTCTAGTCTGTTGTATTTTTTAGATTCCATATATAAATGATATCCTACCATATTTGTCTTTTTCTGTCTGACTTATTTCACTTAGCATAATGCCCTCTGAATGCATCCATGTTGCTGTAAATGGCCAAATTTCATTTCATTCTTTTTTATGATTGAGTAGTGTTCCATATATATATACCATGTCTTTATCCATTCATCTGTTGATGGACACCTATGTTGCTTCCGTACCTTGGCAATTGTAAATAGTGCTGCTATGAACGTTTGGGTGCATGTATTTTTTCCAATTAGTGTTTTTGTTTTCTTTGGATATATACTCAGGAGTGGAATTGCTGGGTGATATGGTATTTCTATTTTTAGTTTTTTGAGGAAACTCCATACTGGTTTTTATAGTGCCTGCACCAATTTACATTCCCACCAATAGGGTAGGAGAGTTCCCTTTTCTCCACATCCTCTCCAACATTAATTATTTGTGTTCTTTTTGGTGATATGTGCATTGATTCTTGTAGTCAATTGTGCTTGAGGTTTGGCTGCCAGACCCTGTGGATGGTGCTCCTGAGTGCTCAGGGGATAGTGGCTTGTTGGGGCTGAGGGGTCATGGTTACCTGTGGGATGGTGAGCAGCAGGGGTAGCAAGGCCTGCAATGTGGGAGGGAGCCTAGAGGCTTTGGGAAAGAGGCCGTCACCCGGCCACCTGACTGAAGTGGAGGGTGTGCTGGGGAGGGGTGAGAAGCACCACTAGGCAGGTAAAGATGTCCGCCAGTAGGAGGACATGTGGGGAGGAGCTGATGTGTGGAGTTGGCCTGACCTCTGGCAAAGTGAATGGACTATGGCTTTGCAATCTAAGGAGCTGAACTTTGGATCTTGAATTAACCAGTTATCAGCTATGTGGCCCTGGGGACATCATTAGCTTCTCTTGGCCTCAGGTTCAGCATACATCAGATGGAGATAAAACATGCTTAATCTAGTTGTTGTAAGACTGAATGATGAGAAAATCTCTGAGGTTGTTCTTGGCACATTTTTGGGGCTCAGGAAATGCTGACTATAACAAAACCAGGTTTGGATTTCTCTTGGCAGTTGACCTTCTGTAGCTTTGTTCTATCACAGTTAAGGTCAGGGAACTGCAGTTTTACAGGAGGGAGGGGTCATATCTCCTCTCTGGTTTCCAGGCTGCCCTCCAGATGTGGCCAGCAGTTTGTTGGCATATTCAGCAGCTGCAGCACCTTGGTCGAACATTGTCTGGGGAGCAGCCTACTGAGATTTGCTTATTCCCCTTCTGAGCGTGTTGACAGCTCAGAGCCCATCACTTCAGAAGTGTGGTTTGAGTTGTCCCCACATGCAGCTCCCCCTGGACAGTGAAACTCACTGGGAACTCTCTTCTCCTCTCACTTAGCATTGAGGGTGTCCAAACTTGGTCCCCCCATTGGATTTCACCAATGGGAAGAGCTTGTTGACAGCTGTCGACCTTGTTTCATATGGGCAGTATCACTTTCCCAGGCCTGGAGGTTTTGGGCAATGCTAAATATTTTTGCTCCCAGAATATAGAGTCCCCACATTTCCCCATTTATTCTTCTGGCCCAAGCCTCCTGTCTGGTTGTCTAGCATGGAATCTTCCCCCCATCCTATGAGAACACAGTGTGTGTTTTCTTTCAAGGACTATTGGGAAGTTGGAGGGTGCAGGCAACACTGTTTAGAGTAAGAACAAGATCTTAGTCCCTACCGTGGGCCTGTTACTTAAACTTGCTGGAGCCTCAGTTTCTTTATCTGTGAAATGGGGATGAATACCCGCTTCATAGGTATCTCCTAGGAATAAGGTGTCATAAGCTTAACTCATGTTAATATACTCTTTTCTTAGCTGAGCCTTAGCAAAGTATTTGTTAAGAGATATAGGGATAGATCGATAAATAAACAAACACTAGACTTCTTTACGTCTATATATTTACTCAAGGATTTTAAAAAATTTGTATTGGAGTAGAGTTGATTTACAATGTTGTGTTAGTTTCAGGTGTCCAGCAGAGTGAATCAGTTACCCATATACATATCTCCACTATTTTTAAGATTCTTTTCCCATATAGGTCATTAGAGAGTGTTGAGTAGAGTTCCCTGTGCTCTACAGTAGGTCCTTATTAGTTATTTATTTTATTACTCAGAGAGTTTCTAGATGAATGAGTTATCACTTATCCATGTTAGGAAGACAGCTTTTTGCCTGTTGCTCCACAGAGGGTTACGCTGGATGGGTCCATACAGCACAAGCCTTATCAGCAAGGACTCAGGAACTAAGTTGCCTGCTTTAAATCCTGGCTTCACTGCTTCCTGGCTGTGTGTTACTGAGAAAGTTCCTTAACCTCTCTGTTTCTAAGTTTCCCAACTTATAAAATGAGGAAAACAATAGCCCCCTCACATAGTGTTGTTGCAAGGATTAAATAAATTCATATGTTCAAATTCTGACAACAGTTCTTGATGATATAGCTAGTTAATTTGCCTTCTTCCTTCACCCTTGTAGACTGCCCCTCAAATAGCAGACAGAGGAGTCGGACCAAATCTTCCACGGCACATGGTTCTGTTCCTCTGGTCCAGCCCTCCAGAGGCTCCTATTAGCTCTGAGGAAATCTCAAGTCCCTGCTGGGCCTCTGAGGTCCCATCTGTCATCCTCCATGCTTCCCTGTCTGGCCTCTTCCTTCCTCTCCACAGACAATGAAGCCCAGATCTTCTCCTGAACATCCCCACCTTCCCCAGATCCAGCCTCCTGGCTCGTGCCCTCACCATGTTGAAATCTCTGTCCCAAAGCTACCTCATCAGAGAGGTCTTAGTTAACCATTCTGTGGACACGACCCAATTCATTACTTTCCATCTCCCCAAATTGGTTCTTTTTAGATGGCACTTATCAGTACCCAACCCATTTTAGACTTACTTATTAGCTTATTTTATGTCTCCTCCCTTTACAATGTAAACTCTACAAAGACAGGCCACTGATCTGTACTTTCAGCACAGAGAGTAGTGCCTGGTATCTTGTGGAAATCCAAAAAGTATTTGTGATTGTGAGTAAGTGAATAGATTATCTGTAACCCAACCATCTGGTGGTTGGGTGGTGTTTGAGTGTTGCCTGTGCATTAGGCACCTAGGAGGCCAACATGACGTAAGTAAGCTTAAGTCACATCAGGCACGTGTATACGCAGCAGGTAAGCCAGACCCCTGGAGTTTCGATGGGGCGCTGGGGGAATGTCCATTCCTTCCAAGCCCTGTAGACCTGAGCTTGATGGAGCACACAAGGCCAACGCCTAAGGAGCTTTGGTTTCTCCAGCTGGTTAATCAATAAATAATATCTAAACAAGGACTCTGGATGGTTGAGGGGATGCTGTGCGATCCCTGCCTCATGGAGAGTTGGCACCAAGAAAATGACAGCTGCAGTTTATTCTGAAATTCTGGAGTTTTATTTATTTATTAAAAAATTTATTTAACCGATGATGGACACTTAGGTTGTTTCCATCTCTGGGCTATTGTAAATAGAGCTGCAATGAACATTTTGGTACATGACTCTTTTTGAATTATGGTTTTCTCAGGGTATATGCCCAGTAGTGGGACTGCTGGGTCATATGGTAGTTCTATTTGTAGCTTTTTAAGGAACCTCCATACTGTTCTCCACAGTGGCTGTATCAATTTACATTCCCACCAACAGTGTAAGAGGGTTCCCTTTTCTCCACACCCTCTCCAGCATTTATTGTTTCTAGATTTTTTGATGATGGCCATTCTGACTGGTGTGAGATGATATCTCATTGTAGTTTTGATTTGCATTTCTCTCATGATTAGTGATGTTGAGCATTCTCTCATGTGTTTGTTGGCACTCTGTATATCTTCTTTGGAGAAATGTCTATTTAGGTCTTCTGCCCATTTTTGGATTGGGTTGTTTGTTTTTTTGTTATTAAGCTGCATGAGCTGCTTATAAATTTTGGAGATCAATCCTTTGTCAGTTGCTTCATTTGCAAATATTTTCTCCCATTCTGAGGGTTGTCTTTTGGTCTTCTTTATGGTTTCCTTTGCTGTGCAAAAGCTTTTAAGTTTCATTATATGGAATTAAAAAAAAAAATGTCATGAAAAACCTAGGGGTGAAACAGGAATAAAGACACAGACACAGGGGGCAGGTCCTGATGGTGCTGGCACTCGGTGACTCCTTATTCAAGATGACCGGCCGACCCTGAGGAAAGCACGCCCGGCCCATCAGTTTCCACCATCACTCTCAAACGTTCCATGCTTCTCCAACAGAGGCTTGGAAGAGAGAGAACTGACTTTCTAAAGAGTTTGGGAAACCTGAACACACTGTCAGCACGAGGTTCCAGGGTGCAGCCTGACCATCAGTCATCCGCACCACGTGAAACCTCCAGATAAATGTGGGCAGATCCAGGGTTTTCTTGTCACCACCTGCCAGGTGGTGGGCCAGGCATTTGGCACCGAGCTCTGCCTGTGCGGTGCACTGGGTAGATGCTGGCCATGAGGATGGGTCAGCCTAACCTGTAAGCATGGCTCCATGTTGGCTCATGGCATTGTGGTGTTTTCAGAAGCAGATTTCACCCAGGACCCTGAGAGCCAGATGGGGATGTCTGGAGCAAGTAGCAGGACCTCCTGTTCCTCCATCCCTCCCAGGGAAATGATGCTGCTTTACTTTATGGCGATGCTCCTGTTAGGCTTGTGATGGAATATCTGTGGCGAATGGCAGTGTTTAAGAACAATTAAAGGCATCCACTCAGGGCACCGAGATGCATGTGGCATGGTTCCTGCTCTCCAGGGCCTCACAGGTTAGCGCCTTCAGATTTCTCTTCAGAGACACAGACAGCAGCCTCTGCTGCTAAACAATGGATTTATACAGCTGTGATGCAGTCATGGCCAAGGACTCTTTCCGGGAGCAGACAGCATCAGTCCTTCAGCCCAGGAACACAGATGATGCAGAGGAAAGAGTGCAGGCTTTGGTTCCCAAAAGCGCTCACGCTGGCTGTTAGAAATCCCCAAGCTCTGGCTCCTGTTGGAGGTTCTGATTGGACTGGTTGGGCAAGGCCCCCGCAGTAGCATTTTAAAGGCTCCCCAGGTGATTCTGCTGTGCCCACCTTTCTGAGCATCAGCACTGCCTGGGGAGATTTCTAAACATCACAAATGCCTTCACTCACTTCAGACTCACCAAGTCAAAGCCTTCAATGGGATGGGGTTTTAGCAACTGTTAAAAAGAACCCCTCTGGGGGCTTCCCTGGTGGCACAGTGGTTGAGAGTCCGCCTGCTGATGCAGGGGACACGAGTTCGTGCCCCGGTCCGGGAAGATCACACATGCCGCGGAGCGGCTGGGCCCATGAGCCATGGCCGCTGAGCCTGCGTGTCTGGAGCCTGTGCTCCGCAACGGGAGAGGCCACAGCAGTGAGAGGCCCACGTACCGCAAAACAAAAACAAAAACAAAAAAATCCCCCCAAAAACCCTCTGTTGCTCTCATGCAGAGCTGCGATTGACAACCATGAATTAGATTTATTATCTTTTTGAGATCCAGTCCACTTTCTGTGAAATGGGCTGCCCTAGAGGTGGGCTGCCATTCAGTAGGATCATGCACGTTATATACTTGGGCACACATTCATGAATGTGGATGTTTAGCAAACTGTCCTCCTGTTGGTACTTTCAGCCTTCAAGTGGCCAACTACTTCTGGCTGGTTTAAGCAATGGATTTAATTCACTGGAACATTTTCTCTTTGTTTTATGCATGAGTTGTAAATGGTGTGGGTCTGCCATCCTGCTGCTAATAAAGCCATCTAAAACTGTAAAATTTTTATTTTGAAAGGAAATCTATTCACTTTTCTGTCAGTTTCTTTGGGCCCTTGATCTCACCTGTTCACTCAGGAAACACAGGTGAATGTTCCTTCTGTGTCAGACATGGCTCTTGGCTGGAGATCCTCCCAGCTCTTCATGGGGATCACCACTAATGAGAGGGACAGACATCTAAATAAGAAATAAGGGACTTCCCTGGTGGCACAGTGGTTAAGAATCCGCCTGCCAACGCAGGGAACACGGGTTCAGGCCTTGGTCTGGGAAGATCCCACATGCTGTGGAGCAGCTAAGCCTGTGAGCCACAACTACTGAGCCCACGTGCCTAGAGCCTGTGTACCGTAACAAAGAGTAGCCCCCCCTCACCACGACTAGAGGAAGCCCGCACACAGCAATAAAGACCCAATGCAGCCATAAATAAATAAATAAACAAGTAATAATGCTGATTATTGGGCGAGGTTTCTATGAGGTCTATAGGGACAACACTTAAGAAGCACTTATCCTCCCCCCCCCCTTTTTATACATCTTTATTGGAGTATAATTGCTTTACAGTGTTGTGTTAGTTTCTGTTGTACAACAAAGTGAATCAGCTATACATATACATATATCCCCATATCCCCTTCCTCTTGAGCCTCCCTCCCACCCTCTCTATTTCACCCCTCTATGTGGTCACAAAGCACTGAGCTGATCTCCCTGTGCTATGCGGCTTCTTCCCACTAACCATCCATTTTACATTTGGTAGTGTATATATGTCCGTGCTACTCTCTCACTATGTCCTAGGCTCCCCATTCGCCCCTGTGTCCTCAAGTCCATTCTCAACATCTGCATCTTTATTCCTGGCCTAAAAGGGAAGCCCCCTGCACTGTTTGTGGGAATGTAAAGTGATACAGCCACTATGGAGAACAGTATGGAGATTCTTTCCCCCTTTTGAAGAAATTTTTTCAACAGCAAAACTGCAAAATGCTTTGAAACAACAATGAAGTGATTCCCAGGTGACGCATAATCTGCTGTTGCCACCTCCATACAGTTCAAATATCAAGACTTTTATATTATGTTCAAGAGAATCCTAGCTGACAAATGTGAACCACTTTCTGTTCTGAATGGGGCATCCCAGTGTGGGGGAGACATTGGGTTTTGTGGGTGGGTGTCTGGTGGTCGTGGTAATGGTCTTTGCTCTCTTCTGGCTGGGCCAGGAGAAAAAAATGGTATTAAGAGATAAATTGGTACCTAGAAGGGCAGTCTATTGACTAAGGAGGCCAAAGAGGCAGAGCTACCTGCTCTTTAGATAATTAAATAGATCTTGTTTCTACAACTATTAACTGAGTGTAGAGCATTGCTTCAGATGTGGTCATGAATGCAAACATGTCTACTTTGTCTGTATCTGGGCCCGGGGACCACATTCCAGATCCTCCTTTCCCTACACTCAGTATTTTGAGTGCAAATATTTTAATAAGAAATACACCCATACTGAGGAATATTCATTGAAAATGTATTTTTCAGATTAAACCCTATTATCCAATTTAATTTCTTGGTCAATTTTCTATGAAGTGCAGTTAAAATGCCTCCAATTGTTTCCACTTTTATTTCTCTGAAATTAGTTTTATCTAAATCAATTCTTTTCATGCAATTGTTTTTGCTCTAGAGATTTAATTTGTTGGCCAGATTTATTATTAATAAGAAATTTTACTGATTATGGCTTCTGCCATTGTGAGTTTTCTTTGTGGTCATTAATTCTACAAAGTCTAATTTTCTGGGTCAAATTTTACCATATGCAATGTTAGCCATTGCCAGCTTTATTTTGAGTTGATTATTTCTACCACTCTTACTTGCTATGAGTTAGATAAATGATGGATTATATTTATTTCTTCCATAATCCATGAGAAAATAAGAGCAATTTTCTGCACACAATTCCAAGTATGCCCAACTCTTCAGGATGGTCTATTATTGGCTAATCCACATTTCCACATCTTTCTGTCCATTTGTATCCTATGAATTAATGTATCCACACTGCTCTTAGATCAGTAAGTAGATGCTGGGGTCAAAACAGCATATTTTTTAGGCAGTCTTTGCATGTTGATGAGCTTTTCTAACTGGGTGATATTACTTGATCCTGGGAGAGAGCCTTGTGCATGTGGCCCCTCCCACACATCCACTGCTACTCAGACCCCAAGGTCCAGGTGAGAACTGGACTGAGAGAGCTCTGGGCTTTTCCAGGTGAGATTTTGTTGAAATGGAAGTAACAGGATTTACCTAATGACAGGTCAGGAAGCAGAGACAAGTGTATGCACCAGAACTCCATTCAGGAAGAACATTGTATTCATTTGGAAGAATTACTTCAAAAAGTCTCTTGGGGTAGACTTCATGCTCAACCACCAGAATGTAGTGGCTGAACTGACATGAGAAAATAAGGAAGAATATGAGGAGGGGAGGACTTAGAGTAGGGGATGGTAGAGGGAGAGATGAAGATGGAGCCTGCATTAGTCTGCCTGGGCTGCTGTAAAAAAGTGCTACAGACTCAGTGCTTTAAACAGCAGACATTTATTTTCTCACAGTTCTGGAGGCTGGGGATGCAAGGCCAAGGTGCCAGGTAACTCACTTTCTGGGGAGGACCCATATCCTGGCTTTTTGGCAGCTGCCATCTCCTCGTGTGCCCTTATGGGGAGGGGTGTCTCTCTGACCTTTCTTCTTATGAGGACACTAATCCTATCAGATCAGGGCCCCACCCTTATGACCTTATTTAATCATCTTTAGAAGCCTAGTCTCCAAATGCAGTCTCACTAGGGGTTAGAGCTTCAACATACAAATTTTGGGGAAGATACAAACATTCAGCTTGTAACAGAACATGTGAGCAGTGGGTTATCAACAGCTCCCCATGGGAACTGACACCTGAATCCCAGATATTTGATAAAGTTGACTAAACTCACCAAAGCTAGGGGGTAATTTGGATTTCCTATGGACATCAGTGAGAGAGCTCATTGGAAGTTTTCTTGGGACTTGGTGGAAATGAGAGAGAGGGGGCTTTGGAATTCTATAAACCATAAAATCAGGGATTCAGAACAATCTGAATTTGTTTTGTGAGAGGTTATAAAATGTATCTGGACATGATAAACTTACATATGTGTACATGTATATGTATATCTACTATTTACCTATCTACTTATTTATCAAAAGACTTGAGGAAACTTACAGAAAAATAAGAGAAAAATAGATGAGGAAATCAGGCAAGAGAGATAATCAGGGTACGAAAGGAAATAAATACCTGAAAGGTCAGCACATAGAAACATATAGGGCAATAGAGAATTTCAAATTTTATGGACTGCACATTGGTGCTAAGCTTCCTGGTAGCCAAGGCAAAGAGGGAACAAGAAGCAGATAAAACACTTTATAAGCCTCTAATATATTACACACAAATGACCAGTGATATTAATTTGTCTCATATTCCCCATAGTATTTGATGAGAGAAACCAACTTTAGTGGCAAAGGGAAATATTTAAAGCAGAGATATGTATACTAAACTTCTAACAACACTTCTATACTTTAAGTAGAATTCCCAGATGTAGTCTTCAGCCACTGAGGAAAGTCTAGAAATGGGCACCTCACAGAAGAACCCTCATTAACCCAGATTAATTCACCAAGCATTTGTTGATGCCTGCTTTGTACCAGCCAACGTCCTGGTGACACTGTAGCCTATGTCACTGTTTCCTGACATAAACACACATAGGTAAGGATGGACTAGAGACATCTTAGTTTATTTTCCCCTTGTTCATTTTTTCTATAAACATTTGCTGGGCCTGCTTTGTGTCAAGTATTTCTCTGGATGCTAGGGGTACAGAAGGATAAGGTCCCTGGCCTCCGAGCTCATAGCAGGCAGACCAACCAGTGGGCTGAGATGTCCACAGTGAGGAATGGTCTGTGAGGGGTTAGATTCTAGATGTCTGGACACTGAATGTGCACCCCACCTTCACTGGTGGTTGTGGGCCACCCTGAAACTTCCCTGTTTGGATGACATTGGCTTCTTCCTCCAGACCTTGCTCTTGGGTAGTGCCAAGATCCATCTAGGTGTAGCTGTGAGGGGGTGAACCATGGCCCTCTGTCACGTTTATACTTTAAGCCATATTGGAGGATCTATCCAGTCCATAAAATCCTGGGAATTTCCCCCTCACACTTGCTTGCAGGATTTGGGCTCTGTGACCTCTCCTGAGTGTGACCACAGAATGAATGACCCAGCCGTGGTCTGGCTTCTGAGACAGAGGAATTACCAAAGGACATGAGTCCTCTCAGCAGGGTTCCAGGTGGCCCTGTTCAGGTGTAGCCACCAAGGATGAGGTCCCACCTCTGGTGTCTACTGCATGTCTGAATCCACCCATTTATAACTTTCTATAACTTGGACACCAACAGCCAAATGAACAGCCCATGTTTTCTTCTCTGAAGAAGGTTAAGTAGGAAGCAAGAATCCAACCCACTAAGGTGATCATTCTCTCCTGACCAAATACCTTTTTTTTTTCCTTCCCTTAAGCCTGTGTAATGACTGGGTCTCCCTCTGTCCATCCCTGGAACCACAGGTAAGGGTAGTATTTATGTAACACTCACTGCTTAAGCTATGCCATGCTTACAAGCATCTCACACACCTCAGGGGATCTCATTATGTCCCTGTGAGGAGGTGCTGAATGCTCTCCATCCCAGGGAGGGGAAGCTGAGGCATGTGAAAGAGATGGGGTGGGATTATCAGCCTGGCTCCAGAGTTAGCTCTCTTCCCTACTCACTGTGCTGCCTCTCAGGTAGCCAGGGCTTGGGAAGGCCTTTCCTATCTACTCATGGATGAATGCAGACCTTTGGCTGCCTGGTTTCTCAGGGACCTTAGGTGGCCCAGATCTTAAAGGGTCCATCAGGGATAAATTGTTGAAACTATCTGCTCACAAATATCTAAGAGGGTTCCCTGGGCCACCATTCAGGTGGTGAGATCCCTGTTGTGTGGGTTGGACATTTTACGGGTGTACCTGTTGGAAGCACTCCCATCCTTGAGTGTGTGGCTGTGTACATTTGTCAAAACTCACTGAACTTGTTGAAAAATAGATGTGTTTCAGTGTGTGTAAATTATAACTCAGTGAAGTTGATTTTTAAAAGAGGGAGAAGTAAAAATATACCTCAAACCCTAAGCTTCCAGAGTCCCATTCCCTGGGTTGTTCAGGCCGGCCATCCCCCAACCATGGTGCCGTCTTGTCCTCCGTTGGCTGATGCAGCTCTTGGGCCCACGACCTTCCCTGATAACTGGGAGCTGGTGTGTGATGGCTGGGGGAGAGTTATGTGTGTTTAGTGATGACAGTGGAGCTGGGGATTCTTTGGCATGCTCTGTCCCTGTCTGTTTTATCACCTGAAGCTGCCGCTGCTGTTGCCAGCTAAGAAGCCCCAGAGCTGTCACTCTGGTGAGCTCAGACTCTGCAGGGAAGGCAGCCAGCTGAGCCTGACAGAAGCCAAGGGGGATCCCAGGGCTAGAGCTGTAGGTTTTACAGAGAGACTCCACGTTTCTAGGATAACTCCTCTGGTCTTAGTTGCCATCTGAAGCATGGAAAGATAATGCTTGGGACCTTGTTCTCAAACATATGGATGCTGTGGGCTCACCTGAAGCCCAATGACATCAGATTTTCACAAGCATTGGGTAGCCAAGACTTTGCACCATCATTGACCAGCAGCAAACTTTGGGCGAGTCACTTAATTTTTCCAAAACTCAGCTTCCCCATCGCTAAAATGGGTAGAGTAAGATCTGGCTCATGAAGGATGCTGGGTTTTGGTAACTCTTACTCCAGGGTCTCCTCCTCCAGGATGCATCTCTGATGATGTCACCATCTCTGTCTCCCGTCCCTGCCTGTGAAGTTTACAGCCCTGATGGTCTCACCTACATTAAGTTATATTGCTTTGGGTTAGGGTTAGGGTCAGCATTAGGGTTAGGGTCGTTGAGTCAACTGTTGTTGTTGAGTCAAGTGATTTCCTCCACTAGAATGTAACCCCCTGTGGGCAAGGACCAACTTTTATACCACCTTCCCCCTCACACTCTCCTTGATCACTACATTATTACCTGGTTGATTTTTTTCTGTAACACTCACCATTGTCTGAAATCATCTCTTTATTTATTGTTTACTCCTTATCACCTGACTCTCCCACTAGACTGTAAACTTTTGGTTACTTTTACTGCTCTATCTCCTGGTATCTAAAAAGGTGGGTGCCAGAGAAATCATGGGTCCTTGGTGAATATCTGGGAATGGATGCATATACCGCTTCAGCATCCTGCCACTCCCAGCACAGATCTGAGCATACTTTGGGCTCAGCATGTACTTTCTGGTCTGTTGGCTGGTTGATTGAATTAGACACAGGACGAGTCCCTGTCAACAGATGGTCAGGGATGGGATTATGATGGTCCCAGGTGTCTGGCTTGAATGGGGCACAAGGGACATGGCTAATTTTATGGGCCCATTTGTGGCTGCTGGTTGTAGCAGTAGCAACAAAAATGGCTTCAGCTACAAAGGATAGACAGCATCATCTATCACCAGTGCCTCTTTCATCAATCTACTCTGAAAGCCAATTTTTATGAAAGAGGCTTTTAATGGGAATGCCAGGTTTGTGAAGTGGAAGTCAAAGATAAAGATGGAAGGATGCTCTTCAGGCCTTTGAGTACCTATGAGTAATTCTTTTTTTAATTTAGGAGGCGAATTCTAAAGGGGAATTGACAGGTTTTATCCTCCCTTAATTGTCAAATAAGATGGATCTTGTTTCCTCACTAGGATTCTAGGTTAGGCCATCAATTTCCCTTTTTATTTTTTTTTTCCATTATGGTTTATCACATGATATTGAATACAGTTCCCTGTGCTACACAGTAGGACCTTGTTGTTGATGCATTCTCTATATAATAATTTGCATCTGCCAATCCCTAACTCCCAATCCATCCCTCCCCAGTCCCTCCCCCTTGGCAACCACAAATCTGTTCTCTATGTCTGTGAGTCTGTTTTGTAAATAAGTTTGTGTCATATTTTAGATTACACATATAAGTGATATCATATGATATTTGTCTTTCTCTATCTCACTTATTTCACTTAGTATGATAATCTGTAGGTCCATCCACATAGCTGCAAATGTCTCAGTTTCCTTTTAGGCAGAAATCCATTTTGTGGGAATGACCTTTGTCCCGACCTATGTGATAACACCAGGAATTTGCTGCAGTGTCCTCGAGGATCAATAGGAGTATGTCTAATTGTTCCTTTAGGGCACTGGGGCATTCCTGCTCCCCTTCCCTAGAGTGGAAATTTCCGAAATCAGTGAGTCTGACTGTGGAGCATGTCCTTCTCATGGTATGTAGGATGTCCACTGCCTGACTCCTAATGACATCAGTTCATGTGTCTGAGACTGCACAGCTGATGAGTGATGGAGTGGAGTCGGCTGCCGGGCAGTTAGATGATGGACACCAGTCTGTCGTGCCTCCTGTCTCTCAGGAGGAAGGGAGTAGTGAGGGTGACCACCCCATCTTGGATTCCAGCTGGACCCTCTCAGCCCAGGAGGTCTCTCCCATTGCTGCTATCCCTTCTGCACATGGCCTCTAACAGACACCATGTGAAACCCAGCAGAACAATCCTAGGATGTGGTTCCTGATTCCACCTCACCATGCAGGCAGGACATCCACAGAACCAGATGAACCCACTGAACAGAGCCTGGCATCCAGAGACGGGGCTCTGTGAGTTACAGGAGGAGCTCTAGGCTTCCTGGGAGAGGCAGATGGATGGATTTCAGAAGATGAGTAGGACTTCACTGTCCAGAGAGGATGGTGTCCTCAGACAGTGTCCCAGCTATTAAAAGCATGTGCCCAAGTAGAGGCAGGTGTGAGCATGAGGGGGAGGGGACAGGGGAAGAAAGATGTGGACAGAGCAATGGGTTTGCAAGAAGTGAGGAGGGCTGTTTGAAAAGGTAGACAGGGAAATTCTATCCTGTTCCATTGATCTATATTTCTGTTTTTGTGCCAGTACCATACTGTTTTGATGACTGTAGCTTTGTAATATAGTTTGAAGTCAGGAGGCCTTATTCTCCAGCCCCGTTTTTCTTTCTCAGGATTGCTTTGGCTATTTGGGGTCTTTTGTGTTTCATACACATTAAAATTTTTTTTGTTCTAGTTCTGTGGAAAATGCCATTGGTAATTTGATAAGGATTGCATTGAATCTGTAGATTGCCCTGGGCAGTATAGTCATTTTGACAATATTGATTCTTCCAATCAAAAAACATGGTATTAAAAAAAAATGTAGGCAGGAAAACTGAAACTTAGTGACCAAAGTTAACTCCCCAAGTCACACATTGGGCAGTGGAAGAGCTGGGGGAGTTTAACTTAACCAGCTTCACCACTGGAAGTGTTAGTCGACAGGCAGATGTGACTCAGAGAAGGCAGGGCTGTGAGGGTCCTTGTCCAGTCTCCTAGGTGAATTCGTCCCTTACCTCCAGCTGGTCCCTGTGCCCTCTTGGCACCCCAGGACATCCAGCCTCAAACTGCCTGGTGAGCAGGGTCTGGAGCCATAACCACACATCCATCGCAGGAGGAGTGTCTGAGGATGGAGGGTCCAGGGCAGAGACCCATCAGGGAGGATTCAGCTGCATCTCTCTGTTCTTGCCCAGGTCCCATTTCTTCCAGAGGGAGATGCTCTCAGCTTTCAGCGTGGCTGTGATCCCAGGACAAAACCAAACACAGCCAGAGGACAGTGTGGCTGCCACGGGGCCTCTCCAGCCCTCTCCTACTGAACTCGTGATACTGCCAAGATGGAGATGATCACATTCAGCTGTTGAAGATTTAAAACAAAACTCAGCTTTGCTCCACTGGGTTAGAGAATCTCCAAGAAAACTCACAGAAAGAAAGAGGTTAAAATGAGAGGCATCCTCTCACTCTTAGCAAGGACTGGTCCCCCCGGTCACGGCACGTGAAACCGGGACTGTCAGGGGTGGGCCCCACAATTCCCATTTCCTATCCCTCCTCTCCTTTTGGCAATAAAGACATGCTTTTAAATGGTTTTGCCCTTGAATGCTTTCCTCTTTATCGCTGAAAATGACTTATGTTGACAAACAAGAAGAAAAAATATATATACCATATCCTGGAAAATTGCATGATTTGGTGTTGCAAAAACCTGTATTTAGTGCTTCACTGGAACTCCTGTGCTCCAGGGCCACAGTAACCGTTATAATTTCCCTCAGAAGAAACATGTTAGGAACCGTATTTAAGAGAGATCTATGTGTTCTGTCTTTCTCTGGTGTCACTAATAACAATATAAAAATACTAACATGCTAGGTATGGTGCAAACCCATTTAATCCTTCCAACAACTTATGAGCTGCTACTATCTTTATTTTTCAAAAAAGATCATTCAGGTTCAGAGAGATTGGGTGAGTGGTCAAGGTCACCCAAATGGGAGATGTCAGCTGACATTCACATCCAGGTCGGACTGGCTCCAACATCATGAGTTTTTGCCACTTTACTGCCTGCCATTGTCAAGTGATGGCCACTACTTTTAGCAAAGAAGAATTCCCCACCTCTCTACAACCTGGCGTTGCTTCCAGAACATGATATCAATACCAACTAATTCATAAAGTCACCAATCTCTTTCAGAAAACCCACTGATCAAGAATTATCACCTTATAAGTGACACATTTTTATTTAATTACAAAAGCTCTGAAGATGGCATGTAATTTCACGCTACATCTCCTTGTTTTGCTTATTGCTTTAAAGCAACTATATCACTGAAAGGATTTAAAAGAGAAATGGCTCCAGGGGATATAAAAATCCTTAGATGTTTGCATCTAAATAAACTGGTCATGCCATTAAAGGACAGAAAAAGGAATATTATTAAGCAGTCTGTAATTAAAGTATTGATTCTTTCTGCGTGAATAAAAAGCAAAAAAGTATTAATTAGCAGTGAAAATACTCTAAGATTAGGCTAGGGAGATACTAAAGTGAAGCACTCAATACAGTGCTGAGTAGTATATTGTTTTCCATTTAGAAGGTTTATATTTGAGGAAGAATTATAAGAAGACAAGTAATGTTTCTACTCGAAGCTGAATTATTTTGTTTAAGAGTTTGGGTCTTTTTTTTTTTTTTGGCATCTCTGTGAGTTTCTGGAGCTGCTGGTGTGGAGAAGGGGAAGGAAAACATGGCCAGTGTCAGCATCCTTCTCTGTGCTGCAGGTGGGCCAGCTTCCTGCCCTGTGCTGGTGCAATGCTCTGTTGTTGCTGTCTCGAATATTTGAACTAGGGGCTCTTCTTTTTCATTTTGCACTGAGCCCTGAAAATGCTGCAGCAAGTGCTGCCTGTAGACACCCTTCTCCCCCCTTCACAGTTCTGCCAGAGGCTTGGCTGTCGTTACCAGGAAGCTGTCCGTTGGGAATTCTTTTCTTCTTTGGGGACCCTGGCTGACCTCTTTCGCTTGTTGTCCTTCAGAATAGTCGTGTATACATGCAAATAGGTAGGAATGAATTCGGCAACACAAACAAACAAACAGGCATAAAAACTGAACCAATTGAACTTTATAAAGTCAGCTGTTTTCTTTTACCTGTTATGGTGGTTGTCCAAGGGACTCACTGGATTTTTCATATTCCCACTGGTCCCCTTGAGAAATGAATGTCATGTTTAAATGGAGTTCACGTGGTGCAGATATTTAACTGATTGCATGTGAAAGGATTTCGTTATTGAAGTATTGTTAATTAACAATATTGTGTTAATTTCTGCTGTACAGAAGAAACTGTACAGCAGTTATTATTATTTTATTTGTTAGTATTTATTAGTATTTATTTATTTTAATTTTTAGTTTATATTGAGGTGTGTTTGATTTACAATGTTGTGTTAGTTTCAGGTGTAAAGCTAAGTGCTTCAGTTATACATATACATATATCTATTCTTTTTCAAATTCTTTTCCCATTTAGGTTATTACAGAATACTGAGCTCCCTGTGCTATACAGTAGGTCTTTGTTGGTTATTTATCTTAGATATAGTAGTGTGTGTATGTTAACCACAAACTCCCAGTTTATCCCTCCCCCCACCTTTCCCCTTTGGTAACCATAAGTTTGTTTTCTAAGTCTGTGACTCTGTTTCTGTTTTGTAAATAAGTTCATTTATATCATTTTCTTAGATTTCACATATAAGTGATATCATATATTTGTCTTTCTCTGTCTGACTTACTTCACTTAGTATGACAATCTTTAGGTCCATCCATGTTGCTGCAAGTGGCATTATTTTATTATTTTTTATGGCTGAGTAATATTCCATTGTATATACGTACTGCATCTTCATCTACTCATTTCTCGATAGGCATTTAGTTCACTTCCATGTCTTGGCTATTGTAAACAGTGCTGCAATGAACATTGGGATGCATGTATCTTTTCAAATTATAGTTTTGTCTGGAAAGATGCCCAGGAGTGGAAACGCTGGATCATATGGCAACTCTATTTTAGGGAAACTTCAAACTGTTCTCCATAGTGGCTGCACCAACTTACATTCCCACCAACAGTGTAGGAGGGTTACCTTTTCTCCTGCATGTGGAAGGATTTAATACCCTGAAGATTATGCAGTCCATTCACAAACTCTCAACCTAATGTTGTAGAAAGATGCTTACGTGATCAGAAAGAAAACAATAAGAAACATTCTGAAGGTGGATCAGAATGGAGTGGCTGTAACTGGGGGCAGCCTGCACTCCAAGGGTGCTGGGGCAACCGGGAATACTGGGTGTTTCCAGTGGACTAAAATGTCAGCCATGCGCACAAGACAAGTGGGAGAGTCTGGTGCCTGATGGGACCAGTGGGGAAATGGCCCTTCAGCAAAAGGCTGCTGGGGGTACCTCCAGGTGCCCTGAGCCTGTGGAGGTGCTGAAAAGAGATGCATTTTCCTGTCAAGGGAATGTGAGGTATGAGGCTACTCTGAGGCACAGGAATCTCTGAAGAATCCATGCATGATCCCTATGAGAGAGTTGTTTCTAAACCCTGGCCAAGCCCGGAGAGATCTGATGCTAGGCCATGGCATGAGAGGAACAGGGACCTCCCTGCCCACTCACATCTCCTCCCTTCCCCAGCTCCAGCGCCCGAGTGGGTAGATACCTTAATTAGCAAGGCAGATGGAGTCACAGAGGGGAAAGATGGAGAAAGAGGGAAGCCCACCTAACTCCTCACCTTCCTTTTCTACCTCCAGCCCCCCGCCAGCAGCATGCCTGAGCTGGGGGAAAGGGAGCTTCCATTTTTACTGAGACTGAAGTCTGTGACTATTACAGGGATCTGGGCATATTTCCTACTGAACTGAGAGTGTATTTGTGGCTTGAAACTAAGGGGCCTCTGTCTACCTGGTCGGGGGGGGGGACAAATGGGGTGTGTGGGCACTGACTCTCTGGGGGGTTTGAACAGGCAGGGGGGCAGTTCTATGATTGCATCCCAGAATTCTGCTTGTTCAGCAACGTGGTCACGTGAAAAGGTCTTTGGCCCCTATTATGTGTCAGGAGTTATGCTGAGGGCATCACATGCCTCTTTCCACTTCATGCTCCTCACAACAGACCCGAGAGGCAGATACAGTCCCTCAGCGAATACTCTGGCTCTCCAATACGCAGGGCCCCAGGCCTTGGCCACACTGTAAGGATCCCTTTGCTCCAAGCTTTAAACACAGTTGTACGGTTGGATGCCATCACCACACAGATGGAATGCATGAGCTTCTCTGGAAGTTTCTGGAAGTGGAGTGTCCTTATTTTGTGCTTCTTTCATCAAGTAGCGGGAGGATGGATGTGTCTCCTCGGGACGCACAGCTGCTTCTGTGCCATGGGGCTCAGCTGGGTTCTGAGCCACTGGAGCAATCAGTTTGCACAGCAAGGACTGCACTCTCTGCCGCTTTCTATTAAGTCTGGATTTAAATGGCAAGACCAAGTGGCTGGAGCTTTTCTGCCCACCAGGCAGGGTGCCATCCTGGCAGGTGGGCACCATGGGGCGCGTGCCAGGGAAACAGGAGGTCTAAGGAGCAGGGTCCAGACAGCTGTCACGGAGCATCAGCACAGCCCCTGGGGTTGAGCCCCTCCCAAGTGATGGCAGTGGAGCAGTGAAGTCCGCGGGCCCTGAGACATCACTCCCCCCCTCCCCCCACCCCCTCGCATCTCCTTCCCAGGCAGCTGCTGCTTCTGGTGATATTTCATGGTTGGATTTGCCTTTAGCTTTTTTGCTCACTGAGAAAAGTTTAGATCCTCTGACAAGGGCTGTCAGGACCAAACACTGGCAAGTCACTTGCTGTTCCTTCCGTGGCTGGGGAATCATGAGCCTGTTTTTGCATAATCCAGCAATCCGTATTCATTCCCTCGCCAGTGACAGATCCGTCACACCCCAAACGCTCACCAGGCCTGTTCTCAGACGCACATTCTGAAATGAGTTGCTTTCACAGGCACAGTTTGGACCAAAGCAGTTCTTTTCCTCCATAGCAGGAAATGTCTTTTTGGCATGCATGTTTGAAACCATTAATATAATATCCTCAGTACTGAGCCATAGTACCAGACCCCATTTTTTTGGCCTCTTAAGAATTGCTCCCAATGAGATGAAGTTTGGGTTAATTGTAGAGATGTTGTCACAGATATTTTTCTTTCCTCACTTAGTTCCAGTATAAGAAGGTCTGGGGGAGGCATTCCTTCTGACCCAAGGATCTGAAAAAAAACTTTGCTTTATCTTCAAACAACTGCTAAGATTTTCTCTCATAGAAATGTAAATGGAATAATTTGTATACTATCTCTTCTTGCTTTGACTGCCAGGAAGCTCAGCACCACATTTGCAGACTAATTTTAATGACAGTATGGCAATAAAGTATCTTTCCCTGGGTATTCTGGTTATACTATTTCACCAATTTTTCTGATTCTGATTTTTTTGAAAGTTGTATTTCTATGCTAGTTTACTGAATTTGTATACATAGTAAGTTGCTACAAATCCTTTATGGAAGTGATGGAGGAAATATATAAGTATAAAGAGCAAGATATGAAGGTAGATCTCTTTTGATCTCAGTTTCTTTTTGAGACTTAAAGGCAGTACATGACACATTCTACAAAGAAGACCTTGCAAAATTTTAAAGTAGGTGGCAAAGAGCTGGCAACTTGATTCTTTTTTTAAAAATAGTTTTATTTTTTATTTTATTTTTAAATTTAATATCAGGTTCATTTTGTTTACTTTTTAATTTTTTTACTGAAGTATAGTTGATTTATAATGATTCAAGTGTACAGGAAAGTGATTCAGACATAATATATATATACATATATGTATTCTTTTTCAGATTCTTTTCCATTATAGCTTATTATAAGATATTAAATATAGTTGCCTGTGCTATACAGTAAGTCCTTGTTGTTTATCTATTTTATATATAGTAGTGTGTATCTGTTAACCCCAAATTTCCAATTTATCCCTCCCCTCCTTTCCCTTTCGGTAACCATAAGTTTGTTTTCTATGTCTGTTACTGATTCTTTTTTTAAAAAATATTTATTTAGTTATTTATTTGTTTGGCTGCACTGGGTCTTAGTTGTTGCATGTGGGATCTTTGTTGCAGCATGCAGGGTTTTTTTTAGTTGTGGTATGCAGGATCTTTAATTGTGGCATGTGAACTCTTAGTTGCTGCATGTGGGATCTAGTTCCCTTACCAGGGATTGAACCTGGCCCCCCTACACTGGGCGCATGGAATTTTAGCCACTGCCCCACCAGGGAAGTCCCTGTGACTGATTCTTGAACTCTGAACCCAAATTAAGGATGTAAAAATGTCCAGAGAGCACAGAGAGAAGATTGGGGTGAGGGATTTCCCTGGAGATGTTTCCACCTCTCTTTGTCCCGACTGACAAAGAACTTAAATTCCCATTTCAAATTAGATCAAGAAAGGGACTCAGCAGGGCACTTGCAAGTCTATGTCCTCTGCAGCAGGGGGCGCTCTGACACCCTCCTCATTCCTGTAGACACGGCCGTGAGTCAACTGTCCAGCTGGTTCATGAGAGCTAGCGAGGATGGCTGCAGTCAGGCAATCTTGGTTTCCAGAATATTCAGCACACAGGCTGTGAGGTTGTTTCTCACGACCTAGAAGGAAGTGAGCCCCCTGAAGTCAGGGCTGTCCCAGAGCCATTTAATATTCTGCCCCAAAGACCACCTTGGGGAGTGGTGGATCCCACCAGAGACAGTCAGTGTGGGATGGGTCCATAGACATCCAGAAGCCGGGCGGCTTGGCCAGGCGGAGGATGAGACACTGGCAAGGACACGGCACCTGACGGCAAAGAAGTCATAAAGGCACCCATCAAAGAGGATGCAGCTCTAGACCTTTCCCGGCCAGAGAGGGCAAATCCATCCTGTGACGGTATGGCCGCAGGAAATCCTCCCCGTTCACCTTTCCTGTCTTTCCCTCCACTCTGAGGGTGGGGAGGGGGCTCCTGATCTGGGCTCCAATGGGACAGCAGGGTGGGTTTTCAGGAGGGACAGAAAAGGAGGCCCGGCACCTCCCTCATGTACTCCTCCCCCCAGCACATCCGCTTTGGAGCAGGAAAGAGTTAACTTGACCCAGGCTCCGAATTTCGCTTACTCTACGGGCCCAGGCATTCTGATTTCTGCATTGTGACTGTGTTTGAGAATTCGCTGTCCTGGAACATTTTATATCCTAAGAAGAGTCTTCCGATAGCCTACACTTTTGTCCAGGGGCAGGGAAAGGACCATCCCCCAACCCAGCCTTAACCCAAGTTCATAAATTTGGCAAGAGGCATCAAAGGCAAAAATAGCATTTGCTTTCTGACGGCATCCCATGGGTCCTGCGAGATTAGCGTGCTGGTTATATACATGCCCTCACCCCTCATATTGACCGTATAAAACCTGGCTTAGGACCCGAGCCGTGCCTGTTCTGCTGGCCTCACGTCACTGCTTTTGCTTTTAGAGCTGTGACATTAAGGGCCAGCCTTAGGCAAAAAGCGCTCTTTGATTCCCTCCTATCTTGCCTCTAGTGACCTTTCTACTTTCTGCTCTCCTCTCCTCCCCTCTCCATGCGAATGTCCCCTGCGGCTCATCGAGATGCCCTTTGCACTATGGGGGGCACTCAAGTCTTGGTCTGAGTATCTCATGACAGCGAGGATGGACTCTGAGTCAGGCTGACACCCCTCGGTCTCCCAGGCAAGTGCAGGATGCTCAGCTCTCCGTTTCCTCCACATTCACGCATTCCCCATGGAGTCGGCTCCTCCACCTTCCTTTGATTTATCAGCTGCAAAGGTCTGAAGCATCTTTTTTTTTTTTTTTATATAAAAAAGAGATTTTCTTTGTTTTTAATGTGGACCTTTTTTTTTTTTTTTTTTTTTTTTGCGGTACGCGGGCCTCTCACTGTTGTGGCCTCTCCCGTTGCGGAGCACAGGCTCCGGACGCACAAGCTCAGCGGCCATGGCTCACCGGCCCAGCTGCTCCGCGGCATGTGGGATCTTCCCAGACCGGGTCACGAACCCGTGTCCCCTGCACTGGCAGGCGGACTCTCAACCACTGTGCCACCAGGGAAAGCCTAATGTGGACCATTTTTAAAGTCTTTATTGAATTTGTTACAACATTGCTTCTGTTTTCTGTTTTGGTTTTTTGGCCATGAGGCATGTGGGATCTTAGCCCCCCGGCCAGGGATCGACCCCACACCCCCTGCACTGGAAGGCGAAGTCTTAACCACTGGACCGCCAGGGAAGTCTCATGAAGCATCTCCTTCTGATTCAGGTCTGAAGGGCCTTCCCGAAAGCAGGCTCCATGCCAGGTCCTACGGGACCCTCCCATCAGAGCCACACAGTGGTCCGAGCGCTCACCTGACAGCGGGGGAGACTGACGCTCAGAGGTGATGCCGTGTGCCCTGGGCCCCACGACTAGCAAGAGGGGTGGAGCCCGGACCGCAACCCACCACCTTGGGCTCTGAGGCCAACACTTGGCTCTTCACACCATGTAATTTTGCCTCCTTCAGACTTAGATGATTGGAAGGCCGCAAGGAAAGGAGGCGCTGGGGACTCTTGAGTTCTACTCGTCAGCTGGTCTTAGGGGGAGACACCTCCAAGGAAGAGAGCAGATAGAGATAGCCTGAACCGGGAGAGAAAGGCAGGCTGAGTCCTTCGGCAGAAGCCAGGAAGAAAAGGGTCCATGGGGCTGGCCGGGGTCCCAGGGGTACTCCTCGTTGGCTACCCTACTCAGTTCCCATGTTGGGACACCGGGAGGAGTGACACGGGCTCCCGCTGCCCACCTGGTGTGATCCGTTTGTGCACATCAGCATCTGTTTTCACACTCGGCCAGACATCAAGCGTATCCTGGGCCAGGGTTCAGAGATTTGGGGGAAGAAGCATAAGGAGCTGGGGAAGTGAGAACTGGATGCCCTAGAGCAGCATCGTCCAATAGAAACTCAGTCTGATCTGCGCGTGCGTAGTCCTAACGTTGCTAGTCGCCACGGGAGAATAGTAAAAAGGAACAGGCGGAACGAAATACAACGTCTGTTTTATTTAATCCAATGCGGGCCTTCCTTGACTTATGCACTTCGCTTCATTCTTCATTGCTCTTCGCAGATAACGCCTTTTTACAGATGGAGGGTTTATGGCTCCCTTGCCTTGAGCAAGTCTTTCGGGGCTGTTTTTCCAACAGCATTTGCTCACTTTCTGACTCTGTGTCACATTTTGGTAATTCTCACAATATTTCAAAGGTTTTCCTTATGATTACATTTGTTATGAAATCTTTGATGTCACTGCTATGACCCGCTGAAGGCGCAGATGATGGCGTTTTGAAGCAATAAAGTATGTGCATTGTTTTAATTCAGGTGTGCACATTGTGTTTTTAGACATAATGCTTTTTTAGACTTAATAGACTACATATAGTGCATACATAACTTTTATATGCAACAGCAAACAAAAAAATTCATGTCATTCACTTTACTGCAATATTTGCTTTATGGTGGTCGTTTGGAACCGAACCTGGAATATCTCCAAGGTATGCCTGTATATCAAAATATTATTTTTTCAACATGCAATGAGGTTACATTATATTATATGTTATATTATATTAATGCGATATCTTGCTATTTTGGGGGTACTAAATCTTGAATCTGGTATTTTACCCTCTCTTGGACCAGCCACATTTCAAATGCTCAAAGCCACATGTGGTCAGTGGTTACCATGTTGGACAGTGTATTATTGGACATGGCCATTCTAGAGAAAACCCAGGGCTGGGGCTGGTGTAGAGTGACAACCTGTCCTCACTGTGGGCCTGGGGCAAGCCTGGCAGGGGTCCCCGGGATCCGGGGTTGGCCCAGTGGGGAGTGATCTTCAGTGGCCTGAAGCAGGAAGAACCTGGAATGACGATGGGACACTTTCCAGGGGGCACCAGATGTTGGTACTGATGAAGCAAAAACAGCTGGAGTTCCCGGGCTTCCATCCCATCCTCAGCACCTGCCCGTGGTCCTGCACGTGCCTTCTCTGGCTGACGACCGGTCCAGCCCAACCCTAAGCCTCAGGGCTGTGGCAGACACCCAGGAGGAGCAAAAGCGAACTATCCATTTCACAATCACGCCACAGGTCCTGCTTCTGGAAGGCCTTCTCAGGGGCTGTATCTGTCCCTTCATCTCCCCAGCCTGCAGGTTCTGACATCTTCTGTCATACCAGCTTGGGGGACAGGCCTTGTGTGATTTCCTCTGCTCCAGCTGACTCCCAGGTGTGTGCGCCCAGGGAGCACCAGGTGAGCTGAGCCCACAGAGAGCTGCGGCCCCGGGGAGGGTGACTCAGATGCAGGTTCAGCTTCCAGCTTGGCTGTGTGGCCCTGGTGTGCCCAGTGCCTCAGCTAGGAAGTGGGCGTGTGATGCTGCTGGGAGAAGGATGGATTAAATTCCCTTCTGGCTCTGACTTTATTATGCTTCTGTGATCCATTCCTTCCTCCTTCCCTTCATCTCTCTGGCTCTGGCTCTCTCTCTCTCACACACACACACACACACACACACACACACACACACACACACATACGTGAGGGTCAGTTGTCTGTGACCCTGGGGACATTTGTGAGCAACCCACCCCACCTCACCCCTTTTTCCAGATTCTTCTCCCTCTTTCAGCACTTCCTCCCCCACCTAGCTCACATCCTAATTTTGCTACACCCCATGAAACAGCTCTGGCAAAACTCATGCCTATTTAAGCCCCAGACAAGGTCAAACAAATCATGGTTCCTCAACACACTCTGTGGATTTTCACATCTGAGAGGAGTCCCCGAGGCTCCTTCTCTGAACAGCATCGTTCACCTTGTCTGCCCGTTGAACTTTTGCCATCCTAAAAATATCCTAGCTGGTCTTCATTCTACTTTGAAGCTCCTCCCTCACCCAACCAAAGAGCTAGTCGCTATCCATCCAGGGCTATTTCACGCCAGGACTCACCGCTCAAGTCACGCGGTTCTGGACCAACTGATGGATGTACCTGTCTCCCCACTGACCATGAGCTTCTCCAAGAGAAGCAGTTTGTATTTGTTTCATCCCTTTGGGCCCAGCACAGGGCAGACGCTAGTATGCATTTCTTCAGCTAAACTTCAGTGTTAGGGAACTAATTTTATACCTCCCAAGATTATTTCATTTTAGGAAAAGCAGGAAAAGACAATGCCTAACCAAAGATACGCCTTGCTGAAGATTGGACTTGAAGCATCTTGCAGGGAAAGTATATTTGAGAAGCATGGGGAATTCCTGTGCTTTTCTAATTATACAGCATAGGAGAATATATAAAGAGCTCTTTGCTTATTTGATGTTTGAAAATTAAAAGGATACTCAGTCATATTTCTTCCAGGAAAAATATTCCCAAAGAATCCCCAAAGAGGGATTCGCTTTCTAATTCTTCCACATGTCCTTAGAAGTAAACTCAGGTAGGAAATGTGACGATGGTAGTGTTTTTAGGGGCAATGTCTCAGTAAACTGGAGGTCTGGAGGAATTCTTCTGGAAGTGCAGGGACGGACTTCAAGTCATTGTGAAATTGCTGAGGTGACATCACTGGATTAATTGAAGAGTTTTCACGATCACATCCCCACCATGAATTATGTATTCATCTCGTATGCAAAGGATGAACTGCTCCTCTGTTTTAAAAAGAGACTTTCCATTTAGGGCTGAGGTGTATCTTGGTGAAAGCAAAATTTAGAATTCCTTGACTGTTAGAAAGTGACTTGATATTTCTTATAACTCACGAATGGCACGTGATTGTTGCTGGATGTCAAGAAGGGAAGAAGCACTTACTGATTTGTTCTCCTTCAGACAGCTTTCCGAAGTCTGAAATAAGCCAGCTCCTAACAGGGTTATGGACGCCGTGATAATTTTTCTTCTGCACTCCCTCCCATTTTAGATGGTGTTTTTGGTTACACGAGCGCCCAAAGAAAAGCCAACAAGAGAGTGTTAGAAAAGGAACCGGTGGCAACAAATGCCTGTGGTATTTAAGAGATGCAGTCTCAACTCAGCACAGAGTGATGGGCGGGGGGGGGGGGGGGAAGCTTGCTCCACCCCAACTTACTTGTGCAGTTTCCCAACATCCTCAGCACACCTGAGCACAGGGACTTGAACACCTGCCTCTCTGGATGCCAGTCTGCCAGCAGGGTCTTGCTGCAACACAAGGAGAAACGTGGTTCTTCTTGTGTGGACTCAAGTAAGACTCAGTGTAGCCAGTTCAGGGATGGAGGAGAGAGTTAATTCTTGAATTACACGCTGAGGGACGCTGTTCCTTCCCAAAGCCCGGAAAGCATCCACTATGGCTGAATAAAGCTATTAAATGGGTGAATTCATTGTTTTAGCCAAGTGGATAATTCTCTAGCACCGAAGGAATGATCATTTTGGGTTGACGTTCTATTTCACACAATGTGCAGGGTTTATAAATTACAGTGTTAATTAAAATTTTATTACTTGATATAAATCGATGTTTCTAAGTGCCTTCTGTAAAGGTAAGGCAGCTTTTTAAAGAAAATGACTCCATACTAGTCTAGAAGCTGTCCTGCCCAGCATCCAGTGGCATCTTGACCACCAACAGGCTGAAATTTCCTTTTGAGGGGATGGGATGAGTCACATCCTGATATTCGACTGACAGGTTCTCTCCAGGAAAAGTTGCAGCAGGGAGTGTAAGGATGGATTAGTGGGGCTGGGTTTTGGAGCCTGCCTCTCCCCAGCTGAAACAGCTACATATTTCCAAAGGAATAAATAGTAAGAAATGTTGCCACCACCGACCAGCACCCGTCTGGCAGGGTACTTCTCAGAGGCTGTGCAGCTGTCTCCACACTCCCTTTGGGACGAGACTGCTGTCTCCATCCTCAGGGATGCCTGGACCAATTCCTCCATGTGAGGCATGTGGTTTCCTCGCCTGGGAACAGGCTGCATGGTCTGCTTGCCTGATGTTTCCATATTCAGCTGCTTTTGAAGCAGCTTGGAAGTAAAGACAATGAATATGTTGGCAAAGAGTCTATTTTAATCGTTAGGGTAAAAAACTAGGTCCCCCA
Organism: Aethalodelphis obliquidens; assembly: GCF_003676395.1. Taxonomy (NCBI): domain Eukaryota; kingdom Metazoa; phylum Chordata; class Mammalia; order Artiodactyla; family Delphinidae; genus Aethalodelphis; species Aethalodelphis obliquidens. Next base: position 9,078,220 of record NW_020837991.1, on the reverse strand, counting down.
GGCCTTTATGTTTATAAAAGTAAAGGTTTCCAAGTAGGAAAAGACCTACGACTAGCTCACCAGGAACCAGACCAATGCCCTACAGCTCCATTCAATTTGGCAACACTGATTTGTCATAAGACTCTTGAGATTGCTCTTTTTTTTTTTTTTTTTTTGCAGTATGTGGGCCTCTCACTGTTGTGGCCTCTCCCGTTGCAGAGCACAGGCTCCGGATGCGCAGGCCCAGTGACCATGGCTCACGGGCCCAGTCCCTCCACGGCATGTGGGATCTTCCCGGACCGGCCACGAACCCATGTCCCCTGCATCGGCAGGTGGACCCTCAACCACTGCGCCACCAGGGAAGCCCTGCTCTTCTTAACACTGAATCTGTGTTAGTTCCTACTGTGTGGCTAGAGTACTTTTCCCCCAGGCCAGCACCCCACTGTCAGCCTCTCTTTGGGGTCTTATGATAATTTTAAAGAAGACAAAGTCTCACTGGTTCATGAGTCCTGGGGGATTTCACTGGTATCTCAATGTCCATCTGAGCATGATAGGCACCGGGGCACGAATATCTCTTGTCTGGCTCCAAAGAGGAATACTGGGCATGGCGCAGGCTCAGTCCCACTCAGTCCCAGGCCCCTTCTAACACCGTCACGAGCAGGCCGCCTGCCAGTGTGTGTCTGAAGTCAGCCTGCGTGTGACTGGCACTTGTCACTTGTCACATGTTTATCCTGGGGACTCCCTTCCCATCTCCTTGTGAGCTCCCGGCTTCTTGGGGCATTCGCTAGGACATCTTGGAACTGGAATACACCAAGGCTATCTCAGACAAGTCATCTGAATGACATAGATGACACAACAATTAAGTGAATGGCAAAATATTCTGGGACAAAGGGGTGTGTTGTCATATGTGGTTTATTTAATGATAAGAATTTGTAGAGAAAAATCTGGTAAACTTGCCTAGCCCCGGAGCAACATTGATTCCACCTTCTCGATTCTGGACTGGGTCTCCCAGGGCCTGAGGGAGACCCAATTTGCCCTGTTGCCGTATTGCGGCTGCGTAGTTGGTGGGTTCTCACAAGACCACTTCCTGCAAGGGATGGGTACACATTACTGGTGTGTACTAATGTCTGTTTTCCTTTTTGGGCACATGGAAATTACACGTCTCTGCCCCTTGCCGTTAGATTGTGACTCCTTCTGGACCAAGAAATGAAGGTGGACACAATGAGTGTTGATCTGGGCTGAGGTAGAAATGAGCCCACATGTGATTCTTGGAGTGTTTCCTTTTCCTGCTGCTCTGTGCTTGGAAGATTCCTGTGAGTTTATGGAGTCATACAATCAAAGTAGCCTGAATCATCAAAGTCCTGGGTGCTGCCCAACCCTATACAGGACTGAGCAAGGAGTAATCTTCTGCTGTGTGAAACCATTGAGATTTGGGGGATATTTGTTACTACAGTGGATGCTTGTCCTTTCCTGACAACTGTCTTTAAAAATTGTGTTGGTATGGTATGATGTATGTGTGTGTGTGTGAGCATGTGGGTGTATGACCAGTAGGGACCCGTAAGAGTGAGTCCTCAAAGAACATTCCATGGTTGGATGAAGATGACGTGCCTTGGTAGGAAGGGCTTAGTTTTTCAGTAAGACTCAAGGGAACCCCTCCCTGAGAAACAAGTGCCTTAGAGCATAAATCCAAAGAGGAGGAGGGTTGTATAGGGATGTTCAAACCAGAAAAACATGTAGTGTATATGGATCTATGGACTGGTCTATGACATTTGGCTCCTAAGAAATGGAACAATTTTTTATGTTTCAAAGTCACATTAAGTGCAATTTGAGCAACCGCTTACCAAGGATGGTTCTTCAGGCACAGGTTCACACCCTCTTGAGACTTATCATTATAATGTATTTGGGTTTGACTTCAAACTGCCAGCACCTTTGCTGGAGGGTTTTTCTGGGTGATCAGAGTGAGTTCTGCCCACTGTCAATGTTAGACTCACAACCCCTGAGAGCATCTCTTAGCTGATGGGTGAGGGGAGTGGGTGTTTAAATACGTCTGGCTTCCTGTGGTGTGTGCTTTCCGGAGGTCCAGTCACCCACAGTGGGGGCTTGTTTGAGAGCACACCCGTTAAAGGCAGTCCTCCCTGACTTGCCCCACTTCTCCACTCCCCTGCTGAGGTATCCTGGAGTTACTTCCCAAATAAGCTCCTTGCACTTAAATGCTTATCTCAGGCTGTGCTTCTGGGGGAACCCAAACCAAGACAATTCTTCCTGAGAATGACCGTTCATATCAGCTGAGGTAAAGGAAAACAAGGATAAGGGCTTTTGCACATTCTTGCATTGAAATGTGATTATAATCATGTAAATATTGGCTAATATGGTCATTGTGCTCCACGATTTGTAAAGTCCTTTCAAATATAATCAAGAAAATTACCTTGAGAAGTAGATTTTATTTTCCCAATTTTATAGAACTATTGGAAGTTCAGATAAATGAAGTACTTTAACCAAAGCTAAAAGGGAAAGAAAAAGTTTGCAGCCTGTGTAGCTTTGGGGCCAGGCAATGGAGTATGAGGGATGGAGAACGGGAGTCCCAAGCACTGGGGACTTTGTCACGGGTCCTGTCTCTTAATGTTGCTTCCCGAGTGGGCAGAGTTCACCTCTGATCTCTGTTCAGCCTCAGGAACTAAGTTTTGTTGAGAGTTGGTTCAGCATATAAAGTAGGCACATCTTGTATCCCATTCTGCACACCTCAATTCATGAGGTTCTGAAGGACATTTCTCTACATGGATTTACTTCCCTTCGGTCCTGGATTTTAATTTGGAATATACAGTCTCTCTATTAGCTATTAGGGCTGCCGTAACAAAATATCACAGACTGGGTGGTTTAAATGACCGAAGTGTTTTCCCACAGTTTTGGAGGCTAGAAGTCGGAGGGAGATCAGCATGTCAGCAGGTTGTTTGTCCTGAGGTCTCTCTGTTTGGCTTGTAGACGGCCACCTTCTGCTGTGTTCTCACATGTCTGTGTCCTAATCTCCTCTTTTTATAAGAACACCAGTCATATTGCATTAGAGCTCACCCATATTACCTCATGTCACCTTAATTACCTCTTCAAAGGCCAGTCTCCAAAAACAATCCCATTCTGATGTACCGAAGTTAGGACTTCAACATAGAAATTTTGAAGGAATGCAATTCAGCTTATAAACAGTCTGTGTGTCAACAGATCAGGGGCCTGGAATTTCAATTCTGTTTGGAACTTGGACCTCACCTTTTCTACCAGCCTTATTGGGTTGGAAGCAACTTAGTAGCATTGCTTCATTAATTCCCTAATTTTTAAAATCTAGCAGATACCGATTATGCATCTCCTATGTGTCAGATCCCATGAATGGAAGAAGAAACATGGTTGATGAAGGGTCATGATATAATTAATGGGAGAGGGAGACATGGTGATGGAGGGTGATAGAGCTCTATTGGGCCATGTGGAAAGACAAACCCCTTCCTTTTCTCTTCTCTCTCCACCAGGTCTGTATGATTCCTACATGCAGCCTTCCTCTAAGTGTTCTTGTCCCTGGCCTGCCATATCCCTTCCTGCCACGCAGAACGTTTCAGCCCCTTTCACCCGTGAGCCAAGGTCAGTAGAAGTGAGGCTCTTACACTGCCAAGAGAAGTTAGAAGTTGGTAGAACTTCTCCTGGGGAGCTGCAGGCAAGGCCCGAGGCCAACAGCCTAATGGGGCTGAGATAAAAACTGGGCAGCAGCATCAACTTCGGGGCCTGTGAAAGATTCCCTGTTGGGTAGGATGAAAGCTACAACGTTGTTCTGAAAAGGCATGCTGGGCCTAAGCAAAGGCAGCAGGATTTTCTCTCAGGGAGTCTGAAGATTTGATTTCATGTTGGGTGTCAGTTATGCTTAGAGGATGGCAGGAGTTGAGCCCTCTGTGAGGTCAAGAAAATGGAAACGACACTAGGTTTTTCACAAAAGGAATTTAATATGGGGAGTTTTATATACAGGTCTCGGAGGGCAGTAAAGGAGCAGAAAGGAGACACTGAGGTAGGACAGAGGTGAGTATGTAAAAAGCACTGTCCACTGCTAAGGATGGAGGGACAAAGGGAGAGACTGGTGTTTCATAATCTACTGGGTTAGGGTTAGGGTTAGAGAAGGGGCCCTGCACAGCCGGGTGTACCCCAGCTGGAGCTGATGCCTTTGAACCTTAGAAGCTCAGGGGATAGTCTCTGGGATGCTCAGAACTCTGAGCAGAGACCACTGCCTTGTTGGCACCTGGAGGGGTGACAACATGGTGGGTTCTCTATGTGCCCAAGTGAACCAAAGGCTGGAACCACCTCCGCCGCTGAAACGAGGGCCCTTCCTTGGGCAATACTGGCTGGACCAGCCAGCAGAAGGACAGAGCACATCTCTGCTCCCCGACTCCCATCTTCTGGTCTCCCTCTAGCGGCTACCTGTGGGCAGAAGCCAGCTGACAAAGGAAAAGTGCCGTTTGCAGAGTCCCAGTCCTGGTGTCACAAGGTAGAGGGTAGAGGGTAGATTTGGAGGAGAGACCATTCCTGAGTAACTGGCATAGGCATGGACAAGTCCAGCTCTGGGGCTGAGCAACTTGACTTGTTGCTAAGGCTGAGTCTCTGTTACTCAAGGACCAAGCCAAGGGAGATCAGAACTGCAACCTGAAGGTCAGCCTAAGAAGGAGTTTTCTGGTCCAGTGAGAGGAATACAGATTTAGGCGCCACCTGTTGTGGGTTCCCATGCTACCCTCTGCTCACCCACAGTGTGGAGCTGTGCACAGTTTTCCGTGCCTCTAAGCCCCCATTTCTTCATCTATAGCATGTAATCCTAATGTTCTCCTTTTAGAGACGTGTGTGAAGTGCTAGGCAGAGGGTCTGCCCCCTGTTTTCTGTTTACTTGTTTTCACACTTGTGTGGACGGGGAACGTTGCCTGCAGTTCCAGTTCCACAAGGATCGAGCCATCAGCCACTGCAGCCACTGCCCCAATGGTGCACCCTGAGAGGAATTCAGAATGGAAAGAACCAGGACGCATTCTTTGCTTTGGATATTGGCCCTAGATGGTAAGATGCACATCTAAGCCATAATTTCACTGAGCCCAGACTCTTGCATCTTCCCATACATAGAAAAGCACTAAAATCATTTACTCGAGTTGTGTGCTTTTTGCAATTAGCAGTATGTTTTTGATATTCTAGTAGTACAGTTTTTTCTATCTTGTTTTTTTTTTTTTTTTTTTAGTGAAAACCTCCAATATATTCTGGCTTCTCCCCAACGTCTTCAGAGCAACTCTGCAGAGATACTGAGAGGCTGTCTCCCAGGCTATAGTCCTCAGTAAATCCCCGAATAAAACTGAACTTGCAACTTTTAGGTTGTGTTTTCTTCAGTTGACACTTGCAATGCTATATAATTAAAATTCAAACTCCGTCTGAGGTCAAAATGGCTTTAGGGTCACAGCCATGGATTTTTGTCCTTGCTGACCAGATGTAGACTTATTGAGCTGGTTTCTGGGTTGTCTTTGTCAGGGACAGGGTTTTCTCTCAGGAGTGACACGGGGGAGGTGCAGAGGGACCAAAGATGGGGCAGTTCTGTTGGGAGACGTCAGCCCCTCTCATCACAGTCAAGTGAAATGAGTCCTCAAGCAGAATAAGGCAAGACCTCAGAATTTCCTCGGAGTGAAAAGCATGATTTCTCTTCCTTGTTAGCTTGGCTTGTGTCTGCTCCTAAACTAATTAGCTGTGAAAGGAAAAAAAAAACCAAAACCCAAGATATTGCATTTTAATTCTAATTTTTAATTCATGGTTTGAAAGCCCAGCCGGCAGCATTTTTAGCTGTGGTTCTTTCTGAGATGGATTGAATGCAGCCTTGTTTTCCTTCACTACGGGGAACACTTCCTTCTCAGGAACCCCTTCAGACACATGAATGTATACAGACGCACACACTACGCAGAGGTTAGTATAAACAAAATTAGCCCATAAATTTGCAGAGGGTTTTTTTGTTTTTAAAAAGATACACAAAAAGAAATGAGATTTCCTAGCCAGGGCTGCAGTGAGTAGTTAAACAGCCTGGACTGCTCTCTCTCTCTCTCTCTTTCTGTCTGTTTAGGTTTTCTTCAAGTGACTCCTTTGTGAGACGTAATTCTTGACAGAAACAGCCTGCATTAAAAAAAACTTAGAATAGCATTTCACCCAAACTTCTCAGGGAAACATTAGTTCCACAAGAGTTTAAGTAAATTTACACAGAAAAGGGAGTTCTGTGTCCAAATAAACTTGGGTAGAACCCTGTTAATCAGGATGGTAGGATCGTAGACTTTGTATGCTAATGCACTCTGCCAACCACAGAGGGGACTACTGTCTGCAGAATTTACTTCTCAAGGTCATTTGACACCCAACCTCCCCTACTCTTTTTTTTTGTTTCCATATATCATCTTTCCACCCAAGTGTTCAATGGGACACCAATTTGAGATCCTTGTTTCAGTGTCTTTTCTTTTGTGATTAGTGTGTGGTTGGTTACAGTGGGAATGTTTAGGGTTTGTGACCTTGCCCTGGTTCAGGAAATCAGAAGGATGGATGCTAGTTCCATGTGCTGGTTTGTCAGTGCACGTGGACATCCCCAAGAAGAGAAACCGCCAACTGGGAGCTCACCTTATGTTTTTGTTCTGATACTAGCCCCTGCTTATTAAGAAATGTAGGTTTGGGCTTCTCTGGTAGAATAGTGGTTAAGAATCCACCTGCCAATGCAGGGGACTTGGGTTCGAGCCCTGGTTGGGGAAGATCCCACATGCCGTGGAGCACTGAAGCCCGGGTGCCACAACTACTGAGCCTGTGCTGTAGAGCCCACGAGCCGCAACTACTGAGCCCGTGCGCCAGAGCTACTGAAGGCTGTGTGCCTAGATCCCGTGCTCTGCAACAAGAGAAGCCACCACAATGAGAAGCCTGCACACTGCAACAAAGAGTAGCCCCCGCTCACCACAACTAGAGAAAGTCCGCGCACAGCAACAAAGACTCAACACAGCCAGAAATAAATAAAAAATAAATAAAATTAAAAAAAAAAAAGAAATGTGGGTTGCTCTGAACCTGAGAAAGGGGGTGAGTTGAGGAAGACAGGCTGTGTAGAGAGGAGCTGAAGCCTTTTATATTTTTGTAAAAACTCACATTTTTGAGCTCAGTTGTGCCAGTGCAACCCATATTTCATTCTGCTGGGAGAACTTGGGGGTGGCAGTTAATCTGTAGTTTATTTTATTTTATTGAATTTTTCCAGTTTTATTGAGATAGAATTGACATACAATGTTCTTTCTTTTAAACATCTTTATTGGAGTATAATTGCTTTACAATGGTGTGTTAGTTTCTGCTGTATAACAAAGTGAATCAGCTATACATATACATATATCCCCATATCTCCTCCCTCTTGCGTCTCCCTCCTATATGTATACATATATTCCCATATCTCCCCATTATTGCATCTCTCTTCCACCCTCCCTATCCCACCCCTCTAGGTGGACATAAAGTACGAGCTGACCTCCCTGTGCTATTCAGCTGCTTCCCACTAGCTATCTATTTTACATTTGGTAGTGTATATATGTCCATGCCACTTTCTTACTTCGTTCCAGCTTACCCTTCCCACTCCCTGTGTCCTCAAGTCCATTCTCTATGTCTGTGTCTTTATTCCTGCCCTGTCCCTAGGCTCTTCAGAACCATTTTTTTTTTTTAGATTCCATATATATGTGTTAGCATACAGTACTTGTTTTTCTCTTTCTGACTTACTTCACTCTGTATGATAGACTCCAAGTCCATCAACCTAACTAAAAGTAACTCAGTTTTGTTTCTTCCTTTAAAATCTATTTTTATTTTTTAAATTTTTATTTATTTATCTTTTTAACATCTTTATTGGAGTATAATTGCTTTACAATGCTGTGTTAGTTTCTGCTTTATAACAAAGTGAATCAGCTATACATATACATATATCCCCATATCTCCTCCCTCTTGCGTCTCCCTCCTACCCTCCCTATCCCACCCCTCTAGGTGGACATAAAGTACGAGCTGACCTCCCTGTGCTATGCAGCTGCTTCCCACTAGCTATCTATTTTACATTTGATAGTGTATATATGTCCACGCCACTTTCTCACTTCGTCCCAGCTTACCCTTTCCCCTCCCCATGTCCTCAAGTCCATTCTTTACATCTTTATTCCCATCCTGCCCCTAGGTTCTTCAGGACCACTTTTTTTCTTTTTTAGATTCCATATATATGTGTTACCATACGGTATATATTTTTTCTCTTTCTGACTTACTTCACTCTGTATGACAGACTCTAGTTCCATCCACCTCGCTACGAATAATTCAATTTCATTCCTTTTTGTGGCTGAGTAATATTCCATTGTATATATGTGCCACATTTTCTTTATCCAGTTATCTGTTGATGGAGACTTAGGTTGCTTCCATGTCCTGGCTATTGTAAACAGAGCTGCAATGAACATTGCGGTTCATGACTATTTTTAAATTATGGTTTTCTCAGGGTATATGCCTAGTAGTAGGATTGCTGAGTCATATGGTAGTTCAATTTTTAGTTGTTTAAGGAACCTCCATACTGTTCTCTATAGTGGTTGTATCAATTTACATTCCCATGAACGGTGCTAGAGGGTTCCCTTTTCTCCACACCCTCTCCAGCATTTATTGTTTGTAGATTTTTTGATGATGGCCATTTTTAGATGATGACCGGTGTGAGGTGATACCTCATTGTACTTTTGATTTGCATTTCTCTAATGATTAGTGATGTTGAGCATTCTGTCATGTGTTTGTTGGCAATCTGTATATCTTTTTTGGAGAAATATCTATTTACGTCTTCTGCCCATTTTTTGATTGGGTTTTTTTTTTTTTATATTGAGCTGCATGAACTGCTTGTAAATTTTGGAGATTAATCCTTTGTCAGTTGCTTCATTTGCAAATATTTTCTCCCACTCTGAGGGTTGTCTTTTTGTCTTGTTTATGGTTTCCTTTGCTGTGCAAAAGCTTTTAAGTTTCATTAGGTCCCATTTGTTTATTTTTGTTTTTATTTCCATTTCTCTAGGAGGTGGGTCAAAAAGGATCTTGCTGTGATTTATCTCATAGAGTGTTCTATGTTTTCCTCTAAGAGTTTTATAGTGTCTGGCCTTACATTTAGGTCTTTAATCCATTTTGTGTTTATTTTCGTGTGTGGTGTTAGGGAGTGTTCTAATTTCATTCTTTTACATATAGTTGTCCAGTTTTCCCAGCACCACTCATTGAAGAGGCAGTCTTTTCTCCATTGTATATTCTTGACCCTTTTATCAAAAATAAGGTGATCATATGTGTGTGGGTTTATTTCTGGGCTCTCTATCCTGTTCCATTGGTCTATATTTCAATTTTTGTGCCAGTACCATACTGTCTTGATGACTGTAGCTTTATAGTATAGTCTGAAGTCAGGAAACCTGATTCCTCCAGCTCCATTTTTCTTTCTCAATATTACTTTGGCTATTCAGGTCTTTTGTGTTTCCATACAAATTGTGAAATTTTTTGTTCTAGTTCTGTGAAAAATGCCAGTGGTAGTTTGATAGGGATTGCATTGAATCTGTAGATTGCTTTGGGTAATAGAGTCATTTTCACAATGTTGATTCTTCCAATCCAATGACATGGTATATCTCTCCACCTGTTTGTATCATTTTTAATTTCTTTCATCAGTGTCTTATAGTTTTCTGCATACAAATCTTTTGTCTCCTTAGGTAGGTTTATTCCTAAGTATTTCTGTGAGATTTTAAAACATTATCATACAAGAATACATAGTTTTCTTTTATATTAAACAAGTAACCATTTCATGCCTGTGATTGTAAGTCCTTTCTCATCTTAATATTTTGTGATGAAGAACAGGATGCTCTGGGAGTATTTCAAAATGCTTGCTTTCCCCCTCCCTCTGTTGTAAGGGGATTCTTCTCCAAGCTTCACTGTGAGGAGCTGGGAGAGCTCCTGGAGTTAAAACTCATAAAAGTGTGGGACGTGTCCCTCCCTGGAGTATTTAACTCTCAAATGTGCCACCCTGAGCCCCTAGCATTCGTCAGTTGCAGTTTTTTTCCTGCCCAGTGCTGTTCCCACGGAGGTCTATGTTCCACTAAGTTGTGCCTCTCCGAACGCACCTGTCTTGGAGCAGCAGTTTGCCCATGATTTCAGTTCTTGATGAACCTGAGAGGAACTGTTGATTCTCAATTTGTTCTGCCCTTTTCTCATTGTGAGGGCAGGAGCAGCCACACACAAGCTCCTGACAGGAAGGAAGTCCTCCACTGTTAAAGTTTTACACTTTTGTTTTTCTCTTTTTTGTTGATTCCCATAGTGAAATGTTTGTCTATGTTATGGATCTTTTTGCAAAGCAAGTTCTTTTACTGATGCTTCTTTTGGTGGTTGAAATGAATTCTTTTTAGTTTTTATGTTTAGTAATTTCCCCCTCTTTCTTTCTTTCAGTTTTATTTCACCACTCTTCTTCTAGCGTTTTGAGTTAGTTTATTTTTTTCCCATTATCTCTTGATTTTACTTTGATGCCTTTGTTCTGCTAACTCCATAGGAAAATGGATGATCTGTATGTTACTAGGTCATAAGCCTCTTCAGGGCGAGGGTCATTCGTGTTTTCCTCACCACTGTACCTCAGTTCAAAACACAGCATGAAGCACAAAGAAAGCGCATAATCCACAGTGGTTGGATAAGTGAATGAATAAATGGATGAATGCTAGATTTAGGGTGTTTGTCTTATTCCATATATTTTCCCTGTTTAAGTTTATTTGGCTGTTTCTTTTTTTTTTTTTTATGTGGTATGCAGGCCTCTCACTATTGTGGCCTCTCCCGTTGCAGAGCACAGGCTCGGGACGCGCAGGCTCAGAGGCCATGGCTCACGGGCCCAGCCGCTCCACGGCATGTGGGATCTTCCCGGACTGGGGCACGAACCCGTGTCCCCCGCATCGACAGGCGGACTCTCAACCACTGCGTCACCAGGGAAGCCCTGGCAACATTAAATGTTCTGCATAAAAAAGTGTTGCTTCTTTGATCAAATTGTACTATATATGCAATTTTATATCTTGCTTTGTAAAATTTAATCTGGTTATAATATTTTTTAATAAAGTTTTTAATAATGTTATTACAGATTCATTTCTATTCACTGGATGTATCATATCTTACTTAAATATTAACCTATTGATGTAAATTTGAGGTATTGCCAATTATTTTTGTTATTAAAAGAAATTATGGGAATATTTTTATGCCCGGAATTTTTAAAGTATTATAGAAAGTTTCTTCACAATGAAAACCCTGTAGTGAAGTCTATGGGTCAAAGACATGAATATTTAATTGTTACATTTTAACACATGGTTTTCCAAAAGGGTAGTTCAAAATTTGGTAGCCACCAGCAGTATATGAATGTAATCATCTCTCTGCAGCTTTGCTGATTTGGGGTGCTGTCCATTCCTGTCTCCCATCTCTGGACCAGTGCTCCTTGCACTACACTGTCATGAGTTTTTGTCTCTTTTCAGATCCTTAGAAACTTTCCCCGATTTCTCAAATGCAAAGAAGCTGAGAGACAGAAATATCAAAAATTAAGATAATTCACTTCATTATTTACTTCACTTATTCTTCTACTTAAAATAAATTAAGATTGCTTAAGCCTTTTTAGAGCCACAGAAGTACAAAGGAGAAAATAAGCCCCAAATGGCTCCTTTACGATTGAATGCATTTCACAGGTTGAAGAAGTCAACCGTGCATGGTGGAAGGGAATGGGAAGTGAAAGCCTCCTTTCCCATTTTCCTCTCCTGGAGGTAATGTATCTTTGATTCTTTTTAGAATAAATATATATATACACTTAGTGACGAATTTAGAATATTTCATAGACTCTAAGATGCTTTGTGCCAGCCCTTTTCTGGCCTTACCAGAAAGTGCCAATGGACGTTCTTTACAGAAACCTCACCACTGCTGCCTGACTGGCAGTGGCTGTGAGAGGTCCTGGCTCTAAGAGAAGAGGCATTTTTTTAAAGAAAGGGTATGTTCATCACAGAGTCAACAGGGTCTAACAGGGTATATTTATTTCCATATTTTGAAATCTATTATAAAAGGGTCATATTTTTCAGAGCGTTCTGTATCTTGCAGAGGAGTTAAAAAAATTACATCAGGTCACACAATTAATAATAGGAGGAGCAGAATTTGAAACAGATTCATCTGCTGTGGAATCACATATTTAAAAAAAAATTTTATCTGCTTTTTTTTTTGAAGGTTGATTTTAACGAACGAAAATTTCTGTATAAAAACATTTAAACTTTATCAAATGCTTTAAAAATACACATACACACACATACAGGTCCAAATCCAATACAGAATCTTTTGAACATTATCATTTTTCACCTCAGCGTAACGTGTAGAGGGATTTCTGGATAAAATTTACATGTGAAAAAGACCCATAGTCTTACACATACACACACACAAGAGTACACAATCACAATCAGGAAGAACTAAAGTATATGGTAAGAATGCAAACAGGATGGGAATGAATTTCTTGTAAAGCTTATATAAATGAACGCTACATGAGTAAAACAAATTTCTAGACCAAGAGAAGATGCAGAGAGGGGGAAGAGAAAGCAGAGGTTAGTCTAACTCATTAATAAATAGTTTGAGAAGGTCATTCAAGAACAGTGAATTTGGGGAGTTATAGATAATCCCTAGTTTTCACCACCTCAAATTCTGTGAATCTGATAACTGATGATGCTTTGAAAGCGTCTATGTTTTCATTTTTTGTAGGTCTTGATTTGTTCATCATTATTTAGGTGTGGTTTGTCCCTTTTGGTGTTAATTCCTCCATTCTCGCTTAGTGTTATATCCAATTCACCAGAAGAGCCACAGTAAGAAATGATGGCAAGCACAGAGGACCGCAAGGGTGGCAGTCATGAATGGCAGTTAATAAGAGCCAGACTGCCTGGGTTTGCATTTCAGTGTCACTAGCAGCTAGCTGCCTGTTACTCAGCAAGCTCCTCGGCCACTCTATGTCTCATTTCCTCATCTTCAATTAGGGATCATTATTACCCACTTCACATAGGGCTATTAAGAGGATTTAAACAAGATAATCCATTTAAAGAATTTATCACACTGCCTGGCACAACTAAATGTGCAAAAAATGTTAGCTGAAGTTACTATTAGTCATAGAATTACAGGGGAATCAAAAGAAGAATTTTCTTCTTTCTCTGTATTTCTCTTTGATGAGGTTTTCAGAGGCAAAAAAGATTGAGGATCTAGTCTTATGAATATAGATGTTTGCTTTTATGTTAGAAAAAAAATACATGGCTCCATATCACAAAATTTAACATCTTTCCATTAAACATCACACAATTCTCATCATCATTATGCCCTACACACACCTTAAATGATGTGGAGTTTCTATTGATATTCATCAACAATAGGGTCCAGAAATTTTAAAAAAGAAATAGTTGCAGAAATGCATGTTGGGCAGTAATCTGTGGGTGCCCTAAAAGCTTGGGCCAACACAGATGCCTGGGATTCTGCCTCCAAGGCCTGGACCCGCCCACACACAGTCAGATGGGTCAGGTTCCTGCAGCCCTTCAAAGCTCCATTTGAGACCCCCTTCAAGAGGGGAGTTCCCAATAGGTGAAAGAAGCAGCAGCCACTGAGGATGGAATGCCCCACACCTACTTCAGTACGATATGATAGCTATCATTGGTTTCTGCTTTCATTGTGTCCAGAATAAAACAGGCTTCTTCCTGAAAGCTCTGTATCATCTCATCACTAATGAGCACACGGATTCCTGTGGGCCCCTGCTTGTGGACCTGGCTGATCTGGCAAGGGGAAACGCTGAAAAGCTGAGCAATTTTTTTCTGTCAGTTCAACATCTGTCAGTTCTTCTAGGTAGATGGTATGGTAAACGAAGAAAGTATTTGGGTCTCCATCCTCATGCTTCTCCTGCTGTTGTTGCTGCTCCCCCAGCTGCAAGGGTTCCTGACAAACATAAATGGTTAGACTTGGGTTCACATCAGGCCTTTTAATGCATTAAAAAGTCTGATTCCATCTGCAGGGCCACAGATTTGAATCACATCATCTCTAGTTAGTTTCAACAAATCTGCCCCTGAAAAGTTTGTAAAAAGCCTCGTGAATGTGGAAAAACGGTTTCGATGCAACCACTGCAGAACCTCCTGAGGTGTGGTTGTTGGCAGGAGGTTACCTGTGACTGGAGGGGCCACTGGCTGGTGATTTGGTGAACCATTTCCTTCCCCAAGAGAAAGACTGCTATGGGAACTGTAGAAGCCAGGTGATGGGGAATTATTGACATACGTGATCTCAGGCCATGGAGAACACTCTGTGAGTATAGTTGTCTCATAGGAAGGTTGATACTTCTCCTTCTCATGAGGCATTCGTTTTTCCATTTTCTCCCTGTCTGTTTTTTGTTTTCTGTCTGCACCTTTGGGCTTGAAGACTTCGATCTGGCAGCTGGCTGAGTGTAAGCGCTCAGTATATTCCCCATTCTTATTCTCCTTGAAGGTATCAATTTGTACTCGAAATGGCACTCCCTTCTCTCCACCATGTTTCCTCATAGTGAACTCTGTGCTAATACAATGCACCTGAATAAACACAGATGTCCTCCTTGCAGGGTCCCACAGGAACTCCACTGTATTTAGTTGGTTTGGATTAGCCCTAGGATCGATTATACCCACAGACATTGGGATATCAAGAATGCTATCTCCAGGTGGGTTCCATCTCCAGCCTTCCAGCTGCTGATGTTCAGTGTATTGTAGCCGTCTGTCATGGAACACAACATGGAATACACTCTTCACCAATTTGCCATTAATTTCTGGTAGTTCTCCAAGTTTCCTGTTGTCTAGTATTCGGATTTCATAAGACTGGCCTTGATTGAGATATGTCAGGGTTTCATCATGGAGTTTCACTGCTGGAGAGGTGGCAGCACAAAGCACATATTGAAAAGGGAGGATTTTATTCTCATTGTCTGGAGGCAAACTTGACTCTTCTTGCTTAAAAATGGGCAATGCTAGGACATCACTCATGCTACAGGCACCAGCACGCAGTTGTGGCCGATCCCGGATAATCTAGCATCAGAGTCCTGCACAGCCGGGATTCAGTCACCTCATCCGTCAGAGGCAGCTTCAGAGCCCTGGCTGCTTCCTTTTGCCCCAGGAGACACCGTTTCTAGTACAAAGGCGAGTAGTGTGAGTCTACCCAACGGGGGCAAGACTGCAAGACTGTAGAAAACTCCAAACCAAGATCTCCCACGCAATACTCACCAGCTGCCCCCAAGCCGCACCCGCACTGCACGCACAACTAATCTCCCGCACCCTATGCTCCTCGCTCTTGGCTGCCCTGACTTCCAGAATCCCTGCCCCTCCCCCTCCCCCTCCCCCCTCCCCAGCCCTCTCGGGCCGCGCGAGGGTCCTTTGGCTTAACTCTTCCAGACTGCCCAAAGGCAACCCTGGACTCCTCTCACTTCTACTCTTTGGGCTCTCGCCTTGAACTCGTGGTGGGCACTCGCTGCTTTCCAAACGGACCAGCAGCAGCCACCCGCTGCCTACCCTGCGCTCCCACGCCGCTTTTGCAACTTTTCCCCCACCCCTTTCTGCGGGAAACCCCCTCCCCCTCGGGAACCGGTCTCCTTTCCCCTCCCGGCCTCTCTTCCCGTCAGTCCCAAGATCACTTCTGGTAACGCCTTCTCAATCCCATGGCTCTTAGGACCAAATCCAGGTTCCTGCTGAGTTGCCTCCCTGCCCCGTGCAGCCCCCCACGGCCTGGAAGCATGGATGGAGAAAGCTCAGCACTGGCTTGAATCCCAGACTCACCAGGCTCCTCCAGCGACCGCAGCCCCATCACCAAACAATCATGGCACCCTCTTCCTTCACCCTATCTGCTTCCTTTTATTCCCATTAATGTGACTACTAGAAAACTTTATTTTAATTATTTATTTTAAATTTATTTCATTGAGGTACAGTTGGTTTACAATGTTGTGTTAATTTCTGCTATACAGCAAAGTGATTCAGTTACACATACATATTCATCCTTTTTCATATTCTTTTCCACTATGGTTTATCACAGGATATTGGGTATAGTTCCAATAGTGGGGTTTGGGCAAGGGATTGCATGCCTAGTGAAGGAGTGAGCCGTATGCATCATATTTTTGCAAAATGGCCTTCAGTTCTAGGTGTTACAGAAATATTTTACACAAAATGATGAACCCGACAGTTATCTCAAATTTAGAGCTGAGGAACTTTCCTAGGACAAGCTCAGAGGCAGGTGAAGAACTTGGTAGTGGAGTAAGCTTTGGTTGCCAGCAGGAAGCAAGGCTGTTGCATTGACTCTGGCCTTGACTCAACGTAAAACATTGAACTAATCGTTCCTCTGTGCCTCAGTTTCCTCATCTGCAAAATGGGAGAAGCTGGACTGAAATACGAATATACCTTAAATTCAACAATTCTATGACAGTTTCTTTGAACCTATAGTTTTGTTGGGTAGGAAGAAAAAACTTCATAGAAATTGGTGTTCAGGGATGAAGTTTTTTCAGCTTTGGCTGGTAGCAGTAAGAATTATTCCTACTTAAAACTTTCAAAAGGAGACTTCCCTGGTGGTCCAGGGGTTAAGACTCCATGCTTCTGGAGTTTCTCAGTTTTCCTGGATATTTCCCAGTCTACAGGAGCCGTGTGCCTGACAGGGTCTTGGTGCTCTGGCTGGGTGTGAGGCGTGAGCCTCTGAGGTGGGAGAGTCGAGTTCAGGACATTGGGCCACCAGAGGATTCCCGGCACCACATAAGATCAAATGGCGAAAGCTCTCCCAGAGATCTCCATCTCAACACTGAGACCCAGCTCCACTCAACGACCAGCAAGCTCCAGTGCTGGAAACCCCATGCCAAACACCTAGCAAGACAGGAACACAACTGCACCCATTAGCAGAGAGGCTGCCTAAAGTCATAATAAGTTCACAGACACCCCAAAACACACCACCAGATGCAGTCCTGCCCACGAGAAAGACAGGATCCAGGCTCACCCGTCAGAACACACACACAAGTCCCCTCGACGAGGAAGCCTACACAACCCACTGAACCAATCACACCCACTGGGGACAGACACCAAAAACAACAGGAACTATGAACCTGAAGCCTGTGAAAAGGAGACCCCAAACACAGTAAGTTAAGCAAAATAAGAAAACAGAGAAATAAACAGCAGATGAAGGAGCAAGGTAAAAGCCCACCAGACCAAACAAATGAAGAGGAAATAGGGAGTCTACCTGAAAAAGAATTCAGAGTAATAATAGTAAAGATGATCCAAAATCTTGGAACTAGAAAGGAGAAAATACAAGAAACATTTAACAAGGACCTAGAAGAACTAAAGAACAAAAAAACAATGATGAACAACACAATAGATGAAATTAAAAATTACCTAGAAGGAATCAATAGCAGAATAACTGAGGCAGAAGAATGGAAATGACCTGGAAGATAAAACGGTGGAAATAACTACTGCAGAGCAGAAAAAAGAATAAAAAGAATTGAGGACAATCTCAGAGACTTCTTGGACAAAATTAAACACTCCAACATTCGAATTATAGGGGTGCCAGAAGAAGAAGAGAAAAAAAAAAAAAGGACAGAGAAAATATTTGAAGAGATTATAGTTGAAAACTTCCCTAATATGGGTAAGGAAAGAGTCAATCAAGTCCAAGGAGCACAGAGAGTCCAATAGAGGATAAAACCAGGGAGAAACATGCCAAGACACATATTAATCAAACTATCAAAAATTAAACACAAAGAAAAAATATTAAAAGCAGCAAGGGGAAAGCAGTAAATAATATACAAGTGAATCCCCTAAAGGTTAACAGCTGGTCTTTCAGCAGAAACTCTGCAGGCCAGAAGGGAGTGGTAGGACATATTTAAAGTGATGAAAGGGAAAAACCTACAACCAAGATTACTCTACCCAGCAAGGATCTCATTCAGATTCAACGAAGAAATTAAACACTTTACAGATAAGCAAAAGCTAAGAGAATTCAGCACCACAAAACCAGCTGTACAACAAATGCTAAAGGAACTTCTCTAGGCACGAACACAAGAGAAGGAAAAGATTTACAATAACATACCCAAAACAATCAAGAAAATGGTAATAGGAACATACATATTGATAACTACCTTAAATGTAAATGGATTAAATGCTCTAACCAAAAGACAGAGACTGGCTGAATGGATACAAAAACAAGACCTACACATATGCTGTCTACAAGAGACCCACTCCAGACCTAGGGACTCATACAGACTGAAAGTGAGGGGATAGAAAAAGATATTCCATGCAAATGGAAATCAAAAGAAAGCTGGAGTAGCAATTTTCATATCAGACAAAAGAGACTTTAAAATGAAGACTATTACAAGAGACAAAGAAGGAAACTACATAACGATCAAGGGATCAATCCAAGAAGAAGATATAACAATTATAAATATTTATACACCCAACATAGGAACACTTCAGTACATAAGGCAAATGCTAACAGCCATAAAAGGGGAAATCGACAGTAACACAATCATAGTAGGAGACTTTAACACCCCACTTTCACCAATGGAAAGATCATCCAAAATGAAAATAAACAAGGAAACACAAGCTTTAAATGATAGTTTAAACAAGATGGACTTAATTGATATTTATAGGACACTCCATCCGAAAACAACAGAATACATTTTCTTCTCAAGTGCTCATGGAACATTCTCCAGGAAAGATCATATCTTGGGTCACAAATCAAGCTTTGGTAAATTTAAGAAAATTGAAATCATATCAAGTATCTTTTCTGACCACAATGCTATGAGACTAGATGTCAATTACAGGAAAAAAAATCTGTAAAAAAATATAAACACATGGAGGTAAACAATACACTACTAAATAACCAAGAGATCACTGAAGAAATCAAAGAGCAAATCAAAAAATACCTAAAACAAATGACAATGCAAACACGATGACCCAAAACCTATGGGATGCAGCAAAAGAAGTTTTAAGAGGGAGGCTTATAACAATTCAATCCTACCTCATAAAACAAGAAACATGTCAAATAAACAACCTAACCTTACACCTAAAGCAATTGGAGAAGGAAGAACAAAAAAAACCCAAAAGAAGCAGAAGGAAAGAAATAATAAAGATCTGATCAGAAATAAATGAAAAAGAAAAGAAGGGAATGATAACAAAGATCAATAAAAGTAAAAGCTGGTTCTTTGAGAAGATAAACAAAATTGATAAACCATTAGCCAGACTCATCAAGAAAAAAAGGGAGAAGAATCAAATCAGTAGAATTATAAATGAAAAAGGAAAAGTAACGACTGACACTGCAGAAATACAAAAGATTGTGAGAGATTTCTACAAGCGACTATATGCCAATAAAATGGACAACCTGGAAGAAATGGACAAATTCATAGAAAAGCACAACCTTCTGAGACTGAATCAGGAAGAAATAGAGAATATAAATAGACCAATCCCAAGCACTGAAATGGAAACTGTGGTTAAAAATCTTCCAACAAACAAAAGCCCAGGACCAGATGGCTTCATAGGCGAATTCTACTAAACATTTAGAGAAGAGCTAACACCTATCCTTCTCAAACTCTATATAAATATAGCACAGGGAGGAACACTTCCAAACTCATTCTATGAGGTCATCATAACCCTGATACCAAACCCAGACAAAGATGCCACAAAAAAGACAACTAAAGGCCAATATCACTGATGAAAATAGATGCAAAAATCCTCAACAAAATACTAGCAAACAGAATCCAACAGCACATTAAAAGGATCATACACCATGATCAATTGGGGTTTATCCCAGGAATGCAAGGATTCTTCAATATACACAAATCAATCAATGTGTTACACCATACTAACAGATTGAAGGAGAAAAACCATATGATCTTCTCAACAGATGCAGAAAAAGCTTTTGAGAAAATTCAACACCGATTTATGATAAAACCCTCCAGAATGTAGGCATAGAGGGAATTTTCCTTAACCTAATTAAGGCCATATATGAGAAACCCACAGCCAACATCATTCTCAATGTTGAAAACCTGAAACCATTTCCACTAGGATCAGGAACAAGACAAGGTTGCCCACTCTTACCACTCTTATTCAACATAGTTTTGGAAGTTTTAGCCACAGCAATCAGAGAAGAAAAAGAAATAAAAGGAATCCAAATTGGAAAAGAAGAAGTAAAGCTGTCACTGTTTGCAGATGACATGATACTATACATAGAGAATCCTAAAGATGCTACCAGAAAACTACTAGAGCTAATCAATGAATTTGGTAAAGTATCAGGATACAAAATTAATGCACAGAAATCTCTTGCATTCCTATACACTAATGGTGAAAAGTCTGAAAGATAAATTAAGGAAACACTCCCATTTACCATTGCAACAAAAAGAATAAAATACCTAGGAGTAAACCACCTAAGGAGACAAAAGACCTGTATGCAGACAACTATAAAACCCTGGTGAAAGAAATTAAAGATGATACAAACAGGTGGAGAGATATACCATGTTCTTGGATTGGAAGAATCAACATTGTGAAAATGAGTATACTAGCCAAAGCAATCTACAGATTCAGTGCAATCTGTATCAAACTACCAATGGCACTTTTCACAGAACTAGAACAAAAAATTTCACAATTTGTATGGAAACACAAAAGACCCCGAATAGCCAAAGCAATCTTGAGAAAGAAAAATGGAGCTGGAGGAATCAGGCTCCTGGACTTCAGACTATACTACAAAGCTACAGTAATCAAAAGAGTATGGTACTGGCACAAAACAGAAATATAGATAAATGGAACAGGAAAGAAAGCCCAGAGATAAACCCATGTGTCTATTGTCGACTAATCCATGACAAAGGAGGTAATAATATACAATAGAGAAAAGACAGCCTCTTCAATAATTGGTGCTGGGAAAACTGGACAAATACGTGTAAAATAATGAAATTAGAACACTCCCTAACACCATACACAAAAATAAACTCAAAATGGATTTAAGACGTAAATATAAGGCCAGACACCATCAAACTCTTAGAGGAAAACATAGGCAGAACACTCCATGACATAAATCACAGCAAGATCGTTTTTGACCCACCTCCTAGAGAAATGGAAATAAAAACAAAAATAAACAAATGGGACCTAATGAAACTTAAAAGCTTTTGCACAGCAAAGGAAACCATAAACAAGACAAAAAGACAACCCTCAGAATGGGAGAAAATATTTGCAAATGAAGCAACTGACAAAGGATTAATCTCCAAAATTTATAAGCAGCTCATGCAGCTCAATATCAATAAAATAAAGAACCCAATCCACAAGTGGAAGAAGACCTAAATAGACTTTTCTCCAAAGAAGGTATACAGATTGCCAACAAACACATGAAAGGATGCTCAACATCACTAATCATTAGAGAAATGCAAATCAAAACTACAATGAGGTATCACCTCACACCGGTCAGAATGGCCATCATCAAAAAATCTAGAAACAATATATGCTGGAGAGGATGTGGAGAAAAGGGAACCCTCTAGCACTGTTGGTGGGAATGTAAATTGATACAGCCACTATGGAGAACAGTATGGAGGGTCCTCAAAAAAGTAAAAATAGAACTACCATATGACCCAGCAGTCCCACTACTGGGCATATACCCTGAGAAAACCATAATTCAAAAAGAGTGATCTACCACAATGTTCATTGCAGCTGTATTTAGAATAGCCAGGACATGGAAACAACCTAAGTGTTCTATGACAGATGAATGGATAAAGAAGATGTGATACATACATATAATGGAATATTCCTCAGTCATTAAAGGAAATGAAATTGAGTTATTTGTAGTGAGGTGGATGGACGTAGAGACTGTCATACAGAATGAAGTAAGTCAGAAAGAGAAAAACAAATACCGTATGCTAATACATATATATGGAATCTAAAAAAAAAAAAAAGTTCTGAAGAACCTAGGGGCAGTACAGGAATAAAGACGCAGACAGAGAATGGAGTTGAGGACACGGGAAGGGGGAAGGGTAAACTGGGATGAAGTGAGAGTGTGGCATTGACATATATACACTACCAAATGTAAAATCGATAGCTAGTGGGAAGAAGCCACATAGCACTGGAGATTGGCTCTGTGCTTTTTGTCCGCTTAGAGGGGTGGGATAGGGAGGGTAGGAGGGAGACGCAAGCGGGAGCAGATATTGGGATGTATGTCTATGTACAGCTGATTCACTTTGTTATACAGCAGAAACTAACACACCATTGTAAAGCAACTATACTCCAATAAACATGATAAAAAACAAAACAAAACACTGTGCTTCCTTTGCAGGGGCATGGGTTTGATTCCTTGTTCTGGAACTAAGATTCTGCAAGCTGTGCAGTGTGGCAAAAAAAAAAAAAAAAAAAAGAAAAACTCTCAAAAGGAAATACATGGCCATTCTGCCTCATTTTTTCAAGACCTCAGGGTGACTGACAGCAAAAATGTGAGCAATGATGCAGAGGTCTGAGGTCAGAGTGGGCTCATTTATAGCAGAAATAACAATATATTTCCTTCCCCTCGTCTCTGATGCTGGAAATTCTTACTTGCAGATGAATCTCCTGAAAGGAGAAAGACCTGTCCTCATGGGGCTCACATTCCACCAGGGAGACAATAAATAAACCTACAAAACATACGTTGTTATGCCAAGTAGTGATGCTATAAAGTTCTTAAGGAGGATGAGGCAGGCTGAAGACCTAAAGTGAGCAAATTGAGGTTAAGTGGCTATTTTAGATAGGATGTTGGGGAAGCCTCTCAGATGAGGCAACATTTATGTAAAGGGAGACCATTTTTCTAGGATGAGGAGTAACAAGAATGAAGACCCTGAAGGAGAAATGAACTTGGTATGTTCAAGAAACAACAAGAAGACCCAAGTATCAGGGCAGAAGTTAGTGGGTGTTGAACCCAGACCACTTGGGAGGCCCAAGGGGTCCCATAGACCTTGCTGGTCACAGCAGGAAGTTTGAATTTTATTATGATTGTACTGGGAAGCCATTCGAAGATTTAAGAGGAAATAAAACATATTTTGATTTATGTTTAAATCTAGTTGCCCAGTGAAGAGTTAACTTTAGGGGCAAGGGTTGGGGCAGAGAGAGCCGCTTCTTGCAGAGAGTCGCCCTAGAGGAAGTGGTAAGATGCTTAGGGCTGGCTGGATTCTAGATGTGTTTTGAAAGAGGAGCCCAGGGGAGTGATCGTCAGGTGGGGTGTGAGGGGCGAGGGAAAGAGAAGGGACAAGAGTGACAGAGAGTCTTCAGACAGAGAAAGACAAGCATCATATGATATTGCTTACATGTGGAATCTAAAAAGATGATCCAAATGCACTTATTTACAAAACAGAAGTAGAGTCACAGATGTGGAAAACAAACTTATGGTCACCAGGGGGTGAGGGGGAGAGGGAAAAATTGGGAGACTGGGATTGACATATACACACTACTGTATATAA
Source organism: Aethalodelphis obliquidens (assembly GCF_003676395.1). Classification (NCBI taxonomy): domain Eukaryota; kingdom Metazoa; phylum Chordata; class Mammalia; order Artiodactyla; family Delphinidae; genus Aethalodelphis; species Aethalodelphis obliquidens. The sequence continues at coordinate 9,054,762 of NW_020837991.1, read as the reverse complement.
AACAGATAACTAATAAGAACCTACTGTATAGCACAGGGAACTCTACTCAATACGGAATAATAACCTATATGGGAAAAGAATCTAAAAAAGAGTGGATATATGTATATGTAGAACTGATTCACTTTGCTGTATACCTGAAACTAACACAACATTGTAAATGAACTATACCCCAATAAAAATAAAAATAAATAAAAAGTGACAGAGATTCTTGTCTCTGCAGCTGGATGAACGGACATCCATTTACTGGAGCCTGGGGTGGAGGGGCAGGTTCATTTGGGACCTACCTGTTACATGTCCAAGGGGAGATGTTGGGTGTGAATTCGGAGCTCAGGGCTGGGGTATGGACTAGAGAATACTTGGAATATTTAGGCACCAGCAACAATTATGTGCATGTTATGAAGGCCATGGGACCAGATGAGGTGTGAGGCAGCCCTGTAGTGAGCTGTGCTGGGGGGGTCACATCCCTGCCACACTTGGGGTGGACCCAGGTTTGGAGAAGTTATGGGGGGAGGGGGACCCTGCCTTGGTCTAAACTCTCTGCTGTGCCTCAATCCCTGTCTTTCCAGAGACCTCTGACCTCTGGAAATTACTGGGCAAGGGTAACATTAGTAAGACAAATCCTTTCTTCCTCAAGCCTTTGTTAAACTCTATTACCTTTAGATTAGAACTAAAGGTAAAGAGAGGTGGGTGACGGCATTCCAGACCTCTACCACCCTCATGCCCTGACTGGAAACTCTCCTTGAGAATAAATCCAAGTGTGCTGTGTGAGATGTAATACATCATGTTGGGAGACCGAGCTCCTTCCAGTGACCGTCACACTTGGATTTCATAGACACAGGCCTTGCTGGTGGCAGGATTTAGGCCGCAGGGTCATGCATTCCATGGAGACCTTTAACCTGTTCGAGTGGCTTCCGGTTATGCTGTGAATTCAGCTGGGATTGCAAGTGCAGCTACACAGAAGAATTTGCAACCCACAAGTTACCTCCTTCACCCTGGTCCATGTCTCACCTATACACGTCATCCTTGTCACCAGGCAACAAAGGTGACACTTCTTCTAGCTGTTCTTTGATGTTGGAAGGAATCACTGGACCTCCATCTGTCTGCTGGGACCTCTTTGGGCCTCATTTCTCTCTGTACTTCTTCTTCTCCTCCATCTTCAAAAAATTACCTTCTGGGATGAACTTGACAGTACTTAGGACATAACAGGCACCCAAGGCAAATTTGTTGAATAAATGAATACCCAATAATTTTATAGGGGAGTCAAGTTTACACTGGCTTTGCTTTTCCAAATAAATGAAAAATCTTTGAAAGAAAATTCCAGCCTTCAACTTACTATTTCCTGGGACCAAGAATTTCAAAGGAGTTTCTTATGATGCAATTTGCTGAATTCAATTCAATTGCTTAACAAATATTTATTGATCGCCCTTGTGCCAAGCACTCTTCTAGGTACAGAGATATAACAGTGGATAAGACAAGTCCTTACCTTCCCAGAGTTTACATTTTGGTGAGAGCAGACAGATGATAAATAGGAAAGCAGATAAAAATATAATATCAAGTCAGGTAGTTGGAATGCTACAAAGAAAAATAAAGCAGAGTGAGGGAACAGGGTCTGGTGAAGGTGCATTATTGGATGCGCTTTGCCAGGAAGGCCTTCTGCAGAGGCAACTTTTGGGCTGAGAACTGAATGAAATGAGAATTAGTCATATGAAGGTCTGCGGTGGGGCTAGTCAGAAGGAACTGCAGTGTGAAGGGTCTGAGCTGGGAACAGGGTGTCCTTCCTAGACAGCCTGTAAGGAGGTCACTGTGGCTGGAGCTGAGTGGGAGCTGCCAGAGGGCTTGCAGCCCTTCACAAGAGCTCTGATATTATTCCATGGGAACTGGGGAGCCAATGGCTTTTGAGTAGAGGAATGACATCATCTGACTTAGGTTTTCAAAGGATCCGTCTTACTGCTGTGTGGATAGTGGGTCTTAGAGGACAAGAGTGGGAGTGAGGAGACCGGTCAGAAAGCCTTGCAGTGAGAGATGGAGATGGGTTAGGGTGGTAGCAGAGGAGGAGATGAGAATGGTCAGATCTCAGACATATTCTGAGCCTCTGGGATGTGCTGATGGATTTGATGTGGGATGAGGGAGAGAGAGATGAGTCAAAGGTACCTCTAAGAGCGTAAGCCTGAGTCACTGGCTGCGCGGGATGAGAAGGAAACACAGGTGGGAGCAGATGGGTGGTCAGTGGTGAGGGTGGGCAGAGTGCTGGAGATATGGGCTGGGGAATGACCTGTATGTAGATGGTACTTAAAGTCATGGGTCTGGATCAGGTCCTGGAGGAAGTGTGTTAGCGATGGGGAGGAAAAGGTGTCCACACAGGCAGCAGGGGTTGGGCACGACACTGTTTTTCTTCTTCTTTTTGTCCTCCTAAGAGGGAAATAACTAGCTTAGAATTCCTGCTTAATTGGGGCTAAATGGTCACATGGCAAAAGCACTTCCCCCATCAAACAGGGTAAGGTGCCTCTGTTATCTCCTCAGACCAGACAGGGACAATCAAAGAGCTGAGTGTGACTCACGTGTTTATCAGCAGCTTTTCTTCCATAAAATCCCTCATGCCTGCCTTTTTGTCCTTTCTTTCCTCTTTTGCTTTTCTAACCTGTGCTGGCAAAATATACAGTGGGGACAAAATCAAAGTACACAATATTTTTCTTCTCCCAAGAAGAATGCTTGTCTTTATAGATCTGCTTTTGGAGGAGGATAAAGAAGAAAATGTCACTATCCTCCCAGGCAGGTCCCAAAAAACACATTGTGTATTATCTCTGGCTGCCCCAGAGGAGAGGCAGTGCACCAGACCCTCCCTCAGGAAGCTCTGGGCTCAGGGAGAGTGTTTTCTGTCTGTCTGTTTTTCTAACAGCAGGTTTGAAAGACGCGGAGGACCTCCTTACTATGAGTTTGGTTATGGAAACCAGGTGTTTACCTAGTGTTTGTAATTCAGAGGGAAGGAACAAGAGCCCTAAAGGCACAGTGTGCCCCCTAAGTGCCAAATACCCTCCTAGGATTTTCACGGGGGTGTAAGGACAGATTCAAGTGTTCCCGGAGGGTGCTGGTCATGACTGGGCTACTGTTCTCTTGAAGAAATGCCCCAGGGACCCACTGAGTGCTTCTCTGGGAAGAAGATCAGTTCTCTCCTGGGAACCAGGATAGAGCACCAGGCAGGATTCCCAGGTCTCTAGTGGGCACAAGTAGCCTGAGCCTCAGTGCCCTCCTGGTGGAGGTCCCAGCTGAGACAGACCCAGAGAGCACTCCTGAGGTCTCTTCAGCATCATTTCCATCATGTTTAATTTCCCAGACTCCTGCATTCTCCATGGCACCAGGGAATGTCATTTTGTTTTGACAGAAAGTAAGGTGTATGGCAAATCATGTAAAGATTCTTAAAGTTCCAGGAGGATAAGCTAGGGTTTATTGGTGAAGTGAGCTGGTTGATCTATCTCTTACCCAGCTTTCCCATAATGACTTTTCAATGTTTTCTCCAACCAATGAAAGATCTCTCCTAAAATGCTTGCTTAAACCCAGCTCACCAGTGGATAGTCTTTCTTGCTTTAAACCTGCACTGTCCAATATGGTAGCCAGCTAGCTATGCACTTGAAATGTGGCTAATAAGAATCGAGATGTTTTGTAAGTGTAAATTACATACCAGATTTTGAAGGCTTAATATGGTGAAAAAGCTAAAATATCTCAGCAATAATTTTTAATGTTTATTTATTAACATTTGATCACATATTAGAATGATAATATTTGGGATATATTAGGTTAAATAAAATATATTATTTAAATCAACCTCACCTGTACTTTTAAAATAAGGTGGCTACTAGAAAATTTAAAATTACATGCATGGTTTGCATTATATTTATTATTAGACAGTGCTGCTCTAAAGAGCAAAAAAAGGTCATTCCCGGCCCAGCTGACTTGCCTTAGGGAATGAAGTTTCTAAGGTGAAAACTTGACCTGTTTCAGTGGTCCCACGTTAAAGCTCAGTCTCTGTAACATGATGTCCATGGCTCGCTCTGACCTGGCATTTTCTGCCTTCCAGCTGCCATGGAGTGAATATGTGCCTCCAAAATTCATTGGCTCTTGCCTTAGCCCCATGGTGATGGTATTCGGAGGTGGAACCTTTGGGAGATAATTCGGTTTACATAATGTCATGAGGGTGGGGCCCTCATGAATGAGATTAGTGTACTTACAAGAGAATTCATAGAGCTCCTTTGCCCTTTTTGCCATGTGAGGACACAGGGAGAAGATGGTTATCAATGAACCAGGAAGCCCTTACTAGACATTGAATCTGCTGGTACCTTGATCTTGGACTTCCCAGCCTCCAGAACTGTGAGAAATACATTTCTATTGTTTATAAGCCACCCACTCTAGAGTATTTTTGCTATAGCAGGCCAAATGGACTAAGACACCAGCTTCATCTCCTGCACTGTCTTCTTTAAACTCCATCCCCATTGAACAGGAGCCTTGAGCCACCATATAGATTCACAGGTCTGCACCTTTGCCTCCTCCTGCTGCTTCTTTCCCTGACTTTATCATCCAGCCAGCACTCCCTCATTCTTGCACGCACACACACACACTCCAGCCAGGGAAATTTTCATTAAGCCTGTGAAGAATCTTCTCTTCCAGAATATCAAAACAACAGCAACAACAATGATGACAACAATCACCACAATAATAACTATGATGACAACCTTCTATTGCTTATCTGTTCTTGGTGTCCAAGACATCTTATACTCGAATCTCCATTCTGAAGGCCATCCCTGGTATCTTAAAATGTCTAAATGGCTTACCCCTTGAGTCTACTCTCCTCAATATAAGGAGATAGGAACATTCTCCCCTGATTTTCTGGAAGAGCAGAAAGGAGCCAAATCCTTTGCTATGCAGCAGACTCAGATTAATATCATGGGAGCAGGCAATGGAAGCAGTGTTTTGGGGCTCCTTCTCTATGCAAGGCACCAACTGTTTTTTCAGATTCACGTTTCATTAAATCCTCAAAACAGCCACCTGGGCAGGTTTTACTACACACATTTTAAAGACAAGGAAACTGAAGCTTGTGAGGTTAAATGACTTGATCAATGGCCCTAGGAAGTCGTTGGGTTGGGATTAAACATACAAGTGTGCTCAGGGTTCTTGTAGATGTGCTTTTTAAATTTAGATCTCCTTTCCTTCTGTTATATTGCCAGCTGTTGTCACCTGCTGCTGGGGTCATGGATAACATTGTCAGCTTCATGCTTTTCACTGGCAACTTGTTGCTTTTTATTTGTTCTAAGCAGGAAGATAAGATAGCCTAGCTTCTTCTCCTACATTTCAAAGTCTGAGACAGATTCCCAGGAAGGCCTGGGGCTCTTGCTCTGTGTCTGTTCCATCACTGGGTGTTTAAAGAAACCCAGGCTGTCAGGAGCAGTGGATTAAATCTCCACAATCATCTTGAAGTACCCTGCATCTGTGGAATACATGAATAGACAATGAATCATCCCAAAATTGAGGAGGTGGACTTTGGGAGCAACTATAGACTTGGGTTTGCTGTATGCGACTGACTAGTTTCTGATTTATATGTTTATCTTAGTTTAGTTTTTAGCACTTGTTATCATTGGTGGATTTGTTTATTGGTTTGGCTGCTTTCTTCTTTTTTTATTACTTTTAAATTTTAATAATATTAAAAAAATTTTTAAATAAATTTATAATTGTTTTCTTTGTTTATTTATTTTTTTCTCCTTTTTCTTCTGAGCCATGTGGCTGACAGGGTCTTGGTGCTCTGGCTGGGTGTCAAGCCTGAGCCTCAGAGGTGGGAGAGCAGAGTTCAGGACATTGGACCACCAGAGACCTCCCCGCCCAACGTAATATTAATCAAGGAGAGCTCTCCCAGAGATCTCCATCTCAACGCCAAGACCCAGCTCCACTCAATGACCAGCAAGCTACAATGCTGGACATCCCATACCAAACAACTAGCAAGACAGGAACTCAACCGCACCCATTAGCAGAGAGGCTGCCTAAAATCATAATAACTTCACAAACACCCCAACACACACCACCAGACGCGGTCCTGCCCACCAGAAAGAGAAGATCCAGCCTCATCCACCAGAACACGCACACCAGTCCCCACCAACAGGAAGCCTACACAACCCCACTGAACAAACCTAAACCACTGGGGGCAGACACCAAAAACAACGGGAACTACGAACCTGCAGCCTGCAAAAAGGAGACCTCAAACACAGTTAAGTTAAGCAAAATGAGAAGACAGAGAAATACACAGCAGATGAAGGAGCAAGGTAAAAACCCACCAGACCAAACAAATGAAGAGGAAATAAGCAGTCTACCTGAAAAAGAATTCAGAGTAATGATAGTAAAGATGATAAAAAATCTTGAAAATAGAATGGAGAAAATACAAGAAACGTTTAACAAGGACCTAGAAGAACTAAAGAGCAAACAAACAATGATGAACAACACAATAAATGAAATTAAAAATTCTCTAGAAGGAATCAATAGCAGAATAACTGAGGCAGAAGAACGGATAAGTGACCTGGAAGATAGAATAGTGGAAATAAATACCGTAGAGCAGAATAAAGAAGAAAGAATGAAAAGAATGGAGGATAGTCTCAGAGACCTCTGGGACAACATTAAACACACCAACATTTGAATTATAGGGGTCCCAGAAGAAGAAGAGAAAAAGTAAGGTACTTAGAAAATATTTGAAGAGATTATAGTGGAAAACTTCCCTAATATGGGAAAATAAATAGTCAATTAAGTGCAAGCAGCACAGAGAGTCTCGTACAGGATAAATCCAAGGAGAAACACGCCAAGACACATATTAATCAAACTATCAAAAATTAAATACAAAGAAATCCAGGCTGTTCACCCATAGGCACTGGGCAGCAAATACTCTTTATCCACCTGGGTCAGTGCTCTGGGTTTCATATTCACCTAGGACCCCACTCCCTCTTGGCAGCTCCAATGATTGGTCCCTATTCGTGTCTGTCTGGTATGTTTATCGGCTGCCTTTATCTCTTGGCTCCTGGCATCCCCTACAGGCTGAACTTATTATGATTATTATTATAACACTTTCATGAGATCTATCCTCTTACCAAGTTTTCAAGTGTACATTACAGTATTGTTAATTACAGACAAAATGTAGTCCAGTAGAGCTCTAGAACTTATTCATCTTGCATAACTGAAACTTTGTACTTGTTAAATAGCAACTCCCATTTCCCCCTCCTCCAGCTTCTGGCAACCACCATCCCATCTTCTGCTTCTATGTGTTTAACTTTCTGGGTACCTCAGATAAATGGAATCGTGCAGTGTTTGTCCTTTTGTGACTGACTTATTTCACTTAGCATAATGTCTCAGCTTCATGCATGCTGTCACATAAGGCAGGATTTCCTTCTTTTTAAAGGTTGTATAATATTTCATTATATATGTACATGTGCATGTATATATATTTATAACAGATTTTTATCCATTCATCCATTGATGAACATAGGTTGTTTCCATATCTTGGCTACTGTGACTAATGCTGAAATGGATATGAGGGTACAAACATCTCTTTGAGATCCTGATTTCAGTTCTTTTGGATAAATACCCAGAAATAGGATTGCTGGATCATATGGCAGTTATATTTTCACCTTTCTGAGGCATCTCTATACTGTTTTCCATAGTGGATGTACTACTTACATTCCTACCAAGAGCACACAAGCATCCTGATTTCTTTTTGTCTTCATCAACACTTGTCATCTTATGTTTTTTGACAATAGCCATGCTAACAGGTGTGAAATGATATCTCATTGTGGCTTTGATTTTCATTTCCCTGATGGTTAGTGATATTGAGCATCTTTCTATGTACTGTTGGCCAACTGTATGTCTTCTTTTGAGAAATGAACTTTGGATTTGGTGACGTGCACACCCCCCTCTTTCGCTTACCGTTAGCCTCTAGCATATAAGTTCTATAATGCCACCTACCTCCAGAGCTTTGAAGAAGTGAGAGTTTTGCTGTCCTTTCCCCACTCCTCCCAAGACCCACAGGTTTCCTACTCAGTGGACTAGATCCTTAGACTTCCTGGGGTAGGTGGGGCAATCAGGAACCTTATATTAATGTTTACTTTCTTGGCTTCTTAAGGTCCAGGGTTTTTTGCCTCTTAACTCTAGTTGGATTCTGGAGACATAAAGTTGTCTGAAGTTTGAGGTATTACTGTGTATAGTTGTGGCTAGATTTTGGAATGTAAATACATGCATATTTGGTTGAACAATATAAGTACATTTGAAGCTTCAAAGGTATTTGCTTATGTGGGTTTATGTGTATGAACATATTATTTATTTATTTATTATTTTTTGTGGTACGCCGGCCTCTCACTGTTGTGGCCTCTCCCGTTGCGGAGCACAGGCTCTGGACGTGCAGGCTCAGCGGCCATGGCTCACGGGCCCAGCTGCTCCGCGGCATGTGGGATCTTCCCGGACCGGGGCACGAACCTGTGTCCCCTGCATCAGCAGGCGGACTCTCAACCACTGCGTCACCAGGGAAGCCCTGAACATATTTTTTGATGTCATTATTCTTTAGTGACTAATGATTCCAAGGAAGAATCAGTTACCATATGCCTTGGTTGTTGGTATGGGGCTTGCAAAGAAATTCTGTAACTTGTGCTCAAACTATTAGACTAAAGCCATAGAAATGGGTACGGGAAGAGTTGCTTGAAAATGACCCCAGTCCCACAGTGGTGGTAGGGCACTGAAGAAATAAGGTTCTTTATCTTTCAGACAAACTTAATCCCTGTGACCTTGCTTGCTTCCCCAAGTCACCTCTTTCTCTGGGTGACCAATAAAAGCAAGTCACAGCATCCAGTTCTTTCTGTGGGGAGTTTCCCAGGATGCCCCTGCTTCGTTTTTGCCCTGTCTTTTCCTCTGTGTCCCATTGTGGGTGGTCTGCCTTCTGCCTCCAGCTTTTCTTATGGTTTCGGTCTTGATCTTGCCTGTGAACTGGGTGAAGGAACTCAGGAGTCTTGGCTGAACTTTTGGTTTTCTGCAACACCTGTCCTTCCTGGAGAGCAGGAGAGCACTCATGAGGGTGATGGGAAGTCGAGGAGGGGGTTGGGGGGGGAAGAGGACTCTGAAGGGGTCAACGCAAAGGGGGGCTGGAGAACTTGAACTTGTATTTTGTTTACATTTCCTTTTTGCCCTGTGTGCAAATAAAAATCACACCATCTAGCATAATTCCTTTGTCAGGTGGGGCAAGGATAAATGGATTTAATTTCTATTTTTGGACATTGCTCTGTTTTGGTAGCCCTTTTATCTGAATCCCTTGATCATCTAGAATAGTTTGGCAGTGTTGCATTTCAGAGCAAAGTGAGGAACAGATAAATAATTGAGAAAAAATAAGATTCTATTCTGAAGAAATAGGTAGCTGTTTTTCAGCTCTAAGAAGAGAGAAGGGCTGCAGTCATATATTCACATTACTTGACGCAAATAGGAGGATTTATTTTCTCCATATACTCTCTCGTTGAGCCACTCCCAGTAATGCAGAAAAGGAACCACAGAGCTGATGAGCTTGGGAGTGATGAGACTCTCTGGAGTTGTCGCAAAGCACAAAAAAACATGCAGAGCCATTTAATTTTTGCTTTCCCTTTGCCAGGAAGAAAAAGAAAAAGTGGGCAAATCAAAATGTCTTCAAAATCCAATTTGGCTTTTTCCAATGGGATCATCGCTCTTCTCTATCTGGTTTTTCCAGTTAAACACTAATAATGCACATTCTAAGGCATGATCTGTGAGTACAATTTACTTCCGAATTCAAGCCTCCTTCTTAAGACTATTTGCTGTAATAGATAGACTGGAATAATATCGGGATTAAATAAAAGAGGTGCTTCAGAGAAAACAAATACACCAGTGAAAACTCCACTGGAGAAACATTGTTTACTTGTCTCCTCGCATCCAAATTCAACAAATATTTTCTAGAGGATTTCAGCTTCCAGAAAAAAAAGAAACCTGACCCATCAGTCGTAGCTACTGTTTATTGGGTGTACCTAACGCTCATAACCACACCACTGACTGGCTGTTATTATACCCATTGCACAGGTTGAGAGTCTGGTTCCTAAGAACTCTGTCCTCCCTTCTTCTTCAAAAGACTTCACTAAGAAACCCCAGTGTCAATGGTTGGTTTTCTTCCTTTCTTATGATGGTTGATATCACTCCTCATGCTCTAATGACCACCACGTTTTGTCAGTTGAACAATGGATCAATCAATAATGAGTTCCTTTTTTCCTCAGCCTGGGATTTCCTTGGAAGGCAGCTCACAGCAGATAGCCCAGACTAGTGGGTAAGTGAGAGATTCATTTCACAAGGGGTGTTCAGGTCAATAAAAGATGGGTCACACCTTTGCAGAGCAATGCTCTGTGCTTCCTTGCAGCCTTTCCTGATACAGCCCGCTCATCAAGCACTGTGAGTTCATTTGGCATTTCTGCATGATGTTTGTGCCATCCGTTTAATCACCATGGAATTATTCTCCATTTGTTTTGGGTCTACACTATTCATCTCACCTACCCTTTTGGTTTTTTTTTTAGCTTCCTATGCATTTCCTGGGGTGCTTAGTACTCAAAAAGAACACAGTGGTTATTCCTTATTCAACACTATTTTTTGAGCTTGTTCTAGGTGTGAGCCATGGTGGCAGATGATGAAAATAAAAAGGTGAATTAAGATATACTCTCGGGCTTCCCTGGTGGCTCAGTGGTTGAGGGTCCGCCTGCCGATGCAGGGGACGCGGGTTCGTGCCCCGGTCCGGGAGGATCCCACATGCCGCGGAGTGGCTGGGCCTGTGGGCCATGGCCGCTGGGCCTGCGTGTCCGGAGCCTGTGCTCTGCAACGGGAGGGGCCACAGCAGTGAGAGGCCCGTGTACCGCTAAAAAAAAAAAAAAAAAAGATATACTCTCTGTCTTCAAAGAGCTCACACTTAGATGCAGGAGATAAACGTCTAAGTAGCCATTTAAAAAACAACATGGCAGTTGTAGGGATGAGAGAGAAATTCAGACGTTAAATCGGAGCTCAACTATTTGGCAGGTCAGGGAAGACTTATTGGAGGAGGAGATGTTTGGGTTGAATCTCAATTCAGGATAGGTAGGATTAATCAGTTAAAGGGAGTGAGAGTAGAAGGAATGGCAAGCAACAGCATGGTGTATTTGGGAAACTACAAGCTTGGAGTGGCTAAGGTATGCATTGAAAAGTAGGGGATTTCGGGAGATGAGACAAGTGAATGGACCCCTTAAAGAACTTGCACTCTGGTTATGGGGAACCTTTAAAGTGTTTTAAGCTGGAGACTTCAATGTTTATATGTGCATTTAGATAGAAAACCCAGTGGGTGAAGATAGGTAATTTATTACTGTTTTCTTATTTAACCCACAGACAAACACGCTGCAAAAGGTCAAGGAGAAGTGGAATATTGGCTGCACGATCACCCTCCTTGTCCTGTCCAGAGGGCACTGTGTGTGTGTCCTCCAGGGGCTGTCAGTTGAGCCGTCCCAGCCACGCCTCCTCTGTGGCAGTGGCCTCATGGATTGGTGGCTTCTTTACTCTTGATGGAAGAGGTGGATTAGGATGTTGGTGGAGACAGAGAAAAGTAGGTGGGTGGATCAAGAACTATTCAGAGATTAAAGCCAATAGACTTAACTAAATGCCCACTGACAGATGAATGGATAAAGAAGATGTGGTACATATATACAGTGGAAAATTACTCAGCCATAAAAAGGAATGAAATTGTGTCATTTGTAGAGACGTGGATGAACCTAGAGACTGTCATACAGAGTAAATAAGTCAGAAAGAGAAAAACAAATATTGTATATTAACGCGTATATGTGGAATCTAGAATAATGGTACAGATGAACCAGTCTGAAAGGCAGAAATAGAGACACAGATGTAGAGATCAAACATATGGACACCAGGGGGCAAAGCGGGGGGTGGTGGTGGGATGAATTGGGAGATTGGAATTGACATATATACACTAATATGTATAAAATAGATGACTAATGAGAACCTGCTGTACAAAAACAAACAAACAAACAAAAACAATAGGTTTGGTCATATCTTGCTTGAACAACAGGGTGATTTTTGTGATGTAAGAAAAAGAACTGACTCTCTAGGGTCATAGATACCAAGGATCATACTCCAGCTCTGACAGTCACTAACTGTTTAATCTTGGGCAAGGCACCCCAACCTCTCTGAGCCCCAACTTACTCCTCTGTAAGGATGAGTAATAAGACCCATCCAACAGGGCTGTGGTGAGGATGCTTCTGGCAGAGTTCCTGGCCCATGGTAGATGCTCAGTGAGCATTAACTCTCTCCCTCCATAACTATCAAATGTTTCATTGATTTCTGAACTAAAGCAGTCTTATTTCCTCCCAATATTTCAAGTGGGGTGGGGCAGGAAGTTAGCCCTGGGAGTGGTGCAGTTCAATTAATCCTAGCTCCTAGCATGTGTCAGGATTTGTGCTAGGAGCTATGCCCTCCAAACTAAGTTTGATTCTTGTATTTAATCTGAATGCAGGTGCACAATTTTACAGATGAGGAAACTGGGTCCACAGAGATTGGACGTCTTGCCTGTGATCCTGTGGAGAGAAAGGTTCAAATCCAGGATCTTATCAAAGCTTATCCTTTTCATTACACCAAGCTTCCTACTAAGTACCAAGAATTTTGACGGGCCCTGGAAAGCTGCAGAGTTGAATAACACACAGTGTCATTCCCTGAGAAGTGCATGGATTAATAGGACAAGCGGGACAGATATTTGTAGAGTTCTAGAAAACAGTGTGGAAGTACTGATACAAAGTGAGGTATGCTCAGAATGCCATGGGAGCCAAGTGGGGAGGGGCAGCCAAGGGTGGGGGGACTGTCTGGGGGCTTTTGGTTTCCTTGGAGTCTATTATCTGTGGTCTGGAGATGAGATGCCAATCATTAGATGAAACCGCAGGGCCAAGTCCATGGAGAAGCTTCTGTGGCAGAAACATTGGCCACATCTACAAAGACTTCCTCCCTGTGCCCTTCTGGTCTGTGGATAAAGTCATTGGAAGTCATTTTAGAAGATTTATGCCTCATTGAGAAGGACATGGCTCTGTGTGGTTTCCATCCATCTGCTTGGTCTCCAAGATGAGCTTTCTTTTGAACAGGGTGAGCAGCCCATTTCCCTGCCACCTGCCAGTGTTCACTGTGCCACCGTGGCTTATTACTTCTGCTATCAACTGCCAAGGAGAAGTGTGCCTGCTTTGAACAGGAGCTCATAGAAGTTAATAGTCGGGGAGAGGAGGCCAAGCCAAGAATCCAAGTGGAAACATTTACCGTCAGTACAGTTACAAACTTTGTTCTCATGCCTCGTGCCCTGATGTCCAGCATGGCTACCACCCCCCATCCACCCATATTCTCCATCCGTGTCTTCATGCTGCATCTACTGGGCATGGATTCTGTCTCACTGCCTCAGTCAAAGTCATTGCCGAGCAGGGTTCGCCACTATTGAGGAACCATCGACAGCATGGAGACACCAGAACCTCTGAATTTTCTGCTGTGGAAAAGGAATAGCTTCAATCTAGTTCACTTTAGTTTAGTTCATTCCCATGAACCTTTCTTGGGCACCACCAAGGGCTACAGAGAAGAATGACATGGTCCCTGGCTCAAGGAGCTAATGAGGAGTTCCACATGTTTGTGTGTGTGTGTGTGTGATGGAATGATGAACAATTATAAGTGAGATGGGATGTGTCCTGTGCTGGGCAGAAGTGTAGGGCAATGAGGTAGCCCAGGGGAGGGACATAGATGCCTCACTCTAGGTGTGGAGCCAGGGGTTGGAAAGGGGTGGATGAACATGCGATTTGCATTTAGGAAAAAAAAAATCACTCTGATTGCACTAGTCACAGCAGTTCCAGAGTAGAAGTCTACTGTAGCAGTCCAGGGAAGAGATGGATCAGGATGTTGACAGAGACAGAGAAAAGCTGGGGTCTCAAGAACTGTTAAGACCACAGTAGGCTTGGTCATCCATTTACTATGGTGAGCGTGGGAGAGGCAGGTGCCAGGACAACACCGACATTCCTGGCTCAAACAACAGGCAGGTTGGTGATGCTGCTGAGTGAGATCTGAGTCTTGGAAGAGATCAGAATAGGGGGTTGGAGAGGAAGACCAAAATTTTGGGTTTTGATCCTTTGAGTGTGAGATGCTCTGGGATTATTCAAGGGGAGGTGTTAATTAGGAAGTTTTACACAAAACCTGGAACTGAGAAATGAAGACAGTGTTTTTTTTTTTTGGCGGTACACGGGCCTCTCACTGTTGTGGCCTCTCCCGTTGCGGAGCACAGGCTCCGGATGCGCAGGGTCAGCGGCCATGGCTCACGGGCCCGGCTGCTCCGCGGCATGTGGGATCTTCCCAGACCGGGGCATGAACCCGTGTCCCCTGCATTGGCAGATGGACTCTCAACCACTGCGCCACCAGGGAAGCCCGACAGTGTTTTTTTTAACCATTAAGAAAAATTGAAGTATAGTTAATTTACAATGTTGTGTTAGTTTCAGGTGTACAGCAAAGTGATTCATATATATATATATATATATAGATTGTTGGTTTTCTATTTTACGCATAGCAGTTTGTATCAGTTAATCCCAAACTCCTAATTTATTCCTCCCCCCGTCCCCTTTGGTAACCATAAGTTTGTTTTCCATGTCTGTGAGTCTATTTCTGTTTTTGTAAATAAGTTCGTTTGTATCATTCTTTTTTTAGATTCCACATATAAGTGGTGTCATATGATATTTGTCTTTCACTGTCTGACTTACTTCATTCAGTATGATAATCTCTAGGCCCATCCATGTTGCTGCAAATGACATTATTTCATTCTTTTTTAAGGCTGAGTAATATTCCATTGTATATATGTACCACATCTTTCTTATCCATTCCTCTGTTGATGGACATTTAAGTTGTTTCCATGGCCGCTATTGTAAATAGTGCTACTATGAACATTGGGGTGTGTGTATCTTTTCAAATTATAGTTTTGTCCAGATGTATGCCCAGGAGTGGGATTGCTGGATCATATGGTAGTTCTAGTTTTGGTTTTTTAAGAGCCCTTCATACTGTTCTCCATAGTGGCTGCACCAGTTTACATTCCCACCAACAGTGCAGGAGGGTTCCCTTTTCTCCACACCCTCTCCAGCATTTATTATTTGTAGACTTTTAATGATGGGCTTTCTGACTGGTGTGAGGTGATACCTCATTGTAGTTTTGATTTGCCTTTCTCTAATAATAAGAAATATTGAGCATCTTCTCGTGCACTTGTTGGCCATCTGTATGGGAAACAGTGTTGATTAAGAAGATTGGAACTAAGTTTTGAGGAATTCCACTAATTTTGAGGAATTCCACTACTTATGGGCTGGAGGAGGAGGATAAACCCGCAAAAGAGACAGAGGTGGTACAGCTAGAGAGGAAGAAATAGCAGCAGCAGGTTTTTAGGTCATAAAAGCCCACGGAAAAGTATTTCAGTAAAAGGAAAGGGTCAACAGTATCAAATGCTACTGAAAGGCCAATTGAGACCAGGCCTAGAAAGCGTCCACTGAACGTGGCTGTATGGACTTCAGCGGAGACATTAGCGAGAACTAGTTCAATGGAATGATGGCATGAGATCCAGATCAGAATGGGTTGTGGAGTATGGCGGGTGTGTGTGTGTGTGTGTGAAGAAGTGGCAGCAGTGGCCACTTTAAAGTTTGAGAGGTGGGGGATGAGTAGCACCTGGACCTAGACTCTGGTGCTGATGGTGGGCAAATGCATCAAAGCAGGGAAGGATTAGAGAGAGATTGGGAATGTTGGAAAGAAAACAAATGATAGCAAAAATTTCCGAAGGTGGTAGGTAGCCATGGTATCCAAAGATCAGATAGAGAGATGGTTGTGTCAGCTCCTCTCCTGTCCTAGGAGTGAAGGATGACGGGATGGATGCTCTTGCAGGCAGGTCTCTATGCCTGGTTGCAGGAGTCTCCTGTCTGATAGCATTTATTTTCTCTGTAAAGTAGGAGGCAAGATCATCTGAAGAGAGTGAAGAATGTGGGTATGTATCTGGGACAGAAGCTTGAGAAGAGTAGATAGATTTCATAAAAAATACTGTGGAAACGGATGATGGTGTAGGTTTGCTTGGCAGGGTTGTGGGCTCACTTGAGGCTGGGGGGTCTGCGTAGCAGATCTGAGAGGCCCTAGTTGGCTTTTCCTGCTTGGACAGAGGCATGGAGTTAGCAGCCAGTTGTGTTTTCCCAGGCTTGGGTTTTATCTGGATGGTGCAAACAAAAGGAAGCAGATGGGCCAGGTAACTTAGGGTATGGGCAAAAATGTCATTAAAATCATGGACCATAGAGACTAAGATAAATCAGTAAATGAAGAAAGGAGAGTGCTGATGACCTGGGAGGAGCTAGAGTTTAAGAACTCAGCGTGAGAGTGGTTGTGTAAGCAAGATGGAAGGTGGAGGAGATGGTGGCTGGAGGGGTGTGGTGGAGGGGAAAGAAGATCACTGGCGATGAGTAGGTCAACAGACTGAATAAGGGACCACCTGCTGCGTCATCCATGTGGATGCGGACATCACCAGGATGATGGCAAAGCCTGGCGTGGAAAAAATAACATGCACTAGCCTTCAGTGGATGAAAGACAAGAGCAGCTAAAAGGAGGAGGAGGACAGACCCTGTGGTATTAACTCAGAAAAACTTGCAACAAATGGCCCTTAACCTCACTTTGGAGGGCATCAGTACATCATTGTAAGCATCCTGAAAACATCTATTCACACATTCATTCAGCATCTATTGACTGTTGATGATTTCGCGTTGTTGAGCATCCTCTCTTTGCCAGGCACATTGCTAAAAACTGGGGTGACAGGTGAATGAGACACATTTCCCAGAGATCTAACTATTCAGTAGAGGACACAGAGGCAAAGACAGGAATCTACAATGCCATGTATCATGCTATTTCTGAAGCAGAGGAAGAATTTTCATCATGGCCCAGTGGAATGAGGAATGAATTCTTATTGGAGATGGTGAACAAGATGTCCCAGAAGAGAGGCTTATTTGGGCTGGAAGTTAGAGAGTCCAGAAGTCCAATATCAAGGTATCGAGAGGTTTGGTTCCTTCTGGAGACTGAGGGAGAATCTACTGCATGCCTCTCTCCCAGCTTCTGGTGACTTCTGGCAATCCTTGGCTTTCCCTGGTTTACAGTTACATAACTCCAATCTCTGCCTCTGCCATCACATGGCCTACTCTCCTCTGTCACTCTGTGTGTCACATCTATCTCTTCTTTCTCTTAGAAGGGCTACAGTCACTGGATTCAGGGCTCACTCTAAATCCAGGACGATCTCATCTAGAAATCTTTAATTCTATCTGCAAAAACTCCATTTCTTTATAAGGCCACATTTCACAGGTACCAGGGGTTAGGACTTGGGTATATCTTTTTTAAGGCCACTGTTTAACCTACTATACCCTCCCTGTAATTGGCATCAATTTCTACCCACGCTCTGACACTTGGATGTCTTTCCTTTTTCTGAATATCCGAATCCTTTTGTGTAACTTTTCCAGTGTCCAGCTTCTATGGTCCTGGGGTCTACCTTCCATCTTTTTAGTGTCATCTCCCCCAAAAGCTGAAGACCTGCTCCCAAGCCACATGCTGTGCTGTGCCACTCGGCTGCCTTGGCACTGACTCCTGGCTGTTGAAGATTTTCTGCCCTGAGGTGGCCACTGGCCTGTGACAGTCTCTCCAAATGCACACAGGCTCAAAGGCACTCTGTTGAAAGTTCCAGCAGCTTACCCTATACGTCAGACCCCCTCCAGACTCCATTTTCTCCCACCATCCAGAACCTGGATGCCTGCTGGGTCCTGGGGCTTATATTTTCCAACCTGGGTCTAGGAACCCGGCCTCTGCCTCTCTGATCAATCGCTTCTCCCTCATACGTCTTTGACATGTCTTGTTTTTTTATTCTGGCTATGACATTCGCAGCCTGGTAGCAGCTCTAGCCTAACCCCATCCCAACCCTAGATCCTAGAACCCTTCTGACCTGGCTGTTGCCTGGAATGCACACCTGTGTACAGGTGAGATAGAACTTATCCCACACCTGCTGTATCTTCTGTCCCAGGTCCCAGGTCCTTCTGGTTCCCTTTTTCTGATCATGTCACCAGAAAAGGCCTCAGGAGAATGAGGACAACCCAGGTCTCACTTTCGGAAGATCCAATGAGATGATTGCCTTGCTCCTGAAGAGTTCACTAGGCATGCACTGTCTCATGTCAGTGTGTGGGGATTTCATCGCTGCTACTTACTAGATGTCTGACCTTGGGAGAGTGAATTGCCTTCTCTGCTTCAGCCTCCTCATCTGTAAAGTGGGGACAATAAAAGAACATGTTTCTAGAGCTCTGTTGGTTTGAGGTTTGGCTTGATGAGGGTCAGGATAAGAGATGACTCCAGGGAGGATTATAATTGTATGTTTTTCAGGGATGCCTCTGAGGACATTGACCTCTGTACACCACGCAGGGTCTTCTCAATGTGAACTTGGGAGAAATTGCTGTCAGATCACATAGCTGGATAAAGCTGGGGCTCGCTTGTGAAAGCAATTTGTTCTGTATTAATCACATCAGAAAACTCAAGACACCTCTCATTTTTCTTTGTACCTTGGCAGCTAGGGAGCTCAGAGCCAAATTTGTGCCCTTTCTCTAGCATGTGGCTGGAGCCATATGGTCCCATGCACTAAATGTTTCTTCGGTTATGTTACTCTCACTTTGGTAATGGATATGTTTGGAATTGCAGCCCTGCTCACACTAGCTGGTGGCAGACCACCACCACCAAGCTGTGACTTTGAATAATGTTATCCACTGAGTTGTGTGCTCCCTGCCCCAGTCCTCAATTCATATGTTGAATGCCTATCCCCAGTGTGATGGTATTTGGAAATGGGTTCTTTGGGAGGTAATTTCATTTAGATGAGGTCTTGAGATGCTCATGATAAGATTAGTTCCCTTACAAGAAGACACACCATAAAGTTTGCTTCCTTTCAGTCTCCCTACTCATAGGCACGGAGGAAAGGCCATGGAAGATGCAGTGAGAAGTCATCGGCCCTCAGCCCAAGGAGAGAGGTCTCACCAGACACTGACCATGCCGGCACCTTGATCTTGGACTTTCAGTCTCCAGAACTGTGAGAAAACAAAATCTTGTTGTTGAAGCCCGCCCCCGCCCCCCGCCAGTCTGTGGCTTTTTGTTATGGCAGCCCAAGATAAGACACCCACGTCCAACCTCAACTAATTTCTGGGTAAATGGCAGCCAACTGTGACAAACTGGACCAAAGATGACTTCTCCCTAGGAATCTGGGGTTGGACCAGGAGAGAGTCAGCATCTCCCCAGGTGGCTTGAGCCCTAAGGGATAGACTTGGGGGCTGCAGATAACTAAGTGGATGGGCAGGAGGCATGCCAGACTTCTGAGAAAGAAGAGAGGATCAGGTGCATGAGATAAACAGAGCTGAGGGACAGTCAGCTGATACTTTCTGGGATCCAGAAAGAAGCTTTGTTACTGGCACTTTCTTTCCTGGGACCCAGTTTACTTTCTAGCTCTTGGGTTCCACATATTAAATCTTAAGCGTATATTTTTTAATTGCAACATATCTTTTTTTTTTTTTTCCTTATAAAAGTAGCTTGAATTCATTTCTGTTACTTGCAAACAAACAGAAATTCTCCAGTAAGCCCTTCGCTCTGATCCTTCACCTTGTCACTATTTACGTTTTGGTGCTGCACCATCTTTCGTGACGTGCCTCAGAATCCTCTGTGGGCACGGGTGGATTGTGAATAACTGAAAAGAATTCGGATAGTCTCTTCTGAAGCTGGGTAGGAGCTGAGGCAGGTTATGAAGGCTCCTGGATGTCACAGACAACAAGACAGGGCCTGGGGGAAGTCCATACCACAGAGAGATGAGTGGTTGACCCAGAGTGTCATTAGTTATAGGAGTATCTCTTCTGCCACAAAGGAAAATTATTTTGGCATGGCATGGCTTGTTTTGAAAGCATGTTAGCTTTTTCCTAGTTTGCTCTTGCTTTGCCAGGAGTTGTAGATCAGTGAGTTATTTGTGCTTATTTCTCGGAACTCACCCAGAATAGTCCCAATTATGGCTCCAAACAATGGTGATTGCTGTTATTGAGGATTTAGGGAAGGGCTTATGTTTCTAAACATCTTTTTATGAGTCTCCATTTCTATGGTAACCGAGATAGGCTGCTCAGTACACATGAGCACTTCTTTGGGAAAACCTGATAGAAGAAAACCTGAATTTACAGAAGAGATAAAGAAGAGGTGAGCTATTCACCTGGTCTTACAGAGGATTCACAGAAAGCTGCTCCCTTGGAGCATTCGGTGCCTTCTCTGTTCTCCATAAAGATCATGAACAATGTCTTACACAGAATAGACTCTAAATGAGAATTTTGTTGATTGATTGATGAGTCACTTGGGAAGAAGAGGAATGTGAAGCTAGGGTAATGGTTTGCTGCTGCCAATTGGAGATAAAACAGAAAGGAACAGAAAGCATCCTGAGAAGACAGCCATAGTCAGTGGGGAACAGGACTCTATTTTAAAAAATGTGATTTGCATACAGTTTTTAGGAAACTTCTTGCTGCCTAAACCAAGGTATACAGGCATTTTTCTCATCAATGTGCCTGAGGTCCAAGGGATGGCCCCTTGCTCTGGGTCCCAGCACTAATCAAAGGACGTAAGCACCCACCATGCCTCAGTGCTGGGACCCAACATTTTTGCAGAGAGGAGCTACTTGTCATTGTCTAAGTTTCAAGTTGCCATGGGGGAGAAGCTGCATTTTGCAAACCTGAGAACTTGAATAGCGTGGGGAGCAGGGCCTGCCAGACCCATCTTCCTCCTGGGGACCTGCACTAGTAAGGTTCCTTGGTTGCAAAGAGCGGAGCAAAGGGCCCTGGACTGACGGAGTTGGTTTGAACAAGAAAGGGGAATTTAGGATAAAGAAACAGAAGTACTTTCTGGACTCCAAGGGCAGGAATGCAGCTGGGCTTCAGACAGGGCGGACCCGGGAGGTGAGAAGGCGTGAAGGATGCAGGCAGCACCCTTGCTCCATCCTTTTCTCTTGAAGCCTGGCTTTATCCACCTCTGCATGCACAGTGGGGGCCTGGTGGTCGAGGAGGTCACCGACAGCTCACAGACTACTCCCCACACCCCAAACGGGGTCAGCTCCAACCCTGGGGGCAAGCCTGAGAGGGTGTGTCTTGTAGCAACTAGTTAGCTCTGAGAAAATGTAGTTAAGTCAAGAGCTCCCAGTGATCACTTTGATTCAATATGAACTCACCAAATATCCCTTGTGGGCCTGTCTCTGTGACAGGTGTAAGGGGATAAAATAAGTAAGAACTGGCCTTAGCCTTGTTAGTT
This sequence comes from Aethalodelphis obliquidens, assembly GCF_003676395.1. Classification (NCBI taxonomy): domain Eukaryota; kingdom Metazoa; phylum Chordata; class Mammalia; order Artiodactyla; family Delphinidae; genus Aethalodelphis; species Aethalodelphis obliquidens. Next base: position 9,033,357 of record NW_020837991.1, on the reverse strand, counting down.
CATTGTCTGGCTGAGGAGATAGATTGGTAAAGAGATACAGAATGGAAATTGCCAGGATGGGGACAATCACAGCTTTCGGGGGGCGGTTCAAAGGAGGGGTGTATGCATTTATTCACTCAACAAACATTCATGAGTACTTCCCATGGCCAGGAGCTGCTCCGAGGGCCTGGAAGTGCAGCAGTGTCCGTGGCAGACAGGGCCTCTGCCCTCAGGGGAGAGGCAGGAAAGAACCCTGGAAATAAGTAGGTCAGGAAAACGAGTAAAAGGCCATCGCGGAGTCATCCACATGGGTGCTGACATCACCCAGGATGATGGCAAAGCCTGGGGTAGAAAAAATAACATGCAACAGACTCCAGTGAATGATCAAGAGTCAAGGGGGGTGGGACGCGAAGCCCAAAGAGTGGGGCAGGGGCCAGATCATAAGGATCTTGGAAGGCCTCGTGGGCTGTGATGAGATCTTGGATTTTATTTTAAGCACAGCTGGAAGATGCTGAGTGAGGCTGGTTAGCCAGGGGTGAGGGAGGAAGCAGGGAGGGCAGAGGGGGCGTGGTGGCTGAGTTAGCAGTGCTCGGGCCTGGGAGAGAAGGACCCAGATTTGGAGGCAGAACTCCTGGGTCTTGCAAATGGGTTGGATGTAGGGAGCGAAGAAAAGAAAGAACCCAGGATTAATTCTTAGGCTTTGAATCAAGCAGCTGGGGAAATTGGGGTGCCATGTACCGAGAAGGGGAAAACTAAGCGAGAAAAAACATTTGTGGGATCGAGGGTTCTGTCACATCCTTTTAAGTGTGAGGTTCCTCTCGGATGTCCAAGTACAGGTGTGGGGCAGACAGAGGCAGTCTGGTGCTCCAGAGCAGTGCCGCCCAATGGAAATACAACGTGAGCCACAAATGTGAGTCACCTAGGTGCTTTTTAAATTCACTAGAAGCTCCTTAAAGAGGTAAAAGGGAACGATGTGCAATTGATTTAAGTATACATTGTATTTAATCCAATATATCCCCAGTATTATAATTTTAATAGCAATCAAAATGAAACAGATATTTTTCATTTTGGGGGATGAGTTCATCTAAATCTGGTGCTATTTCCCCTTTCAGCACACCACAAGGTGGCACACCTAGCCACCTGTCAAGAACTCAGGGGCCACGTGTGCCTCATGGTGCTACCGTCTTGGAGGTGCGGACAGGGAGAAAGTTGAGGGCTGTAGACCTGCATTTTGAGGTCATTATCACAGAGGAGACAGCTGAGGCACGGGGTTACCTAGGGATATCTAGGGAGCGCAGATGGGGAGGGTGGCCCAAGGGTGCACTCCAGGGCACTCCAGAATGGACAGCTTGGGTAGAGAGCAGGGGAGACCTGGAAACAGTGAGGGACTTGGCATGTGAGGAGTCAAAGAGTGAGGAAGGGGAAGAGGGCTTCCAAGTGTCCGGGACAGCAGGGGCAGGAAGGGCCGTGGAGGGGTCTGGAAGGTGGTGGGCTTTTCTAGAGCAGGGAGAGGATGGGAACGGGCAGGTGCTGGAGCCCTGTGGGTCCCGTGCCCCTGCTGAGGCCTGGGATCTTCCTTCCCAGGGTCAGGTGTCTGGGACACATTTGCAACCACACACACTGCACACTCCCTGGTCACTCTGGGGTCAGTGTGCTGCCTGCCAGGGCTAGTCCCTGCTTTCTTCCCTATTCAGAAACGCAGAGTGAGACAGGGTCACAGTCTCACAGGTTTAGTTGTTCTATATTATAAACAAAAACTTTGTTTCTTTTTCTTTTTCTTTTTTTTTTTGTGGTATGCAGGCCTCTCACCGCTATGGCCTCTCCCGTTGCGGAGCACAGGCTCCGGACACGCAGGCTCAGCGACCATGGCTCATGGGCCCAGCCGCTCCACGGCATGTGGGATCTTCCCGGACCGGGGCACGAACCTGTGTCCCCTGCATTGGCGGGCGGACTCTCAACCACTGCGCCACCAGGGAAGCCCTGTTTCTTTTTTTTTAAACATTATGTTTTAATTTTATTGAAGTATAGTTGATTTACAAGGTCACGCTTTTCTCAGGTGTACAGCACAGTGATTCATTTATATATATATTTTTTCTTTTTCAGATTCTTTTCCCTTATAGGTTATTACAAAATATTGAGTAGAGTTCCCTGTACTATACGGTAGGTCCTTTTGGGTCATCTATTTTATATATAATAGTGTGTATGTGTCAATCCCAAACTCCTACTTTATCCCTCCCCAGCCTTTCCCCTTTGGTAACACATAAGTTTGTTTTCTATGTCTGTGGGTCTATGTTTGAAAAACTTCATTTCTGAATGTTCATTTCTATCAATAATGGATCTCTGGGGGCACACCCCATAGGTGATGGCAATGTATTGGGGCATCCCAAGGCAGCAGATGAGAACTTCTGCTGTGGGTCGTGGGGAAGCCCTGAAGAGTTTTAAGCTGGAAAGAGGCAGCACTATATCTGCATTTGAGAGAGACAGCCTGGCAGCCCTGCAAAAGGTGGGTCTCCACCTGTTGGCCGTGGACCCCTGTCCTAGCCAACTCTGCCCTCTCTTATCCTCTGCCAGCTTTCATCTTTTCCTTTCACCTTCCATAATGAGCCGATCAAAAGCTGTTCCTTGCTCGATGCCTTGGGATTGCTGTGCAGTCTTCTTTGCAGGCAGATTGGTAAACAACACCGACTTTGTTGAACTTATGCCTCACAAATTACACAGGGAGTTGGGGCAGGGCTTGAACTGAACGAGGAGGCGTGAGGTCAGCATCTCTCTTCCTAATCAGCCCCGAAGAAGAGACACTCCCCAGGCAGCCACGGGCGCCAGTGCCCAGGTGAGACCTGGACACTCAGGTAGTTGACGACCTGGGAGAGATGCTGGGGAGGTGTTGTGGTAGTGGTGCCCGGACTTGGTCTTCTCTCCTGACGTCCGAATCTCGCTGCTGCCACCATGCCCATAGGCTGTAGGCTGCTCAGGTGAGACCTGAGATGTTGAGGTCAAGGTCATGGGCTCCAGCTCCATGCCTTTACTCTTTTATTCACTTGAGTGAGAAGTATATTGAGGGCTCACTCTATGTCAGGTGCTGTTTATGCAGTGGTTAAAAAAAACGAGTCCCTGCTCTCACTCAGTGTAAGCAGGGTCTAGCAGAGGAGGCATGTGTTGTACAAACACACCAATACGTATATTATTTTAATTAAGTAAATTTGTTTTGTTTTTTGAAAAATTTTTTTTAAATTGAAGTATAGGTGATTTAAAATGTTGTGTTAGTTTCGGCTGGACAGCAGAGTGATATATATATATATATATATATTCTTTTGCAGAATCTTTTCCCTTATAAGGTATTACAAAATATTGAGTAGAGCTCCCTGTGCTGTACAGTAGGTCCTTGTCACTTATCTATATTATATACAGTCATGTGTATCTGTTAATCCCCAAATCCTAATTTTTCCCTCCCCCACCTCCTTTCCCCTGTGGTAACCATAAATTGCTTTCTGTGTCTATGGGTCTATTTCTGTTTTGTAAATAAGTTCATTTGTGTCTTTTAAATTGTTCTTTTAGATTCCACATATAAGTGATATATGGTATCTGTCTTTCTCTGTCTGGCTTACTTCACTTAGTATGATAATCTCTAGGTCCATCCATGTTGCTGCAAATGGCATTCTTTCATTCTTTTTTATGGCTGAGTAATATTCCATGGTTCATATATGCCACATCTTCGTTATCCATTCATCTGTCCACAGACATTTAGGTTGTTTCTATGTCCCGACTATCGGAAACCGTGCTGCTATGAACATTGGGGTGCATATACATTTTTGAATTATAGTTTTCTCTGCATATATGTCTGGGAATGGGATCACTGGACCATATGGTAACTCTATAAATAGATTATTTTAACTTATAAGTGTCATGAAAGGAAAGTACCCACTGGCATTAGAAAGAACTGCAGGGGTATCTACAGCTGTTTGGAGAAAGTGATGTTCAGGCTGGTTAAGGCCACTTACTACTCCTTGACCCCAGAGCTCACAACTGGCTCTGCTGGCCCTGAGGCTTCAGGTGACTGGTAGAAGGAAGGCCAGGCAGGAACAGATGAGCGGCACGATGGACAGGGTGAGTCACTGCACTGGGACTCAGAAGACCCAGGTGAGCCCTTGTGTGGGGCACTTAAACGCCCCAAGCTTTCATTTCTAAGCAGAAAAATCCCCAGTGGAATTACATCTGGGCTATCAGACAAGGCTTAGCTGATGAACGTGCTTTGAAAATCATGTCACGCTGCATACATATAACATGTTAACATTTATGCAAACGACATTTTTTGTGCCAGTTCCACGCCAGGTGCTCGGGGGGCAGATTCAGTGGTTTGTGAGACACGGCCCTCATCCACAGGCCTCATAGTCTAAGGGGCCTGAGAGAGAAGCAGAAGGCAGGAGCTGTGTGTTGAATATTCCCTCCTGCACCATCCATGGGCTGTGATGACCAGTGATGCTCTGGGAATGCCAATCAGACTGTGATTCCAATCGAAATACAATTGATGTGCAGTGTTGTGTTAGTTTCAGTGTACAGCACAGTGATTCAGTTTTTTCTGCAGATTCCATTCCATTACAGGTTATTATAAGATGTTGGGTATAATTCCCTGTGTTATAGAGTATATCCTTGATGCTTATCTATTTTATGTATAGTATCTGTTAATCCCATACCCCTAATTTGTCCCTCCCCCCTCCCTCTCCCTTTGGTAATTGTAAGTTTGTTTTCTCTATCTGTGAGTCTATTTCTGCTTTGCTTACACATTCATTTGTATTATTTTTAATTAAAGCCTTCAGTGCCCCCCTTGGCCCCATGAGGAAGGCGGTGCTCTTGCCTCGCTGACATGCCTGTGGGCTGTCATCTCCTGCGGCTGCCCCTCTGAGCGCACCTCTGCCTTCCTGCTCCTGTGTCCACCCCCATCTCTCCCTCCTTTCCAATTCGCCTTTACACTCAGGTCTTTTTTTCTGTGGAGCTCTGCTCACCTATCCTGTTACCCACCCCTCTCTCCCCAAGTGCTGTCGTCCACTCTCTTCTCTGTGCTAAATCAATTTCTCACGTGTAGCTTCCTTTTTGTATGTGGCAGGCTCTCCTCTGAATAGTTCTTTATGTCTGTAAAAAGGACTCTTTAGTTGCCAGTATCTGAAATCTAATCAAACCAGACTAAATTTTTAAAAAGTGATCGTGATTGTTGTGGTTGTTCTCTCAGGGGACTCATGAAACTAAGACATTCAAGAAATGAAACGCTTCAGGAGCCGCTGGATCCAGGTGTGTGTCATCAGGAAGGTGACCCTTTTGCCTCTCAATTGGCTGGATTTTCCCCCTGTTAGGCTTTATTCTCAGGCAGCTGCCCCCTGGGGTGGTGAATGCGGCCGCTGGCAGCTTCAGGTTCTGTTATGAGGAGAAGGCACTTCTTTTCCAGTAGTTTCAGCTAAAGTCTGGACTGAGTCGCATGCCCTTCTCTGAGCTAACTGTGTAGCTGGTGGTGTGGGTGCTCTGACTGGCCAGGCATGGGGCCCCGTGCCCTGGACGTCCAGACGGCCAGCTCCAGCTGGAACTACGTGAGCTCAGAAGTCAGGTTCTTCAGAGGAAAAACCCAGGCACTATTGGTGGAAGAAGGGATTCTGGACAAGCACATATCAAAAACGTCCGCTTTGGTCTCAGCTACAAACTACTTACTTGGTAAAATCTTTGAGGACCAAAGCTGTGTCTTACTGTTCTTGGTATCCTCACTGGCTCTTCCGGGGCTGGAACACAACACTCAGGACATGTTTAACAAACAAATATGTGCAGAGGAGCAAGAAACGTCGGGATTGGGGAGGCCACGCACAGCTTTGTGGATGGAGTGGGCAGGATGTAAGGTGGGCGTTGACCAATGGTGGAAACTGTAGGAACTGCTGAAAGAGGAATGATGAAGAAGGGTTGGCAGGACTTGGGGACGGATTATCTCGAGAAGCTGTGAGGGAACCAAAGGTCTAGGGTTTCCTTTCTGAGTAACTGGGAGGAAGATGGACCGCTGCCTGGGAAACGGTCATTCATCCTTGCATCCCCTTCCCCTTGGGGCATCCCAGCGGGGATGCTCAGCTGGTGTTTATAAATCACGGGCTGGAGCTCAAGAGAGAGCTCGTCACTGGCCCTAAAAACCTGAGCCTTTTCTAGGAGAAACTGTGAGCACAAATGTGCCCTCTAAGAAACAGCGCTCGGGGACAGAATTGCCCGGGCTGCGATCCGGGGACCGGCCCTCCACGGGAGGGTGAGCTGGAGGATGAAGCCCGGCCGGTGACCATGGCACGGCCGGATGGAAGGGGAACAGGCAGAAGCAAGAGGGATACCCACCCAGGGGAGGAAAGGCTCGCGGCGGAGGAGGTAAGAATGCCAGTCAAAGGGATTAGCTCAAGAAAAGACCTTTACGTGTAGCGCTTAAAGGGCCACAGGTGACCTTCAGGAAGGGGGATGAAAGGGCAGTAGGGAGGACGATAGGTCAGGAGGCAGGTTCCAGGGAGCTGAGAGACAGGACAGGATGAACCCAGGACAGCTCCCTCCTGGACACGGACCAGCAGAATCCTTCCCTTAAAATACAGTTCTCCCAGCCCCGTGGGCCTGAGGATCATGGTTCCTTGAATGCGGCGTATCACCCTTTCGGGTCTCAGTTTCCCTACTTCTAAAGTTTGGATTGAAATAGCTGATCATAAACTTAACATTACATTTACAAGTGGCTTTGAACTCAGAGCAAAGGGTGGGGAAATAAGATTTTTTTCGCTGACATACTTCTCCTTTTGAAGGTAATGAGTGAGGATGGGAATTCGCATTGGAAATCAATATTTTAGAAGACTTAATGGCAGCATGACAATTGCACATTTGTGGCTTTCAAAAGGGCAGATCTGTGCAAATCAGAAGAGATGGAGCAAAATCAGTAATTTCACGTCTTGCTTGAGAAATAGGATTCATAGAGAATTTTAACAAGGAATGAAGTTACTGCGAGGGACTCCCGTTCGTGTTAGTTTTCTTTTCTTTTCTTTTCTTTTTAAGACTCTTGGTAACAGATTCAGGGTGCAGCTGTTGAAAAGAGGGCTCATTAATTAAAAAGCTGCAGTGACTTTCCCTGGTCTATAGAAATGAATTTTCATTTCTCACGGAGACATTTAAAGTCCTGTACCATCGGAGCCCAACTTCATTTCACGTTTCCTTGGGTATAAAAAACCATTGCCCTTTGGACATTACTGGCCCTCATTGCTGGTCCATTCCAACATTTATTCATCCCCGAATGGTAATGGGTCCCTACTATGTGCCAGGCCTTGTTTTAGGTGAGGGGATATGGTGGTGAATAAAATCACACCCTGTCCTCTGTCGAGGCCACAGCATTGGGCTCAGACAGCTGGATTAGAATTTAGACTCAGGTATGTGCCAAACGTGTGATTCTGGGGAAATCTTTTCTCCTTTCTGAGCCTCCTTTTTCTCTTCTATAAAGTGAGGTAAGAATACTGATTCTTAGATTTATTGCAGATGAATGAGAAAATACATGCCATGAGCTTGACATGTACTGGAACAGAGATGGTTCCAGTTTACTTTAGCTTCATCATTGCTAATAAGGTCCGCTCTGTCCAGAATGTCTGTCTTCATCAGACTTGCCGGTTGGCCTGGACACAGAACCACTGAAGCCACACTGTCCCTGTGAGAATGCATTTCCCCAGTTAGCTCCTCTGGCAAGTGGGGAGCTCTAGATTTATTAAGCAGGGGACACAGAAGACTTTGGAGAAAGTGAGAGGGATGGTGTGATCGGAGCTGGGGTTCCAGTTAGGTAGCCATTGCGATAATCACGCGAGAAGTGGCCAGGAAGGAAGGAGTGATGTAGTTGTGAAAATCTAGAAGTGATACGTGGTATGAACAGGGAGGGAGAGGTTTTGAACCTGGGAGAAAAGCGGTACTGGTGATTGGAAATGCGGGTCTTGAGAAAGGGGAGCTGGTTATAGGGGGAGAAGGTAGAGTTTAACTTTATCCAAGAACTCTAGACTGCTCTCTTGGTAATTTGGGGCCATCAAGGTATGGGGCGGAGGACAGGTTATTTCAATCCTCCTTAGCTCATGACCCAAGCAGAGTGAGCACCCAGCACCAGGCATGTGAGATCAAGATGCCTGTTGGCGTGGCCCAAGTGGCTGAAGAAGGAGGTAAGGCATGCATTGCCTGGGGCCCCGATCACTCCTCCTGGGCATGAGGTGGAGTCTGCTCATGGCCTAAGAGCTCCCTCAGGATGGATGTCACTGCACAGGTGGCATGGCCACATGGCAGTGTGGACCACAGGCTGTCTGCTCTCTGGGTCCTAGCTCTGCTTGACTATGAAAAGAGGGACACCCAGGTTTTGAGGTTTTGAATACGTAGTAGCAGGGCTCTATTCCTCAAGTCCTTGCCTTGCTGCTTTGGCTGGAAGGTAGCCTGCTTGTCCCCTGTGTCCCTTGGTGGCCACACTGGGACCGGGAATTATCTCTCAATGACTTATTTACTCAAAGGCTCTGTTACCACAAGCCTCTTTTTGGCTCATCTGCTTTAGGTTGCTTTGCGAGATACACGTAATAATACCTGGCACCACACCACCAGTCAGGTCGGCAACTGCTGAGCAGCGTGTGATGTAACTCTCACCCTCTTGTCAACATTCCTCCTGCCACCAGCACCCAAATGCTGTCTTCTCTAGTCTTCATTCCACAAAGCAAGGTGATCACAAAACGACTTTAAGGTTTCGAACAGCAAAATGGATAAAGGTGATGGTGCTGTAAGAGGGCAAACATCCAGCACGCAGCTGAGAACAGGGACCTGGAATGTGGGAACGAGGCTGTGGCTCCTGGTTCAGCTCTGGGAGGTTTCATCTTAGCTGAAGTTGGGGGAGAGAATGAACTCTTCAGAGGGAGGTGAGAAGGGCAGAGGCGGGAGGGAGACCAGCAGAACTGAGAAGGAAGGGAAGGAGAGAGTCAGGGTTTATTAGGAAACTTAACCCTAATGCTCAACCTAACCCCAACCCTAACCCTAGCCGTAACTCCAACCCAAACTTAACCCTAACCCTAACCCTGCTCTCGACGGCTGTGGGACCAGGGATATAAGCATCGAGGCTGACAAAAGCTATTAGAACTTGGGACTAAAGAGCTGTGACCAAGGAGAAAGGCTCAGAGATGGATCACAAGAGGTTCCGTTGAGAGCTGGGGATGTGGAAGTAGAGACGGCGTCTTGCGAAGCAGCCTCAGAATCAGGTTTTTGATCGGAGCAGCACAGGATCGAGAGACCCCAGACAACCAGAGCTGGACCCCTGGAATCCACAGCTGGAGTCGAGGGACTTCTGAACTTCTTGGTGTGTGAAGAAGTACTTTGCGACTATTTAAGCCCATTTAAGTCAAGGATTTTCTGTTTCTTGCAGCCAAACACATCTTAGTGGTTTTCACTATCTCCCAGCATGTAAACTCCAGGAAGACAGAAATCTCAGTATCTTGTTCGTTCTTAAATACCCAGGGCCTAGAAGAGGGGCCAGTGTATGTGGATAAATATTCATTGAATGCAATATCTTTAAGAAAGTGGTTCTAATAATATTATTAGTAAAGACGGATGGAAGTTTTTAGGTAAGAAAACAGGTACATGCCTCTGGGAGCTTCTCCGAAATCAGTTCTCCCGTAAGGGACTCAGGATGAGTGGGCGGAGGGCCTAGTGCCATTTGGCTGCAAAACGTCATCTACAGATACCATCATCCAGTGTCACTTTCCTTGAACCGAAAGCCCAGAACAATGGTTCTCTATGAAAATCACTTGGGAATTTTTCTAAACTACACGTGCCTCTTTGAACTGCTTAACTGCAAAAAAAAAGACATTTCTGAGACAACTGAGGAAATCTGATTATGGGTTAGGTCTGCAGCATCCAATAGAAATCTAATGCAAACCACATAAATAATTTAAAGTTTTATAGTAGTCACATTACAAAAAAGGAAAAACAAACAGGGGAAATTAAATTTAATAATATTGTTTCACTTCAACAAATACCTCCAAAATGGTATCATTTCAATGTGTAACATATAAGAAATTATTAATGAAGTAATTTATATCCTTCTTTCCATGGGTGAATGTGGCTGAGCCGTAAATCCTTCTTTCCATGGGTGAATGTGGCTGAGCCGTGAAATTTGAGTTGCCAGGAAACGGGTGTAATGAAGGGCAGCCTCTAATCCTGGCTTGACCACTACTGTGCTGTGTGTGCACTGGTGGTTTATTTCCCTCTCTGGGCCTTCGTTGCTTCCTCTATAAAAAGTCTCTATGCATATAGTAACCTGAAGCTTCAAAACAGTGAAGTAGGTATTACTCACCCACTCTACCTGTGAGGATGCTGAGGCTCAAAGAAGTTGAGGACCTTGCTCGGGTCTCATAGCTGTGAAGGTGGAATCAATACTGAACTCAGGTATCCCTGACCCTGTAGAGGGCTCTTTCCACTTTGTTGCCCTTTCAAACCCTCTAAACCTCCCAGAAAGTCACACCACCTTTCCACCTCAGTCTAGGATCCTGGTCAGGGTTGCAAGACTCTCCTTCCCAGCCTTACAGACAGAAGCCAGTGGAGATCTGGAAGACGTGTGTCGGGGGATAGCAAAGGCCCACTTGTTTTTTCTAAAAATACACGGACTAATGCAATGTCTAAACAGCCCTGCCTTAGAATACAAAGGCATTATTTGCTCTTGAAAACAAAGGGGGTTAGGGCTCTGCTTGATATTTACAGTGAAGACTCTGCTTGCTGTCAGCAAGACTGCCCTCACCAGCATCCCCTCAACTTCTGGGCACTGAGAGGGATACCCCGACCCCAAATCCCTTTCATCTGGGGATGGGCTTTCGTGTTATGCTTAGCAGCAATACCAAGGGAAATTCAAAGTCAAAATTAGCTTGAGGGTTGCTGGTACAAATAAATTCTTCTCAGTGGAGTGAGTGAAGCATGGTAATTTAGCAACAGATGACCATTTTCTCAATAATAACCAAAGTAATAATTCATAATTAGAAGAGGTGTGATAAAGGATTGCATTTAAACCAGATGCAAAACATTCACCCCCCCATGCCCACTACTCACTTTTATTCATTCTCGCTGACTAATTTAAATATTTCTTATTTCCTTTTCTCCTGCAAAAAGATGAAAAGGGCTATTTTTCCCTTGAGTAAAAATGAGTGCAATTTTCTTCTAGCAGGCTCACCCACAGTTCACTGTTGATTTACCACAAAGGCCAATTAATAGACAATCGCCATTATTTGCTAATCTCACGTGCCTTATGAGGGACTGTGAGTTGAAATGGAGTTGATCGGAGAGGGGCCATCCCTGGGCCGGCTTCTCACAAGAAGAACAATGCCCACCTCAGGGGGATTCTAGGGACCCTGGCGCTGGTCCCGCATCAGCCCACTGTATCCCTGCTCTGCCTTCGTTGCTTTGTGTGTGTGTGTGTGTGTGTGTGTGTGTGTGTGTTTGCGGTACGCGGGCCTCTCACTGTTGTGGCCTCTCCCGCTGCGGACGCGCAGGCTCAGCGGCCATGGCTCACGGGCCCAGCCGCTCAGCGGCTTGTGGGATCTTCCCGGACCGGGGCACGAACCCGTGTCCCCTGCATCGGCAGGCGGTCTCTCAACCACTGTGCCACCAGGGAAGCCCTGCCCTCGCTGCTTTGATGGAGACTTGAGGAGTATGGCCACCCAAACTTTGAAGGTGACTAATTAAGCTCCTGCTGCCTGTGCCCTGAACTTCCCGGGGTGAGCCTCTGGATGAAGAAGCTTCTCATGGGTGGTGAGGCTCTGAGCAGAAGGAGAGTGTGCAGAAGCACTTAATACTTCTTCTAATTTCTCAGACAACTTGGAGGCACCGAAGGCAGAGCGTCCTGGGAATTTATTCTCACTGTTAATGGAGATAATTTGAGAAAAGCACTTTCAGCTGTCTGTGCTCATGGCCCCTTCCGCTTTGCACTGCCTATACCCAATTAACTAATCATTTTTATAGCAACGTAGCCTTAAAAGAGAACAAGCTGTGTGATGAAATATAGGAGGAAGCAAGGACTCTGGGTTCTCTGCTGTCCTAGTTAAAGAGTGAGAGAGAGAACAGTCCTGGCTGACTCTCACAGATCCATCTTCTTCAAGGGAGAAACTGGGGGGCAGGGGTGAACCTGAGAGGAGCAGTCGGTGCTGTATCCTCCAGGACAGAACCAACTGGATGTGGGGATGGAGAGGAGGGGACCGAGGTGAGATCCCCCAACTGTCTCCCTAGTACACACTCTATCGATGTCCATCGAAGGGCACCGATGGAAGGGTGTACAGGAGGGGAAGGGTCATCCTTTCTGGTAATCAAGCTGAGAGATCACAGATCCAGGAGAGGACTTAGGTGTGAACTCTTTAAGTCTCTGTGGTTGAAATCAGCAGTGACTTCAAAAGTAGAAGAGTTTTAGGGGCTTCCCTGGTGGCGCAGTGGTTGAGAGTCCGCCTGCCGATGCAGGGGACACGGGTTCATGCCCCAGTCTGGGAGGATCCTACATGCCGCGGAGTGGCTGGGCCCGTGAGCCATGGTCGCTGAGCCTGCGCATCCGGAGCCTGTGCTCCGCAACGGGAGAGGCCACAATAGTGAGAGGCCCGTGTACCGCAAAAAAAAAAAAAAAAAAAAGTGGAAGAGTTTTGTACCCAAGTATATCTCCCCATCAGGGGATACGGATACTGCACCTGTAACCACACCATTTGGAGTTCCAGGCAGAATGCAAATACTCCTGGGAGGATCCAGTACCTTTAGCCAGGATCCTTGTGCACACAGCACGTTCTGATCAAGGCACAGTAGAGTGGAGCTCAGGATAGGTTTCAGGAGGAACAGACAACAAAGAAATAGACAAGGAGATACATGGTACACACATGTTCTGTAAGTGTGTTTAAGTGCTGTAGAGAAAAATGCAGCAAAGCAAGGGGACAGGGAGAGCAGGGGGTGGGGTGTTACTTTATATTGCATGATTGGGAAGGTCTTTTGGAAAAGGTGACTTTTTAAAAATATATAAATTTATTTATTTATTTATGGCTGCATTGGGTCTTCATTGCTGTGCACGGGCTTTCTCTAGTTGTAGAGAGCGGGGGCTACTCTTTGTTGAGGTACATGGGCTTCTCATTGTGGTGGCTTCTCTTGTTGCAGAGCATGGGCTCTAGGCATACGGGCTTCAGTAGTTGTGGCACGCGGGCTCAGCAGTTGAAACGCACAGGCTTAGTTGCTCCGCAGCATGTGGGATCTTGCCGAACCAGAGCTCGAACCCATGTCCCCTGCATTGGCAGGCGGATTCTTAACCACTGTGCCACCAGGGAAGTCCCAAAAGGTTACATCTGAGGAACAACCAGAAGGAAGTAAGAGAGTGAGTTATGTGGACGTCGGGAAAAAGCATCCTAGGAGAGAGGAATAGCAAGTGAAACAGCCCGAAGACAGGGATATACTTGGCTTGTTTGAGCAATAACAGGAAAGTCCATGTAGTTGAAATAGAGGATGTGAGAGGGAGTGCTGCAGCGAAGATGGTCAGACAGTTAGTCAGTGGCCCCATGGGCCACTGTAAAGAGTTTGCTTAAGTTATTCCTGTTATGGGAAAGATAGGAGTGATGTGAGTGCCCTGATGGTTGGGGTGTGCACAGACCTCAAGGGACAAAGGAGAAAAAAGATGAGTAATCAGGTTCCTGCATCCATCTAGGCTAGAGAAAATATGTCCTTGCACCAGGATGGCAGTGGGAGACATGGTGGGTGATTTCCACACGATTTCAATGGAAGGTCCAGCAGAAATTCCTGGCAGATTAGTTACAGGGTGTCCGAGAGAGTGAATAGTGTGGTGGGGCTCCAGTGCTCTTGGCTGCAGCAACTGGTAGGATGGAAATGCCATTTTCAAGATGGGGAGGATGGTGGGAGGAAGAGTCTGGGGCTGGATTCCCGTTAGATACCCAGATGGAGAAGCCCAAGGGCTGGTTAGATATATCAGTTTGGAGCTCAATGGAGAGAGCACGCTGGGGATATAAGTTTGGGAGATAATAGCTTGATAAGTGGTGAGACTGGAAGGGATCACTTAGTGAGCAGGTGTAGACAGAGAGCAAAGGGAGTCTGAGGACAGAGAGAGCACTTCACTGGAGGCAGGGAAGAAGGTGTGCTCGGAAACAGAGCAAAGGAGCCGTAAATACTGCTGGAAGGTCGGGCAAGAGGAGGACCTTGAGTTGATCCTTGGGTTCAGCAACGTAGAGGCGATGGTGCCCTTGACCAGAGCAGTCTCCATGGAGTGCTGGGCAAAAGCCCAAGTAGACAGTCATCCCGAGAGAGCCAGAGGGGAAATGGGGATAGTTTTAGAAACCCACTTTTGCTATAAAAGGGGAACAGAATAGTTGAAGGTAGCCAGAGGCTTCTTTCAAAAGATGTGTGGTTACTAATTTTTTAAGGTGGTGGAAATAACATCACGTCTATATACTGATAGAAATGAGCCATTAGAGAGTAAAACAACTGATGATGTTGGGAACAATGATGGACTAATACCCTTGGGTAGGTAAGAGGGGCTGTGATCTGCTGCCACATCAGAAGACCAGCTGTAGCAGGAACCCAGCCTCCCCAGAACAGGAGGAAAGCAGAAGGCATATGGGTGCAGAAGTGGATGGTGGCTGGGAGCCTGTGACATGCCTTGCTGGCTTCTACCTACTAGTGACATGGGAAGCAGCAGAGAAGGAGGGGCTGCAAGTCTGAGGTGAGAGCTGTGGTTCTGCAAGTCTGTGGAGGGTGAATGGACCAGGGAGGGCAGTAACCATCGTGAACTTGAAGTGAGGCTGGTGGGTGTGTTTTTGTCCAGACATATTCAGCCAGCTGCTGGGATGTGGGTACAGAGATGTGGACAGAGGATTTACTGAGGGTCAGGTTTTGCCGGGCAAAAAACAATGGAGGGGAACATGGGCGAGGAGTTTGAGAAGGTAAGCATGGGAGTGATTATAAGAAGGCATGAGGTGGTCGAGGGACAGTGAGTAGATCAATTAAATCAATGAATTGAAAATCCTGTTGGTGCAGAAGCATTGTGGGAACAAAAAAAGGACACATTCAGAAAAAGTGTGAGAATATAGGGGATTTTGCTGAAAACTGGCCTGGAGATGTAATATAGGGGAATACTCTAGAGTGGGGATGGGTTGTGGAGAGTAGGGGCTGTGTTCAGCTGAGAGCACAGAAAGAGCTGGATGGGGTCAGACCTGTGTTGTGGGGTCTTTGAGAGACTCGGGCTACCCAGGGAGGCGTGATGAGGTGGGTGCTGGGGGGTCCAGATCATAGTGGCAACAAGTGTGACTGTTGGGTGGGAAGAAGGGGGATGGATTGGCTTCATGCCACATAGGGTTGAGGTGGTGTCCTCTTCACTCCTTTTGAAATGGAGCAGGACCCTATGGTCCTTCCCACCCCCATATTCTCTGCCTGCCTTTGGTCTGTAGAAAAACTTTAGTCCAAGGATAAATTTAATCAGAGAGGTGAGAAAATGCAGAACCACAGGAAAACCGTCAAACAAGACCAAATAATAATAGTTTAGTCATTAAATCAAGTCAAGGTCCTTTAATTCCTTTTCAAGGGCTGCAGATAATATTCTGAGCCATACGCTGGGAGCTGTCTTGTAGATACTGGAACCGCCACCAGGTGGACGAAGTTAACTACGTGCTGACCAGCCTGTAGCTATGACCTAAGCTGCCATAACCCCGAGAACTGGCCTCAAGGAAATAAGAACAAACCAACCCTGGAACTGAAGATTAACTGTACTTAAAACAACCAAAATGAGGCTGGTCAGACCACTGCATGACCAATTTCAAGATGACGGTCAGAGCTGACTGTTTCTGCATGTAGCCCCCTCCCTCTGCCTGTGCACCCCTGAAACTTCCCTTTGAAAGCTCTTGCCCCCTGATTGTCAGTGGGGAGTTGGCCTTTGGACACAAGTCTTCCCTTCTCACCCCACCCCGGCCCAGTTGCCGGCCTCCAAAAGCAAACTTTCCTTTCCGCCAACCTTGCATCTTGAGTATTGTCTTTCAAAAGGCAAGCAGCCAGACCTCACTTTCGGTAACATTTTCATGGGTGGTGTGGGAACTGGGTGGAATTACTGGGGACATAGACTTCTGAGGATCCTTCTTCCTTAATTAATCAAAGATTGTCCAACTGCGTACTGGGCATCTGCCTTGGAATATTCCATTAAATACAGTGGTAGCCAACCCAAATCTATTGTCACCCCTATAGATCTTTTTTCATACTGTGATTTTTCAGGGAAAAGCTTCCACCATCAACCTGTTCCCAATAGGAAACCCGAATCCCCTCCTTGCCTTCTCTCTCTCCCCGAGCCCTTCTGATGAGACCACCTGCAGGATCTGAATCTGCCAGCCTGTTGCCCCCAGCCCCCCGATGGCTGTGTTCCAGGCCACCCTGTCTCTGATCTGGCTGACTGCAGGAGCTGCCCACTGCTTTTCTCCCTTCCACCCTCGCTCTGCTACAAACGTTTCTTTCAGCTAGGTGAGCATCTGAGAATGTAGCTTGGTTAGAGTCCAGCATGTCCACTTGGACCCTTGCTGGGTTCCCAGAGCTGAACATGGTGCTTAACTCCTGGAAGGCAATCCAACAGTATTTACCGATGGGTTGATTCCCAGCTGCAGACACCATGGGCTCCTTCACTGGATGTGACAAGCCCAACTCACACTAATAAGCAAATCAGATCATTCATTGGCTCCTAGGACTGAGACGTCTAGAATAAAATTTGACTATGTCTCCAGAGCTACAGTAGGTTCTTTTCCTGAGTAAGCAGTTTGGCTTCTTTCAGCCACATATTATTTTTCTAATTAATTTTATTATTATTATAATTATTATGATTATTTTTCTTTTATATTGGAGTATAGTTGATTTCCAATGTTGTGTTAGTTTCAGGTGTACAGCAAAGTGACTCAGTTATACATATATGCATCTATCCTTTTTCAGATTCTTTTCCCATATAGGTTATTACAGAATATTGAGTAGAGTTCCCTGTGCTACACAGTAGGTCTTTGTGGGTTACCTATTTTATATATAATAGTGTGTATATGTTAATCCCAAAGACCTAATTTATCCTCCTCCCTTTGGTAACCATAAATTTGTTTTCTATGTCTGTGAGTCTGTTTCTGTTTTGTAAATGAGTTCATTTGTATGTCAGCCATGTCTTATCAGCTTACTGATCCCCGCAGGAAAGTAAAGACTTTTTTGGTAGCTCTAGGGGAAGGTTCCAGGGAGGATCCTGGCTCACCAGACTTGTCCACCTCTGGGAAGAGTGGGCACTGGCACTTCCTGGCAGAGAAGGGGGGTTCTGGAGGGTGCTGGGCTGTTCTTCCCTGTCCCCCAGCCCCCATTGGGCAGTTGTCAAGAAAGCAGATGGGAGATCTGGAGAAAGGAGTTAATACACGACAGAGGTTTTATCTGCAAGTTCTATTTTCCTTGGATTGCTGAGCCCATGAAAGGCGGCCCACATCTTTATGGAGGAGGTGAGGGAACACTCGTCAGAGGGTATTTGATAAACGTGAAAAACCAAGCGTAGGGCGGTGTGTTATTTTGACTGATGACAGCATGTTCATATTGGTGTCAAAAACGTATTAGGAAGATACAAAACAACAGCATCTCTCTCTCTCTTTTTTTTTTTTTTTTTCCGGTACACGGGACTCTCCCCGCTGCGGCCTCTCCCGTTGCGGAGCACAGGCTCCGGACGCGCAGGCTCAGCGGCCATGGCTCACGGGCCCAGCCACTCCGCGGCATGTGGGATCTTCCCGGACCGGGGCACGAACCCGTGTCCCCTGCATCGGCAGGCGGACTCTCAACCACTGCGCCACCAGGGAAGCCCACAGCATCTCTTAATAATGAAAATAAAGTAGGTTCAATTAAAATGCTTGCTGCTGTTCTGCAAGTGCAGGGCCACACGACATAAAGCAAAGGTTCTTACGATCCTCAGAAAAAAGAACAATGAATCTGTTAGCAAAACAATTTGCAAAATACCCGTTAGTCCAAAAGCATACCTGAGAATTCTGTCACCAGGCCTCTAATGGGCCATGAAACTTGAATTCGATAAGAAATGATTTAACCGTCAAGCGGGTGAACTGGGTAGACGCCGGCTTCCTTACTCTCTCATCATGGAGTTTATTTTTTGGAGGCTGTTTGTGTAAATACTATTTGTTTTACTGAAGTTGAAAGAAGCTTTGTGTGAAAATGGTATCTTGCTTCACCGAAGGTGCTGGTGCCGGCTGACCTCCTGTCTGTCTCCCCCGCTGTTCTCTGCCACCCTCCCTTCCCCCCAAGGGGTCCCAGAAACCTCAGCCCCCAGAGCTGTGATTCCCAGGTGTGAGCAGTGAGTCAGCTAGTCTGGGGAATTCTGAGAGCTCGTCCATTAGATTCCTGCTTGCCAATCCATTAATTTTGTTGTTCTAGGCCTGTTGGGAGCCCTGTTGCCACTTGTAAGAATAACATCACTGCTGATGCTTTAGGCATCTGTTACCTGGGCGGCTCTTTTGTATACACTCCATCTCCACAGCGGTGCTGGCCTTTGTGTGCCTGTGTGTCACAGTTTTACGACTGACTTAGTGGGAGGGAGTGGGCATCTTCCTCAAGGGTAGGTCACATCCTCCGACACCCACCGAGGGCTGAGGCCCCACCTTCCCCCTCCTAGGAACACTCAGCATATCCTCTGATATGGAAGAACGTGGAAAATCCTTCCTGAGCATTTTACAAAGAATCGGAGGATTCTGTTCAGGACACTGTGGTTTGGGATTTTCTTCTGATGGTTTGGCATCTCTTGCTGTTACCCACGAGATGCACATCCAGGAACCTGGGCCTGGGTGGTGACTTGCTGTCCGCTGGAGGGATTTGGAATCTTGTGCCTGGAGGAGGCTGGTCGGAGAGGGAGGAGGACAGGTGGTGGGCATGGATGAGCAGGTCAGGTGAGACTTATGTGCCCATCTCTGGGTATTTGGGTGCTTGATCAGAATGTGCAGGCCCAGCTGCCATCTAATCAGCTAGGAGGATGCTTCTCCCCTTCCAGCTCTGATGTGTCTTTCTGCCCAGTGATCAGACAGCTCAGGGGGGCTGAGGATCCATGTGATATGGTAGAGAAGGTAAGGCCTTTGGAACTCAGTCCAGATTCTTATCAGCTCGGTGACATTTGAAAATTGGCTTAACCCCTCTGAGCCAATATTTCCTCATTTTAAAATGTGGATAAGAAGACCTAATTCTTCATCCTATGTTCATAGCAGCACTATTTACAATAGCCAAGACATGGAAACAACCTAAGTGTCCATCGACAGATGAATGGATAAAGAAGATGTGGTATATATACACAATGGAATATTACTCAGCCATAAAAGAGAATGAAAGAATGCCATTTGCTGCAACATGGATGGACTTAGAGATGATCATACTAAGTGAAGGAAGTCAGACAGAGAAAGACAAATATCATATGATATCACTTATATGTTGAATCTAAAATATGACACAAACGAATCTATGAAACAGGAACAGACTCACAGACATAGAGAACAGACTGGTGGTTGCCAAGGAGGAGGGGGTGGGGGAGGGATGGAGTGGGAGTTTGGGATTAGTAGATGCAAACTATTATATATAGAATGGATAAACAACAAGGTCCTACTGTATAGCACAGGGAACTCAATTCAATATACTGTGATGAATCATCATGGAAAATAATATGAAAAAGAAGAAGACCTGCGTCTCTGGTCTGTTGTAAAGATTCAATCAGCTGAGATAAAATACATGGCTCTTGGCATAAGGCCTGTAGCATAGCGGGCATTCCAGTCAGGAAGCTATTGTCTTCCAGCTCGGGATCCACCCTTCTTGGCTCTGTGATGTTGAGGCTGGCTTTCTGCAAGCTGTGCTTCTGCCTTGCCAGCTGCTCCCTGTTCGTCTCTACCAGCAGGAGGCACTAAAGAGAGGCGGGAAGCAGGAGGAGGGAGAGGGGCCTTGCTCCTCCACGTGTAGCACAGTTTCAAGTCTCCAGCTTTCCCCAGCCCTCCCGGCACTAGTCTCAGGGTCTCCCTTCCAGGTACCAGCCTCAGCAGGATGGCTCCCTCCCCTTCTGGGTGTGGGGTTCCTCCACACTTCCTGGTTCTGAGGATCCAAGCTTTTCTCCAGCTGACGGATGCTTCCTGTGGTCCAGAGCATCCTGGCTCCCTCCCGCTCCTTTTGTGCAGAAAAGAGTGGATATACCAAACATTCCAGACCTGATGGCTGTCCTTAGGAAGGCCTGCTTGCAAGGCTGGCCCTTGGCTGGCATCTGGGAACTGGGATTTCAGAAGGATTCCCACTGTTCCTTAAATGATGAGCAGCTTCCTGTGCCTGTCCTGTCTCTGCACAAATAATGTGGTTTCTGTTGAACCTCAGTTTCCCTCTTGGAGTCTGGGATTTTGGCAGGTGCTAGGCAGAGGATGACCAGCCCCCAGTAGAAACCCTGGGCACTGGATCTCTGATGAGCTTCCCTGGCAGACAGCATTTCACAGGTGCTGTCACAGCTCCTTCCTGGGGGATTTAGCAATGTTCTGTGTGACTCCCCTGGGGGAGGGCTCTGGAAGTTGGTGCCTGGCATTCACCCTATGTACCTTTTCCCTTTGCTTACTGTGCTTTGCATCCTTTCGCTGTAACACATCACAGCTGTGAGGAGGACTGTCTGCTGAGGCTTGGGAGTCCTTCTAGGGACTCAGTCCTGGGGACCCTGACACCCCTTTTATATTTTCAGTTCTCCAACACCCTTTTCAGCAATTTGAAAATTTTTTTTATTGAAGTATAGTTGATTTACAATGTTGTGTTAGTTTCAGGTGTACAGCAAAGTGATTCATTAAATAAATGTATATATGTGGGTATACATATATATATATACCCATATATATATATATATATATATATATATATATAATTCTTTGTAGGTTATTAGAAGATATTGAATATAGGTCCTTGTGCTATACAGTAGGACCTTGTTGTGTATCTATTTTATACATAGTCATGTGTATATGTTAATCCCAACCTTCTTATTTATCTGCCACACCATCTTCCCCTTTGGTAACTACAAGTTTGGTTTCTAAGACTGTGAGTCTGTTTTTGTTTTGTAAATTAGTTCATTTGTATCAATTTTTAGATCTGATCTATAAGTAATATCATATGGTGTTTGTCTTTCTCTGTCTGACTCACTTCACCTAGTAGATAAACTCTAGGTCCATCCATGTTGCTGCAAATGGCATTATTTTGTTCTTTTCTATGGCTGAGTAATATTCCATTGTGTCTACATGTACCACATCTTCTTTATCCATTCCTCTGTCGATGGACATTTACTTTGTTTCCATGTCTTGGCTGTTGTGAATAGAGCAGAGCTCCTTGTTTAAAGACAAGGCCAGGTGCCCTTGAGGAAGGACCTTGCTGCACTGCCACAGATACATCCTGTATATCTTCCTCTGAGCTGTCCCCAGAAGACCCTGGGTCTGTTGACTAGGGTGACTGTGCTCAGGTCAATGGACAAAGGAAATAGCCAGACCTCTAGTGCATTACTCTGTGCTGGCTTTTTATGATGCTAATTCCTGGGGAGCCCTGAAGGCTGTGGTCCACTGGTCAGGTTCATGGACCCACCCTGTGGCAATTTCCCATCCCTGAATGCATGCTCTGAATAGACATGATCAGCAATGACCAGAATCTCCACATTGGCCTTAGGCCCATGGAATGAGGGCTATGACAGCAGAAAATATTTAATCCCTTGGGACACCCCCTCCTGACCTGGATAGAAACCCAAAGCCATACTCTACCCTAAGGGAGCTGCCAGCCTCAGGGACCAGGGACAAAGAGTAGAAGGGCCATATGTTCATGTGTCCACGTGAGCTTGTCCATTGGCTGCCTTTCAACTGAACTGGACCGTCAGGCACAGATTCTCAAGGACAAGCTAGAGCTGAGTGTGAAGGGTGTGGGCTTGGAATGGGAAAACCTGTGTTTGCATCTCAGCTCTACCACTGAACAGGTGTGTGACCTGGGATGTGGACTCAGCTAGAATGAAGCCCCAGTTTCTTCATGGAAAAGGCCAAGAGCCTGGTAGGTGAAAGATTCCTGGAGTCGGACCATCTGCACTCAGCTGTGGCTCCCCCACTTACCTGGGAGCTGTGTGAACTTTGAAGTTACTTAACCTCTCTGTGCCTCCGTTTCCATCTCTCTCAGGAGATATTATAATGTCTACTTATTGGCTTCTTGTGAGCATTCCGTGATGTCATGGTTGCAGTACACTGGTACAAAACAAGTGCTGGAAAATAAATGCTATTATTATTATATTAATTATTTAGGAGAAGAAGCAGTTTGGCACATGGCTAAGGCTGATGTGAACAGAGGTGAGAAGTGACCCATTTGTATCTAAGGCCTGGCCAGTGTTGCTTTATTCCCCAAACCAACCAACCAACCAACCCACAAATGAATAGCAAAAAGGCCCATCCTATTTATCCAAATGATTATGCAGATCCAGTTCATTGCATGGTGCAGGGTGAGTGGGGCAGAGGTGTGAGGGGTGGCTGCAGACAGAGGGTGGGTGGCGAAAGGGAGATTTATCTCCCATAGGGCGCTTGAAGACAGAAAGCCATGTGGCCACCTGTTGGATTAAGTTACATTTCAAGCTCATCTCAATGTCCTTCCCTCAGACATGAACTGCCCCTGGGCTGAAAGGCTCCTCAGAGTGCCTGTGATGATCTTGACATTCTCCACCAAGTTCAAGCACGGATATGGGGCTTCCACAGTACTTGTTTGAAGGAAGATACCTAACACTTACTCAGCCCATCCTAGGCACCAAACACTGCGTGGGTGGTCTTACGTATAACTAGCTTCTCACAACCAGGGTGGAAATACTCATATCACCTGTAAAAGAGAAAGCTAAAAACAGCGGTAGCAGAGGCAGCAATGGGCAGCATTTATTGAGGGTTGCTATGTGCCGACACCATGCTAAGCCTTTTACATGTATTGAGTTACTTAAACCTGGCAGGGAACCCGTGGGAGTAGCATTGTCTTTATTCCCATTTCGTAGATGAGAAAACTGAGGTGCAGAGAACTTATATAGACGGGCCCAGTGAGTCTGATTCTAAAGCCTGTGCTTTCCCACCTTAATTTGATTTCACCCAACAGAGAAGAGTTCACACGAGTCCCACCCAGGCTGAGACGTGGGGCTGCGGTGGGGAGGTGGTGAGTGGTGGGCCTGTTGTCTTTCCAAAGAGGGGAATGGAAGGAATTTACCTTCTCCCTAAAACTCAAGCAAAAGAGGTTGAGATCCTGCTGTGTGCCTGGCCCTTGGCATCCTCTGCATCCCTGTCCTTAGACTGACATCTCACGGGCATGGGGTGTTTCAGCCTCTTCTCTCCCATCACCCCATCCTTCATGTACCAACTGTGTGGCTATTTCCCGCTGACCTGGCTGCTGAAATGGGCCAGATACTACCCTCAACTACACTTGACCCCTCCCTTCCTCAGCTCCATCGACTCCAAAGTTGCTGGAGCAACTTTATTCCTCCTGTTTATCAACGAAGATATTGCAGTGTGAGTAAACTGTCTGAGATCTCTTAACTGGAAGGCTGAGGCTTATTTCCATGCCTTTGGGCTTTGAAGACAAGTTCTTTTTCCAGTCTCCATATCTGGCCCCTGTAGAGAATAGATTGAGGACCTTTTCCAAAATACCCTATGTCTCCAATTGACCCCCAAGTTCTTCCCTTAGAACTGGCAGGGGTGTGTTGAGGTGACACACTGGGAAGGCTCTGAGGACAGAAACTGCCTGTCTTAGTCACCATTCAATTCCAAACCTGGTGCTGAACACAGAGAAAGCTCCCAACAATATTTAACCAGAGAGAAAACATCACTCATATCCTTTTATCCAGGAAGAGGCAGGGCAGGTGCACCTCCTTCCTGTGGGTAGGTTACGAGGTCCAGGAGAGATGAGGGCCTGGCTCCTGGTGTGGAGAGCACAGAGAGATGAAGACACAGCACAGGAAGGGGTTATGGCTGGTCATTAATTATGAAACAATTCCATTGTTCCCTGGTCCCCACACTGTAAGCCACGTCTGTGCCCATGGGACCCCATGACTGAATCCAGGATGCTTTTTCTTGTTCTCTCAGAGAAACACTGACATTGCCACCCACTGATGGCAACTGCACATCGCCTCCAATGACACCACCTTCCAGGACATTCTCCCCCTCCCCTGATTCTGCCGCCAGGCCCGACTCATCCTGTGACAACTGCAATTACCAAACTCATTTTCCTGGTTAGCCTGAAAGAGTCAAATCAAGTCTCTGTCTGGGTGCCTTTTTTTAAACTGGCCATGGTGTTAGTTTATTTATTCCCTTCCTTAACACAAATGGCTTCTAAAACGAGGAGTTTAATTTTGCAGCCCACTGGTCCATCACGTGCATCATGGTGGCTGCATCATGCTGTCTCTTGTCAGAGCTGTCAGGAGACCAGAGCTGCCGAGGGGTATCTGGAAGCGGGGAGGGATGTGTCACTGAAGGAGAAGATTCCTGTCGCTGCTACCTTTAAAATAATGACGACCACTCACACACAACTCTCTGTGGATTCCTCTGTGGTCTGCTGGGGTGAGGGCTGGACTTTGTGGAGGGAGACCTCCAGAGAGGCTGGGCGTAGCCTTGCCTCTGCTCTGCCACTGGTCAGCCTGGTGACACTGGGCATCAGTTTCCTCATGCGATAAATAGAGATTTTGATGGGATAATGTCTAAGATTTCTTCCCTTTCCTGTTGGCTTCGATATAATTTTCCACACGCCAGGAACTCTGCCAAAGGCATGAAGATGAGAAATAAATCACCGTCTTATTTTCAAAGGTTATAGATTAAGGACACACATAAAAGTAAATATATAAACAAGGTAATAAGTTACGTGCTATCATAGAGTGATGTGCGCTCTGAGGATGTATCTAAAGGAATGACGAGTTCTGCCTGGAAGGATCGTGTGAACGGGATGGAGTAGGGGTAGGGGAGGGAAGATGGGAAGGATACAGGAAAGCAAGGATAATTAGGCTGGGCCTGGATGTGTGGGGGAACATTTCTCGGGGCTGGGGAAGAGGGTTGACAAGCTTCAAGAAAGGGAAGCAGGCCTGTGGCAGGCAGCTAAATACTTCCTGCCAAATGCCTAAGTACCCCCTCAAGCTGAAGCTTTGTGATTTGGGGGGAACTTGAAGACTTGCCTTTAGACAACAGCAAAGGCCCTTTGGTTATTAAAAAGCCTGTGCTCTAGGGTCACACTGGGTGCTATCCCAGGGGCTTTCCTGAAGGGCAGATAGTAAATGTTTCAGGCTTTGTGGGCCCTACGGTCTCTGTTGAAACTACTCAGCTCTGCCGTTGCTGTGCTAAAGGAATCATGGACAGAACCTCCATTGTTGGACATGGTTGCATGTCCATAGAACTTTATTTACAAAAACAGGTTGTGGGCCAGACTTGACCCATGGGCTGGAGTTTGCTGCCCCCTGGAGGACAGGTAGAGCTGAGATATAATTTTTAAAATTCAATAGTTCTATGGCTGGTGCTGTTTTATGACACATTTTCTTTTTTTTTTAAATTTATTTTATTGAAGTATAGTTGATTTACAATGTTGTGTTAGCTTCAAGTGTCCAGCAAAGAGATTCAGTTTATATATATATTCTCTTTCAGATTCTTTTCCATTGCAGGTTATTACAAGATGTTGAGTATAGTTCCCTGTGCTCTACAGTAGGTCCTTATTGTTCACCTATTTTATATATAGTCACGTGTATAGGTTAATCTCAAACTCCTAATTTATCCCTCCTCACCTTTTTCCCTTTGGTAACCATGAGTTTGTGTTCTACGTCTGTGAGTCTGTTCCTGTTTTGTAAAAAAGTTTGTGTCATATTTTAGATTCCACATATGAGTGATATCACATGGTATTTGTCTTTCTCTGTCTGACTTACTTCACTTAGTATGACAATCTCTAGGTCCGTCCATGTTGCTGCAAATGGCATGATTTCATTCCTTTTTATGGCTGAGTAGTATTCCATTGTATGTAGGTACCACATCCATTATGACACCTCTTCTTAAAACTGCACATGGCATGGATCTTTGCGTGGTGGGTCTGGCCTTCAGTGGGTAACTGGTGGCACCTGCATAGGACTCTGACAAAGAAGATGCTGTCTTGGGGGCAGTGAGGACCCAGATCACTGCATGATCATGTGACTGGCAAGACTTCCTGACTTTCTTTGGAACCTCCTCCTCCACTCCTGCTCCCCCTGCAAGCGAGCTGCCTTTCCCGCCCCCATCCCTGCCATCTTCCTGTGGGGGACCTATCTCCTCCATGTCCCCAGATATCCCTTTTGACTGAGTCCTGGCCTCATGCCAAATGCTGCAATAGGGGTTTGATGATAAATAAGGCTTGGACTTGGCTGTCCTTCCACAAATCACTTCTCCTTTCTGGTCTCCGGTCTGAAGAAGTTGGTCTGAGGGATGTCTGGCTTCCTGGCTGCTCTTGCATACTAGGGCTGTGCTGTGTAGCCAGTTATGCATGTGAAAGCTTGGTAGACTCTTAGTATTTCTCCCAGTAGGAAAAGATTACTGAAGAGTCAGAGCTTCAACCGCAGCCAAGTATCCACTCGGTGCCAGATCAGGAGATGCCTCCTTACCAGGCCCTCAGTCCATCTGTTCGGGATGCTGCCTGGGATGTGGACTCTGAGAGGAGTTGGTGGGATGCTGTCCTGCTCGCCTGGAGTGATATGTCTGAATGTCCATCTCTCCCTCTGGATCTGAGCTCCTGGGACAGGGATGAGATCTAGTTTCTCATGTCATCTCCAGCAGTGGGTACAGTCCTAGCACATAACAGGGGATCAGTAAAGCCTCGTTGAATTGAAAGCTTTATGGCAATGTTTGATATTTGTTTGGAGGCTTAAGGAGACCCCAAGGTAAAAAAGCCTATTTTTTAAAAAAATTGGGGTATAGTTGATTTACAGTGCGTTAGTTTCAAGTGTACAGCAAAGTGATTCAATTTTATATATATTATATAATATATATTTTATATATATATATATATTCTTTTTCAGATTCTTTTCCATTATAGGTTATTACAGGATATGGAGTATAGTTCCCTGTGCTATACAGTGGGTCCTTATTGTTTATCTATTTTATATATAGTAATTTGTATCTATCAACCCCAAACTCCTAATTTATCCCTCCCCACTACAGGAGGCCTCTTTTTGACAGGGGAAATTATTTTTTGGGGAACGATGAACATTTGTAAGCACTTATTCTGTGCTGGGGCTTGGTCCTGATTTAATTTTTAAAATGGTACATATAATTTCTATTTCACAAATGATTGATTATATCAAATCAATAGGCCAAGCCAACTGCTTTTTATTTTATTTCATTATTTTCTTTTTTTTGCGGTACGCTGGCCTCTCACTGTTGTGGCCTCTCCCGTTGCGGAGCACAGGCTCTGGACGCGCAGGCTCAGTGGCCATGGCTCACGGGCCCAGCCACTCCGCGGCATGTGGGATCTTCCCGGACCGGGGCACGAACACGTGTCCCCTGCATCGGCAGGCGAACTCTCAACCACTGCGCCACCAGGGAAGCCCCAACTGCTTTTTGATAGAATATGTTGATTGTATGTGTCAGGTAATATGCTATTCTGTATATTTCCATTTCCATTTAATTCTCACTATAACACAGCACAGTTTATTTAGTACCTTCATTTCACAGGTGAGCACACTGAGCCCTGGCCGAAGGTCGCCTAGGTAGGAAGTGGCATAGTCTGACTCCAAGGCCTGTACTCTGATGTGTCAGGTTTGCCTGGGAGTTTCCTGGAAATCAGGGCCAAAAACTTGATGGGTTACAGAGTTTTGGTTGTGAGAATCTGTCCTGGAAGGATCTGTCTTTAGGATAAAAAGCCTCAATGACACTTTCACAACATAGAGAGGAATCAGTTTAGATATAGTAGTTTGTACACAGGCTCTTGTTTTTAAAAATTAAAAAAAAAATTTATTGGAGTATACATGATGTACAATTTTACATAAGTTATAGGTGTACAACATGGTGATTCACAATTTTTAAAGGTTATACTCTATTTATAGTTATTTTATACATAATAGTTTATAGCTTATTTTATTTATTTATTTAGTTTTTATTGGAGTATAGTTGCTTTACAATGTGTTAGTTTCTACTGTACAGCAAAGTGAATCAGCTATACGTATACATATATCCCCTCATTTTTGGATTTCCTTCGCATTTAGGTCACCACAGAGCACTGAGTAGAGTTCCCTGTGCTATACAGTAGTTCTCATTAGTTATCTATGTAGCTTATTATTTTATTTTATTTTTATTTTTTGTGGTATGCAGGCCTCTCACTGTTGCAGCCTCTCCCGTTGCAGAGCACAGGCTCCGGACGCATAGGCTCAGCGGCCATGGCTCACAGGCCCAGCTGCTCCGCGGCATGTGGGATCTTCCCGGACCGGGGCACGAACCCGCGTCCCCTGCATCGGCAGGTGGACTCGCAACCACTGCGCCACTAGGGAAGCCCTCTATGTAGCTTATTTTATACATAATAGTTTGTACCTCCTAATCCCCTACCCCTATCGTGTCTGTCCCCTCTTCCCTCTTCCTACTGGTAACCACTAGTTTGTTCTCTATGTCTGTGAGTCTTCTTCTTCTTGGTTATATTCACTAGTTTGTTGTATTTTTTAGATTCCACATATAAGTGATATCTCTTAAAAGATACTAAGGCTCTTCATTATCATCCCCAAATTATGTTTTTAAAGAAGGAATACTCAACGCTGGTCACCAATTCAGAAAGATTTTTGTTAAACAAACAAACAAACAAACAAAGCCTGGGCAGATCTCAGGTCAAGCCAATAAGAATCTCTGGGGTGTTAACATTGACATATTTTTCAAAGTCAGTTGAAGTCCCCACAGCAAGCAGAGCTGGGCGGGGAGGATTCCCATTTACCTCCACTGTTGCTGCTGAGGAATAGAATTTCTGTCAGTCCAGCTTGTTACAAAGGCTGCTGAGTATGCTTTGAGGTGGGAGAGGATGACCTGACCCTCAGGTCTTCCTTCTCAAACATGATTTATCTCAGATGCACTTTTGATAGACCCCGGACACCAGAGAATGTCAAGTCGTTCTTGCTCATGGAGCTGTGGGGCGGGTGTCCCGACTGTCTGCTTGAGGGGTCAAAAGTCTAGTTGGTCACCGTCTTTCTTCTCAGTGACCTCTGGGAACTTCATCCTCCATAGGTGCCCATACAAGTGGTAACTATGATTAGAAGCAGCATCTTCAGGGAAAAGCCATGGCCAGTGACAACCAAGGGACAGAAACTAGTGACCCATTTAATTCATTGCATTTGCTGTGTGTTTTAAACGTTTCAAATCCTTCCCACGTGGTCTATCTTATTTAACTCTGATGACATTCTCTTTAGCATCCTGCAGAAGGCTTCTCATGACAGGACCCTTGGCTACTTTTCCAGCTGTTTCTCTTGCCTCTCACCCCAGGCACCTGTGCTCTAGCCATTCGCAGCCATTGGTGGTCTCCCGTGCTTCCATGTTATTGCCCATCCCGCTCCCTCTCTCCCTGGAGTTCTCTTTTCACATTTGTGCACCTGGTAAATACCTGCCATCCTTCAGGATCAGATGGAGAGTTTCTGCCTCCATCAATCTTTCCCTTCATCCCCCAGTCTTCGACACCATCCTTCCCAGCTCACCGGCCACGATGCAGTCAGGTGGTCCTCTCCCTAGACTGCCAGCCTCTCCAGGGCAAGCAGCCCTTCCGGTTCATGGTTTGCTTGTCTTGTGCTGAGCACAGTGTCTGGAAAATCGTGCATGTTTAATCAATGTTTGTTGAGTTACTGAAATCCTGTGAAAGAGATTTTGGAAGAGCTGGGCAAGAGTAAGCAATGTGTTAAGTCCTAAGTCACTGGTTGTTTCTTCCACTGCTTCACTCCATCTACTCCCTACAAAATGCAGTGTGCTGGATAAGCGGCCCTGAGAAAAATGGGAAGGATGTGGCCTCCTAGAGGGGAACAGAGTGCCTGGGGGACAGGCTGGGAGTCGGGGAGACTTGCTTTTTTCTGGGTGCCCTCGTTACGTTTTGAACTTTGCACCACGTTACATGTGTGACCCATTCAAAAAATAAAATAAAACACAATTGCGCTCATCATGGGATGATGATGTTTTGTGTGAGTGCTGAGAACATTGGGCTTTGGAGTCAAATCCCTGTTTGATTCCTGTCATTTTCTAGCTGTGTGAACCTGAGCAAATTTCTGAGCCCATCTAAGCCTCCGTTTCTCTACTTAAATATAAATATAATGATAGCAACGCTTTAAAAAGGTTAGAAAGAGAAAAAGCAGCCCCTGGGAGTGGGAGTCAACTGTGAACAGAAACGATGCCACAGAACACCAGCGTCAGATAAGCCCACTCTGTGACCACGATAAAACTGGACAGAAAGAAGTTCACTTCATAGCCAGGTCTAAATAAAGACAAAAGAAGAACATGACCCAAACCACAAAAATGATAAAATGTCCCCTAGGGCTATTCTAGTTTACTGTGGCTTGTTTACCAATTACATCTATTTGACCTTAATTTGTTCTTTCCACCTTCTGGGTGACAATTATCAAGTTAGCCAGTGATAGAATTCCCCCTCCTTCCTGAAAGATTCCAGTCCAGGGCCAAGTCTCCCCTTCTGGGACCCTCCCTTAAATCCCCTACCAGGAGCCAAATCCTGTTACAGATCCTTTCTACCATCCTTTTACAGAGATGTCCACTGCTACCTGTGGGCTGCAAACTCCCTTGGTGCCATGAGCCAATGGACTCAGCTTTGTTCAACTACAGGTGTGTTTCTGGCAGTTTGACCACTGCAAGGCATTGACAGATTATCATCATCATCATCACCATCATCATCATCATCACTATCACCATCATCATCACCATCACCACCACCATCATCATCATCACCATCACCATCACCACCACCATCATCATCACCATCACCGTCACCATCATCATCATCATCTCCATCACCATCATCACCACCATCATCATCATCATCATCATCATCACCATCACCACCACCACCATCATCATCACCATCACCATAATCACCATCACCACCACCATCATCATCATCATCACCATCTCCGTCACCATCATCACCATCTCCATCACCATCATCATCATCATCATCACCACCATCACCATCATCATCATCATCATCGCCATCATCATCATCACCATCATCATCATTAGTAATGACCAACACTTTCTCTCTACTGCCTCTCCATTTTGGATTGACCTGGGGTCAGATAATAACAAAGATAGGACTTGACTCATGACTTCTTAAGTCTAATCCCCACTATCTTTCAACTGCATTGTGGGAAATAATACTTTTGCACAATAGAAAAAAGGATTCTTATGTCCCATGGAATCCCAGCTGTCATTGTTAATACCAGATTTTGCTAAAAACATCCCGGACAGACTGGAAGTATATTCTGGAATACTATGGTCCTTTGTATGTCTCTGTAGCTGAAAAACCCCAAGCAAGCTCAAAGACTCAGAGGAAATCGAATGCAGCTGCTTAATCGATACAGCTGGCCTGGGGAACCTATGAGAAGGATGCTTGTTCTACCCTCCAGGCATGGCAGGGGTGACCTTTAGGGATGAAGGTCAGCTTAGTGCAGAGATGACCTATGCTGGGAAATTCTTCCTGGAGACAGAGAAAAGGACTCACTGTCAAGGAATTCTTTTCCAGGTTTGCTAGGCTGCCATGACAGACAGCTTGAGCATCTTAGTACTTAACTGCTTTTTGCTCACCCCCATTTTGGGCTTAGAAATGAGAAAGCAATTATTATTTGAGTTGAGCAATAATGAGGAGTTTCTATCCAGGAAAAACAATAATTTTCTAATGTGGCATTGAAAACAGGGGATCTAAAATACACATGCTTTATGATTAAAGCTAAGTAAGAGTTATATGGAGAAAAAGTACCAAAATGTTCATACTGGTTGCCTGTCTGTGGTGGGACGGTGGGCGATTGTCCTTTTTTATATTTTCCAAATGTCTGATGAGGATCATGTGTTGCCTTTATAAAGGAAAATGTGAAACATGATACAAAGGTTCAGCAAAGTTTCATCTCAGGGCCAGAGGCAGAAGCATGCAGACTAGACCCCTGATGGCAGGAGATCAGAAGCTTCCCGAGGCCCCCAGTCCTTCCTAAGAGAAGGCACAGAGCTGTTGGGGGTCTGCTAGTTTTATACAAACAGCAGATTGAGCATCCTAATGGCACGCTTCCAGTGGGGAACAGACTGGAGGCCAAGTTGGGTTGTAACTTTCCTCTGATGTCTGGCCTGTGGCCCAGGGCCCTGCTACCTGGTTCTGTTGAATATCTTTGTTGCCACCCTCTATAAGCCTCTGTTCAGGGAGATGCAGGAAGCTTGATTTAGTCCAGCCATGGTATATAAAACTTGGAGGGGTGAGAGATGAGACTGGGTGGGGAGAATTCAGAGCACAGAGGGCCAGGGGAGCCACGCGTGGAAGGCTGGGCTTGGGCCCTAGGTCTGTGCTACTTAAACTGGGTGCCGCATCCTTCTGGTGTGACATCATGTAAAGTATGGCATCAACACAGCACAGCTTCCTGGACATTCCAGTTGATTTGGTTTTTTGGGATCATGTGGAGGGCATGCAGAGAAAGTCCAGCAATTTAACCACTGAGTATTTTATATCATTATTTTTCTATTAAAACAAAAAGATACGTGAGGCACTGAAATGTGAAATCTGCATGAATTATTAAAAGATAAAACACTAGAGTGCAAAGAAACACTGTGCTGGCTGCAGGCCACCTCCTGGCACCTCTACACACCGGCGGGGATTCACTCGTGGCCAATTTGACATTTTTTTTTTTTCACCAGAAACTGAATTTATGAAGCAAAGTATGGAAGACAATCTGGGACAGTGCACCTTGGACTCTGTGTCATTGAACTTCGATTCTTGTGCTACTCAGCTAGTCTCACTGATTGGCCTTGGGCAAGTCAAGTGAATGTGCAGATGTCTGTTTCCTCATCTATAAAATATAGACACTGCCTGTCCATCTCTGCCAGCCCTGACGAGTTCTCGGCATGAATGTGAGATTTGTGAATACAAATTCAAGGGCTTCATCATCTGTGACATGTTCTACTGGGTTCAGCTGATAATATAAATAATAAAAGAAGAATCCCAAAGTAGTATTCTTATAATCATGATACCATTCTAATGAAGTTTTCTCAGCCATCAAGCGCATCAAATCGAGGGTAAGAGGTACTTTCGAGAGAAGAGCTAGAAGCAAAAACTGGTGTAAAATGAAACCAAGAAACCCCAGGCACTGCACTCAGCCTCCGCACAGCAGGTTGGGGGCCTGCAGCCCCTCAGAGATGTGTGCTCCCAGCACTGCCTTGTGTCCTGCACTCCCCTGAAAGAGCAGCGTGGACCAAGAGTTGGGCTTGATCTAACATTGCCTGGTGGTGTGGGCACAGAATCATCTCATATTCCAAACAACGTTCAGTTTGCAAGGAGAGCAGGGCTATACTTCATGTAGGAGATGGTTCCTCACCACCCATCCTTTCTCTAAGGAGCAGGGGTTTTGGTGCGTCCTGAGGGGGAGGAGATGGGCTGCTCCCACTTGGGAGAAATGGGCTGGGGTCACTCTGCACTGGCCCTCGTTCCACTCTGCTTTCGTATAGAAGGGGAAGTCTTGGAGGCCTGGCTCTGTGCCAGACTTTTATTCTGCATCCTGGACCTGTACTAGCTCACTTAATCCTCACAAAAAACCAGTGACACAGGCACTATCTCATTGCCATTCTGCAAAGAAAACAGAGGCAGCCAGAGGTCAAATAACTTACCCAAAGTCACACAGCTCATGAGTGGGAGTAACCGGCGTTTTAAACGCTGAGTCTGCTTTCCTAACCACAGCACTGTGGTGTCTCTCAATGTGCTTTTAGTTTAATCTCTTGGTTTTTTGAGAGATGTGTCTTTTTCCTGCACATTTACAGCTTTGATTTTCTTTTTCTGAGTTGGACTCCACTGCTGATGGCAGGGAGCACGGTTAATCAAACATTCTATCTCTTATCTATCATTTATTCAGAGAATACTGAGTGGGCAGACTCATGTCATGTAGTGAAAAACCACAGGCTTTGAAATCAGAGACGCCTGGATTTACAGCCCTATTTCCCCGTGTGACCTTAAATAAACCAGTCTACATGAAGCAGAGTTTCCCACTATGCAAAATGGGGATTACGATACCTATTTTTATGGCTGGAATTAGAAATAATACTCTCAACATATCTAGCACAGAATAAATGCTTGATAAATATTAACTATGCCTTGAGGAATAAAAAGTCTATAGCTTACTCTTTGCTCTCACTACTTGCATTTGATAGAACTTGTTGTCTGCTCCATCTACCAAAGCATAGTAAACATGAGTCACCTGACGTGTTGACTGATATTACAGGTGTCTGTGTAGCTCCTATATCAGAGAACATGGAATGGCATCATGGGAACATCCTTGAGCTCTGAGGCCCCTGGGAGAAAGTCTCCCACTGGATCAGGTTAGCCAAGCCAGGCCAGGCTACAATGAAGTAACAAAAAGCCCCGAGTCTCAATGCTTAAGCTTAACATAATCAACTTCAAAAAAAAATTTATTTTATTGAAGTATAGTTGATTTACAATGTTGTCTTAATTTCTGGTGTACACCAAAGTGATTCAGATATATATATATATATGTATACACACACACACACACACACACACACACACACACACACTGTATATACATATTATTTTCCATTATGTTTTATTACAGGGTATTGAATATAGTTCCCTGTGTTCTACAGTAGGACCTTGTTGTTTATCCATTCTCTATATAAACAGTTTGCATCTGCTAACCCCAAACTCTCAATCCATGCCTTCCCCACCCCCTCCCCATCCCCTTGGCAACCACAAGTCTGTTCTCTGTGTCTGTGAGTCCACAAAAGATGAGAAGCTGGAGCATTTTGGAGAGTGGTCAGAGGGGCGTCTCCGAGGAAGGGACGTCCAGGGTACCAAGATGGAAAGACGAGTGGAGCCAGCCAAGCACAGACCGGGCGAGAGTGCCGGAGTGAGAAGGGGAAGAACACC
Source organism: Aethalodelphis obliquidens (assembly GCF_003676395.1). Taxonomy (NCBI): domain Eukaryota; kingdom Metazoa; phylum Chordata; class Mammalia; order Artiodactyla; family Delphinidae; genus Aethalodelphis; species Aethalodelphis obliquidens. The sequence goes on along the minus strand of NW_020837991.1, from coordinate 8,998,215 downwards.
TGGCATTTTCTAGAAATGATCACAATATCAGAGGCCTGGAGTGTGCTGAGCGTGGGGCAGAGCGGCAAAGATGAACTGGAGGCAAGGGGGCAGCCAGGCAGTGCAGGACTCTGGAAAAGAGGTTAGGGACTTTGACGTTCCTCTGGGCACCAAGGGAAGGTCGTGAAGCTTTAGAAGCACAGGGGGCCACAATTTTGAGCTGTACTTTTATTTTTTAATTAATTTACTTTTATTTTATCTATTATTTTACTTATTTTTTATTTATTTTTAATTGACTTATAGTTGATTTACAATGTTGTGTTCATTTTTGTTGTACAGCAAAGTGATTAATTGTACACATTCTATTTTTTAATATTCTTTTCCATTATGGTTTATCACAAGATATTGAATATAGTTCCCTCCACTATACAGTAGGAACTAGTTGTTTATCCATTTTATGTATAATAGCTTGCATCTACTAATCCTAAACTCCCAATCCATCCCTTCCTCACTGTCCCCCAACCCCTTGGTAACCCCAAGTCTGTTCTCTATGTCTGTGAGTCTGTTTCTGTTTCATAAATAAGTTCATTTGTGTCATATTTTAGATTCCACATATAAGTGATATCATATGATGTTTGTCTCTCTCTGTCTGACTTCACTTAGTATGATAATCTTTAGGTCCATCCTAAAGATTGCTGCAAATGACATTATTTAAATTTTATTTAAATTTTTTATGGTTGAGTAATATTCCATTGTATATATGTACCACACCTTTATCCATTCATCTGTTGATGGACATTTACGTTGTTTCCGTGTCTTGGCTATTGTAAGCAGTGCTTATGTGAACATTGGGGTGGATGTTCTTTTCGAATTAGAGTTTTGTCTGGGTATATGCCCAGGAGTGGGATTGCTAGGTCATGTGGCAACTCTATTTTTAATTTTTTGAGGAACCTCCATACTGTTCTCTGTAGTGGCTGCACCAATTTACATTCCCACCAGCAGTGTAGGAGGGTCCTCTTTTCTTCACACTCTCTCCAGCATTTATTATTTGTAGAATTTTTAATGATGGCCATTCTGACTGGTGTGAGGTGGTACCTAATCATAGTTTTGAACATAGTCAACTTTTATTTATGTCTCACTCTACATGTGTAATGTCATGCATCCCCAAAGTCTGACACAGATCCAGGCTGACAGAGGCACCACCATCATAGAGCTATACCATCTGAGACACCCGGGCCCCTGGTAGCTGGTGTATGGAAGACACTGCTGGGGGGTCTGCAACAGGAGTTAGACGATGCTCATCACCCCTATTCACAGTGTACAGGGGTGTCCTGACCCTGTCTAACTGCATGGGGCAGGGAAATCCTCCCTTATGCTTGGCTGTGGAGGATAAATGGATGTGGACAATCACTCTGAGGTTCTCTGGAGGTAGGATCTTGTTTCTGTGCAGTCTGCCATTTCTTTGCAGCTCGGGTCCCAGTCTGAAAGGGGTGCCTTCCTGCAAAAAGACGTTTAAAATATCTTTCCTTTTTCAGTGGAGACAGGCAGGGCACCCCAATAGGTGTAGGACACAGAGTGCTCAACTCAAACCAGAGAAAGAAGTCCTTTGGTTGGGGGTGTCTCCAGATTCAGATGTTAAGAGAAGGTCCAGCCAAGGGAGAAGCCTGGCCCATCCTCTCACAGTGTGGCTTTAACCAGGCTTTTCTAGCTTGTTGCAATGCAAGGATGTTAGTTTGTACAAAAATGAAGGATAGGGTTTTAGAGGTTAGAGAACAAAGAAGAGCTGGGTTGTGCCAGCCTCAGCGCCTGGATGGATTTGGCCTCTGACAGGGTTTTGGAGACATGAACATCGTCATTAATATCAACTTCAAAAGTAAAGAATGTCCCAAACATTCTGCATTTTTCTCTGATGGTTCACCATAACTGTATCATTCATAGAAATTAAAAAAAATATTTTATTTTATTTTTAAATGGAAGTATAGTTAATTTACAATGTTGTGTTAGTTTCAAGTGTACAGCAAAGTGATTCAGTTTTATATATATATATATATATATATATATATATATATATACACACACACACACACACATATTCTTTTTCACATTCGTTTCCATTATAGGTTATTACAAGATATCAAGTATAGTTCCCTGTGCGATACAGTAGGTCCTTGTTGTTTATTTTATACATAGTCTTGTGTATATGTTAATCCGAAACTCCTAATTTATCCCTTCTCCCAACCTTTCCCCTTTGGTGACCATAAGTTTGTTTTCTATGTCTGTGGGCCTGTTTCTGTTTTGTAAATAAGTTCATTGGTATCATTTTTTTTAATCCACATGTAACTGATACCATATGGTATTTGTCTTTTTCTTTCTGACTTTCTTCGCTGAGTATGATAATCTCTAGGTCCATCCATGTTGCTGCAAATGGCATTATTTCATTCTATTTTATGGCTGAGTAATATTCCATTGTATATATGTACCACATCTTCTTTAACCATTCATCTGTTGAAGGACACTTAGGTTGCTTCCATGTCTTGGCTATTGTAAATAGTGCTGCTGTGAACGTTGGGGTTCACGTATTTTTTCGAATTAGAGTTTTCTCTGGATATGTACCCAGGACATTCATAGTAATTTGGAAGCTTTTGTTTTGAGCTATTCCTCTCCCAGGGTCAAATACCTAGTGTTCTGATCGCAGAAGTTGCCCATGGTGTCCTGAGCTTTCACTCATTAGCCATTTGGATTTGGCCTTACCCTCTTTTAGTCTCAGTTTCCTCATCAGTTTTCCCCATCAAATGGGGACAATGATAAGCCTGATGTTGTGTGGTTGTCATGAGGATCAAATGAAATGAGATGTGAAATAGGTCAGCCTGCTCTCACGCTAGTCATGGCTGATAAAAAGCCAGCCACGAAAATGTTATTTGGTGTTTCCAACATTTATTCACCCCTGACTAGCTGGGGCTTCAGTTTACACTTCTGTACACCCTGGGAAGCCTGTCTTAGGATGCTGGGATTTTGATCACAAAAGGATGCTCTTCTGGCCCATATCTCTCTTCACCCAGGCTTCTTTCTGCACCAGTGAGACCCAATACCCTGAGTTGCTTCTCATCCAGTAACTCCCCTCCTGTCTCCAAAAGAAGGTTGATAACATTTTCCTCTCACTCTCATCAGGACCACTCAAAGCATCTATTTGCCACCAGCATGATTAACGAGGGGATGGGCCAGCCCTGCTTCTGGGACAGGAGGGAACCTGTTGGAAGATGACAGTCATTGACCACAGGGCACATTATGCTGGAGGAGGAAAACCAGAAATGAGACAGGAAAGGGGGCAGCAAGTACATCTTCACCAGGATATAGATTTATTCTGGAGCAATGTGGGCTGAAATGCAGGAGCAAAGCAGCTCTTTGCTGGGGACCAGTTTCTGGGAGGATGAGATAACGCAGGTATTTATCTGAGGCTCTTTTTACACATGCACATATGACAACGTTTTCTAGTTAATTAGAAATTTCGTTTTCCTGCCAGCATTTCCAAAGTCCTATCAATCTCTGTGGCAGACAAATGCTTGATGGAGGTGAATGTTCCAGTTTGGATGATGTTTGGGTAACTCATGGGCCTCAAAAATAGAAAGTGATTCAGATGGAAAAGACATCAACACCTCATTTTGTCAGCATCTCGCCTCTGCCCCCAGGCTGTCCTTATGGCGTGTGTATCCCAATTTGCAATAGTGATGCCAATTTTTCCATTCGTCCATCTACTCCACAACAAAGTGTTGACTAATAATAAAAATAAATAGCTGACATTTATTAAGTTTTTACCTTTATGTCAGATACCATGCCAAGGGCTTCACATTAATTTTCTCATTTTATAATAAGAATTCCCTGAGGGATAGACTATTACCGTCCTACTATATAGAAGCGGTTTTGGAAGACTGAGTATCTGGCACCTAAGATAGAGCTGTGATGAGGACATGGCCTGCCTTCTGAGAGCTTATAGTCCAGTGAGGACACACATGCCAAGTGCATGCAGCATAATAATCACGCACAGCAATGAGACTGTTATCAAACTCTTTGGAGGCCAACTTAAACCAGCATGGGGATGTCAAGGCAGGCTTCCTTTAGGAGGTGATATTTTGACTGAGAAGACCTGAGTAGTAAGCCAGGCCAACAATGGGATGGTTAAAAAAAAGGTGGGGTGGCGCATTCCTACCCCACCTCCCTCATCCAATGTGGCTTTAGCCAGGCTCTTCTGGCTTGTTTTACTACATCAGAATTTTTTGTTTTTAATTTTTACTTTATTTATTTTATTTTTTAAACATCTTTATTGGAGTATAATTGCTTTACAATGGTGTGTTACTTTCTGCTTTATAACAAATTGAATCAGTTATACATGTACATATGTCCCCATATCTCTTCCCTCTTGCATCTCCCTCCCTCCCACCCTCCCTATCCCACCCCTCTAGGTGTTCACAAAGCACTGAGCTGATCTCCCTGTGCTATGCGGCTGCTTCTCATTAGCTATCTACTTTACGTTTGGTAGTGTATATATGTCCATGCCACTCTCTCACTTTGTCCCAGCTCACCCTTCCACCTCCCCATATCCTCAAGTTCATTCTCTAGTAGGTCTGCATCTTTATTCCTGTCTTGCCCCTAGGTTGTTCATGACCATTTGTTTTTTTAGATTCCATATATATGTGTTAGCATACACTATTTGTTTTTCTCTTTCTGACTTACTTCACTCTGTATGATAGTCTCTAGGTCCATCCACCTCACTACAAATAACCCAGCTTCGTTCCTTTTTATGGCTGAGTAATATTCCATTGTATATATGTGCCACATCTTCTTTATCCATTCATCTGTCGATGGACATTTAGGTTGTTTCCATGTCCTGGCTATTGTAAATAGAGTTGCAATGAACATTTTGGTACATGACTCTTTTTGAATTACGGTTTTCTCAGGGTATATGCCCAGTAGTGGGATTGCTAGGTCGTACTGTAGTTATATTTTTAGTTTTTAAGGAAACTCCATACTGTTCTCCACAGTGGCTGTATCAATTTACATTCTCACCAACAGTGCAAGAGGGTTTCTTTTTCTCCACACCCTCTCCAGCACTTATTGTTTCTAGATTTTTTGATGATGGCCATTCTGACTGGTGTGAGAAGATATCTCATTGTAGTTTTGATTTGCATTTCTCTAATGATTAGTGATGTTGAGCATTCTTTCATGTGTCTGCTGGCAATCTATGTATCTTCTTTGGAGAAATGTCTATTCAGGTGTTCTGCCCATTTTTAGATTGGGCTTGTTTGTTTTCACGATATTGAGCTGCATGAAGTGCTTGTAAATTTTGGAGATTAATCCTTTGTCAGTAGCTTCATTTGCAAATATTTTCTCCCATTCTGAGGGTTGTCTTTTGGTCTTGTTTATGGTTTCCTTTGCTGTGCAAAAGCTTTGAAGTTTCATTAGGTCCCATTTGATTATTTTTGCTTTTATTTCCATTTCTATAGGAAGTGGGTCAAAAAGGATCTTGCTGTGATTTATCTCACAGAGTGTTCTGCCTATGTTTTCCTCTAAGAGTTTGATGGTGTCTGGATGTACATTTAGGTCTTTAATCCATTTTGAGTTTATTTTTGTGTATGGTGTTAGGGAGTGTTCTAATTTCATTCTTTTACATGTATCTGTCCAGTTTTCCCAGCACCACTTATTGAAGAGGCTGTCTTTTATCCACTGTATATTCTTGCCTCCTTAATCAAAGATAAGGCAACCATATGTGCATGGGGTTTTCTCTGGGCTCTCTATCCTGTTCCATTGATCCATATTTCTGTTTCTGTGCCAGTACCATACTGTCTTGATTACTGTAGCTTTGAAGTATTGTCGGAAGTCAGGGAGCCTGATTCCTCCAGCTCCGTTTTTCTTTCTCAAGATTGCTTTGGCTATTCGGGGTCTTTTGTGTTTCCATACAAATTGTGAATTTTTTTGTTCTAGTTCTGTGAAAAATGCCAGTGGTAGTTTCATAGGGATTGCACTGAATCTGTAGATTGCTTTGGGTAGTAGAGTCATTTTCACAATGTTGATTCTTCCAATCCGAGAACATGGTATATCTCTCCATCTACTTGTATCATCTTTAATTTCTTTCATCAGGGTCTTATAATTTTCTGCATACAGGTCTTTTGTCTTGTTAGGTAGGTTTATTTCTAGATATTTTATTCTTTTTGTTGCAATGGTAAATGGAAATGTTTTCTTAATTTCACTTTCAGGTTTTTCATCATTAGTGTATAGAAATGCCAGAGATTTCTGTGCATTAATTTTGTATCCTGCTACTTTACCAAATTCATTGATTAGCTCTAGTAGTTTTCTGGTAGCATCTTTAGGATTCTCTATGTATAGTATCATGTCATCTGCAAACAGTGACAGCTTTACTTCTTCTTTTCCGTTTTGGATTCCTTTTATTTATTTTTCTTCTCAGATGGCTGTGGATAAAACTTCTAAATGTATGTTTAATAAGAGTGGTGAGAGTGGGTTACCTTATCTTGTTCCTGATCTTAGTGGAAATGGTTTCAGTTTTTCACCATTGAGGATAATGTAGGCTGTGGGTTTGTCATACATGGCCTTTATTATGTTGAGGTAGGTTCCCTCATAAATGGGTGTTGAATTTTGTTGAAGGATTTCTCTGCATCTCTTGAGATGATCATGTGGTTTTTTTCCTTCAATTTGTTAATATGGTGTGTCATGTTGATTGATTTACGTATATTGAAGAATCCTTGCATTCCTGGGATCAACCCCACTTGATCATAGTGTATGATCCTTTTAATGTGCTGTTGGATTCTGTTTGCTAGTATTTTGTTGAGGATTTTTGCCTCTATGTTCATCAGTGATATTGGCTTGTAGTTTTCTTTCTTTGTGACATCTTTGTCTGGTTTTGGTATCAGGGTAATGGTGGCCTCATAGAATGAGTTTGGGAGTGTTCCTCCATCTGCTATAGTTTGGAAGAATTTGAGAAGGATAGGTGTTAGCTCTTCTCTAAATGTTTGATACAATTCGCCTGTGAAGCCATCTGCTCCTGGGCTTTTGTTTGTTGGAAGATTTTTAATCACAGTCTCAATTTCAGTGCTTGTGATTGGTCTGTTCATATTTTCTATTTCTTCCTGGTTCAGTCTTGGCAGGTTGTGCATTTCTAAGAATTTGTCCATTTCTTCCAGATTGTCCATTTTATTGGCATATCGTTGCTTGTAGTAATCTCTCATGATCCTTTGTATTCCTGCAGTGTCAGTTGTTACTTCCCCTTTTTCCTTTCTAATTGTATTGATTTGAGTCTTCTCCGTTTTTTTCTTGATTAGTCTGCTTAATGGTTTATCAATTTTCTTTATCTTCTCAATGAAACAGCTTTAGTTTTATTGATCTTTGCTATTGTTTCCTTCATTTCTTTTTCATTTATTTCTGATGTGATCTTTATGATTTCTTTCCTTCTGCTAACTTGTGGGATTTTTTGTTCTTCTTTCTCTAATTGCTTTAGGTGTAAGGTTAGGTTGTTTATTTGAGATGTTTCTTGTTTCTTAAGGTAGTATTGTATTGCTATAAACTTTCCTCTTAGAACTTCTTTTGCTGCATCTGACAGGTTTTGGGTCATCGTGTTTTTATTGTCATTTGTTTCTAGGTATTTTTTGATTTCCTCTTTGATTTCTTTGGTGATCTCTTGGTTATTAAGTAGTGTGTTCTTTAGCCTCCATGTGTTTGTATTTCTTACAGATTTTTTCCTGTAATTGATATCTAGTCTCATAGCGTTGTGGTCGGAAAAGATACTTGATACAATTTCAAGTTTCTTTAATTTACCGAGGCTTGTTTCATGACCCAAGATATGATCTGTCCTGGAGAATATTCCGTGAGCACTTGAGAAGAATGTGTGTTCTGTTGTTTTTGGGTGGAATGTCCTATAAATATCAATTAAGTCCATCTTGTTTAATGTATCATTTAAAGCTTGTGTTTCCTTATTTATTTTCATTTTGGATGATCTGTCCATTGGTGAAAGTGGACTGCTAAAATACCCTACTATGATTGTGTTACTGTCGATTTCCCCTTTTATGGCTGTTGGTATTTACCTTATGTATTGAGGTGCTCCTATGTTGGATGCATAAATATTTACAATTGTTACATCTTCTTCTTGGATTGATCCCTTGATCATTATGTAGTGACCTTCTTTGTCTCTTGTAATAGTCTTTGTTTTAAAGTCTATTTTATCTGATATGAAAATTGCTACTCCAGCTTTCTTTTGATTTCCATTTGCATGGAATATCTTTTTCCATCCCCTCACTTTCAGTCTGTATGTGTCCCTAGGTCTGAAGTGGGTCTCTTGTAGACAGCATATATATAGGTGTTGTTTTTGTATCCATTCAGCAATCTATGTCTTTTGGTTGGAGCATTTAATCCATTTACATTTAAGGTAATTATCGATATGTATGTTCCTGTTACCATTTTCCTAATTGTTTTGGGTTTATTATTGTAGGTCCTTTTCTTCCCTTGTGTTTTCTGCCTAGAGAAGTTCCTTTAGCATTTGTGGTAAAGCTGGTTTGGTGGTGCTGAATTCTCTTAGCTTTTGTTTGTCTGTAAAGTTTTTAATTTCTCTGTGAAATCTGAATGAGATTTTTGCTGGGTAGAGTAATCTTTGTTGTTAGTTTTTCTCATTCATCACTTTGAATATGTCTTGCCACTCCCTTCTGGCTTGCAGAGTTTCTGCTGAAACATCAGCCGTTAACCTTATGGGGATTCCATTATGTTCCTTTTTTCCCTTGCTGCTTTTAATATTTGTTCTTTGTATTAAATTTTTGATACTTTGATTAATATGTGTCTTGGCATGTTTCTCCTTGGATTTGTCCTGTATGGGGCTCTCTGTGCTTCCTGGACTTGATTAACTATTTCCTTTCCCATATTAGGGAAGTTTTCAACTATAATCTCTTCAAATATTTTCTCAGTCCCTTTCTTTTTCTCTTCTTCTTCTGGGACCCCTATAATTCGAATGTTGGTGTATTTAATGTTGTCCCAGAGGTCTCTGAGACTGTCCTCATTTCTTTTCAATTCTTTTTTCTTTATTCTGCTCTGCAGTAGTTATTTCCAGTATTTTATATTCCAGGTGATTTATCCGTTCTCCTGCCTCAGTTATTCTGCTATTGATCCCTTCTACAGAATTTTTAACTTCATTTATTGTGTTGTTCATCACTGTTTGTTTGCTCTTTAGTTCTTCTAGGTCCTTGTTAAATGTCTCCTGTATTTTCTCCATTCTATTTCCAAGATTGTGGATCATCTTTACTATCATTATTCTGAATTCTTTTTCTGGTAGACTGCCTATTTCCTCTTTGTTTTTTAAGTCTGGTGGGTTTTTGCCTTGTTCCTTCATCTGCTGTGTGTTTGTCTGTCTTCTCCTTTTGCTTAACTTATTGTGTTTGGGGTCTGCTTTTTGCAGGCTGCAGTTCTTAGTTCCCATTGTTTTTGGTGTCTGTCCCCAGTGGCTAAGTTTGGTTCATGGGTTGTGTAGGATTCCTGGTGGAGGGGACTAGTGCCTGTGTTCTGGTGGATGAGGCTGGATATTGTCTTTCTGGTGTGAAGGTCCAAGTCAGGTGGTGTTTTGGGGTGTCTGTGGCCTTGCTATGATTTTAGGCAGCCTTTCTGATAGTAGATGGGGTTGTGTTCCTGTCTTGCTAGTAGTTTGGCATAGGGTGTCCAGCACTGTAGCTTGCTAGTCGTTGAGTGGAGCTGGGTCTTGGCATTGAGATGGAGATCTCTGGAGATTCTCACCGTTTGATATTATGTGGAGCTGGAAGTTCTCTTGTGGACCAGTGTCGTGAAGTTGGCTCTGCCACCTCAGTTGCACAGCCCTGACGCCTGGGTGGAGCACCAAGAGCCTGTCCTCCACACGGCTCAGAATAAAAAGGAGGAAAAAATAAATAAATAAAGAAGATAAAGTAAAATAAAGTTATTAAAATAAAAATTAAAAAATAATTATTAAGAAAATAATTTTTAAAGTAATAAAAAAAAACAAGCAAAAAATCGGACAGACAGAACCCTAGGAGAAATGGTAAAAGCAAAACTATACAGATAAAATCACACATAGAAGCATACACATACACACACACAAAAAGAGAAAAAGGGGAAAAAAAAATATATCATTTCTCCCAAAGTCCACCTCCTCCTTTTGGGATGATTCGTGTCTATTCAGGTATTCCACAGATGCAGGTACATCAAGTTCATTGTGGAGATCTCATTCTCTGCTCCTGAGGCTGCTGGGAGAGATTTCCCTTTCTCTTCTTTGTTCTCACAGCTCTCGGGGTTCAGCTTTGGATTTGGACCCGCCTCTGCATGTAGGTCGCCTGAGGGCGTCAGTTCTTCGCTCAGACAGGACGGGGTTAAAGGAGCCGCTGATTCGGGGGCTCTGGCTCACTCAGGCTGTGGGGAGGGAGGGTTACAGATGCGGGGTGAACCTGCGGCGGCGTGATGTTGCACCAGCCTGAGGCGCACTGTGCCTTCTCCCGGGGAAGTTGTCCCTGGATCCCGGGACCCTGGCAGTGGCGGGCTGCACAGGCTCCCCGGAAGTGGGGTGTGGATAGTGACCTGTGCTCGCACACAGGCTTCTTGGTGGCGGCAGCAGCAGCCTTAACCTCTTATGCCCGTCTCTGGGGTCCGCGCTGATAGCCACGGCTCGTGCCGTCTCTGGAACTCCTTTAGGCAGTACTCTGAATCCCCTCTCCTCGCGCACCAGGAAACAAAGAGGCAAGAAGTCTCTTGTCTCATCGGCAGGTCCAGACTTTTCCCCGGACTCCCTCCTGGCTAGCCGTGGTGCACTATCCCCTTCAGGCTGTGTTCACGCCGCCAACCCCAGTCCTCTCCCAGCGCTCCGACTGAAGCCCGAGCCTCAGCTCCCAGCCCCGCCTGCCCCGGCGGGTGAGCAGACAAGCTTCTCGGACTAGTGAGTGCCAGTCGGCACCGATCCTCTGTGCGGGAATCTCTCCACTTTGCCCTCTGCACCCCTGTTGCTGTGCTCTCCTCTGCAACTCTGAAGCTTCCCCCCTCTGCCACCCGCAGACTCCGCCCGCGAAGGGGCTTCCTAGTGTGTGGAAACCTTTCCTCCTTCACAGCTCCCTCCCACTGGTGCAGGTCCCGTCCCTATTCTTTTTTCTCTGTTTATTCTTTTTTCTTTTGCCCTACCCAGGTACGTGGGGGAGTTTCTTGCCTTTTGGGAGGTCTGAGGTCTTCTGCCAGCGTTCAGTGGGTGTTCTATAGGAACAGTTCCACGTGTAGATGTATTTCTGGTGTATCTGTGGGGAGGAAGGTGATCTCCGCGTCTTACTCTTCTGTCATCTTGAAGCTCGTCCACCTCAGAATACTTCGTGCAGTAAGGACAAATTGGAGGTTAAGCCGTTTAACATTAGAAAACAAAGGAGAGCTGGGTCATCTTTTGGCCTCTGAGCAGGGTGGGAGCAAGGACCGGAAGCAGGAAGCAGCACGGTTGTTGGCATAATGGACGGGGCGCGTGGTTCAGGCTGAAGGGGGGCAGGAGGAAACTGAGTGAAATAAGATGAGGCTGGAGGGGTTGCAGGGCCAGGTCCCCCAAATTCTTTTTTTATTGAAGTCTAGTTGATTTACCGTGTTGTGTTAATTTCTGCTGTACAGCACAGTTTTTCAGTTATACATGTATATACATTCTTTTTCATATTCTTTTCCATGATGGTTTATCACAGGAGATTGGATATAGTTCCCTGTGCTCTATGGTAGGACCTTGTTGTTTAGCCATTTTCTATATACTAGTTTGCAGCTGCCAATTTTTTTTTTTTTTTTTTTTTGCAGTACACGGGACTCTCACTGTTGTGGCCTCTCACGTTGCGGAGCACAGGCTCCAGACGCACAGGCTCAGCGGCCATGGCTCACGGGCCCAGCTGCTCCGCGGCATGTGGGATCTTCCCGGACGGGGGCACGAACCCGTGTCCCCTGCATCGGCAGGAGGACTCTCAACCACTGCGCCACCAGGGAAGCCCACAGCTGCCAATTTTTATAAACCCAGTTAAAGGGTTTGGATTTTATTCTGAAGATGCTAGGGGTCCACAGAAGTGTTTTCAACATGATATAACTCGGCTTTACATTTTAGAAACGTTACTTTGGCTGCTGTAGGGAGAGTGGATTGCTTAGGGAAAGCTGAGGGTCAGAGAGAGCAAACTGGGAGGTGGTTCAGTTACTGGGCAGATGGAAGGTGAGGTAGGTCTGTATGATAGGAGGCATTGAGAAGATGTGGAGTATGGGGTCTGGTGATGAATGGAGTGTGGAGGGGTATGAGGACAGGGTTCTGGCTTGGGTTACAGGGTAGATGGTAGTGGCATCTCCTGAGGTAAGAAAGAACACTTTGTAACTGGCATTTTAAGTAAGCAGAGATAATGAGACACAATCATGAAAGCAACTTTGCTTTCCTACCTCTAACTATATACCTTTAAATCTGCTGAGGGGGTGAAAACTTCTGCAGGTCTCATGGCTTTTGTGCTCTCTTCATTGATACCGGGTCCTACTCACTTTCAGTCCCAAACACAGCCTCAGTGAACAAGGAGAGTGTCCCGTCTGATATATTAACAAGCACCTTGATCCTCATTTTTCATTTTTTAAATTTTTAATTTTTTAAATTGAAGTATAGTTGATTTACAATGTTGTGGTAATTTCTGCTGTACAGCAAAGTGATTCGGTTATTCACACATATATATCCATATATTCTTTTTCATATTCTTTTCCATTATGGTTTATCATAGGATATTAAATATAGTTCCTTGTGCTCTACAGTAGGATCTTATTGTTTATCCATTCTCTATAAAAGAGTGTGCATCTGCTAACCCCAAACTCCCAATCCTTCCCTCCCCCATACGCCCTCCCACTTGGAAACCACAAGTCTGTTCTCTATGTGTGTGAGTCTGTTTCTGTTTCATAAATAAGTTCATTTGTGTCATATTTTAGATTCCACACATAAGCGATATCATATGATATTTGTCTTTCTCTGTCTGACTTACTTCACTTAGTATAATAATCTCTAGGTCCATCCATGTTGCTGCAAATGGCATTATTTCATTCTTTTTTATGGCTGAGTGATATTCCATTGTATATATGTACCACATCTTCTTTATCCATTCCTCTGTCATTGGGCATTTAGATTGTTTCCACATCTTGGCTGTTGTAAATAGTGCTGCTGTGAACATGTATCTTTTCAAATTACAGTTTTGCTTGATCCTCATTTAATGTAGGGTCCCCACCTCTGCCCAGGGAGGGGCCCTGTGGGTGGATGCTGGCCCTCAGGGAAGAGCTGTGTTCGGCCTCACAGTTGCCAGTTCCTGTCCTCACTAACTTTCCAGCTGCTGTGTCTGCTCCCACCAGTGATGATGTAGGGGTAGAGGCAAGTCAGGAATGGGGACATCCTTAGTGGACTTATGCTACGTGGAGCTGGCTCTGTTCTCTGGCCCAGCAGGTGTTCTCATAGGCATGTCTGTGGATTCTTTGGGGACTCCGTGTTGGGCTCGTCTTTCCTGGGAGATGCTTATCTATCAAGAGGATACGCTGGGAATTCCCTGGCATCCCAATGGTTAGGACTCAGCTCTTTCACTTCCAAGGCCCGAGTTTGGTCTCTGGTTGGGAAACTAAGATCCCACAAGCCTCATGGTACCTACAAAAAAAAATAAAAGAGGATGCACAACTCATTCCTCAGCTTCTTCCTGTGCATCCTTCTGTGTCTCCATGCTGAGCCCCCACCCAGGCCTCCATTTAGGATCAATTTTAGGACAAGCCAGGGTCAACATTTCTATCATGAGTTCATCTCGGCCCGCAGGCTTCCCTTGCTTTGATCTGCTCTGTGATCTGCAGTTACTTTCCAGACTCAGGACTGGATTCTGCCACCACAGTCAGCCTCAGGTTTCCCAGGCACGAGTCCAGCCAGGTTTGCTCTGTTCCCATCGGCAGGAAGCATGTGGCAAAGCCCGTTGGCTGTTGGGGCGAGTGGGTGGCCCCCCTCTATCCTCCCCTGTGCAGGTGGATACTGCTAGCTCCCAGTGACTGCCTCTAAAGGAATCTTTCTTCAATAAATAAACTTTTTGTTTAAAAATTGGAGTATATTTGACTTCCCGTGTTGAGTTAGTTTCAGGTGTACAGCAAAGTGAGTCAGTTATGCATATACATATACCCACTCTTTTTTAGATTCTTTTCCCATATAGTTCATTACAGAGTATTGAGTAGAGTTCCCTCTGCTGTTCAGTACGTCCTTGTTGGTTATCTATTTTATATACAGTCATGTGTATACGTTAATCCCAAACTCCTGATTTATCCCTCCCTCCTTTCCCCTTTGGTAACCATAAGTTTGAAAAAATAAATTTCTTAATATTTATTCTTGGTTCTTTTCTATTTTCATTGACAACGAATTATGTAGCTTGGTCTCATCACCAAATTTGAAATGGCACATTGAGGTCTGTATTACACCCTGATTTTGGAAGCTGATGTTTATTACATGTCAATATCAACTTTGAAAGCTCCACCTTTCAAAGTTGGCCGGATGGTTTCAATCTTTCCCACACACCTTCTGTGTTTGAGCTTAGAGCTGTACCGTAAAGTGGATAGGGAAGGCATTTTTGTCTCTATATTTCACATGAGGAGATTAAGTGACTGGACATGGTGCATAAGAAGAAATCAACTAAGGGTCTGTGGACCAGACTGAGTCAGGAGAGCCAGGCTCAGCATCTAACCCTGGACAAGGCCATAGCAATAACCCAGACAGTGGTGCCTAAGGGGAGCCTTTCTGGATGGAACAGAGTCCCAGTGGCATGGATGTCACCCAAACTGGGGCTGAATGAGAAATAAACTTGAGACAAGAGCTCACTCAGCCTGGGTCTTCAGATAGCAAGAGTCAAAATGAACTGCCTTAGGCTCCTGTGATCTGGGGGCAAGTCCCTCCATGTCCCTGGGCCTCAGTCTCCTTATCTGTTAAATGGAAGCCCAAATATCTTCCTCACAAGGTTGTCACAGGACTGGATGAGGTAGTGTCTATTAAATTCCCGAACACTATTTGCCAGAGGAGAGGTGGTAAACAGTAGACACAGTCCTTAAGCTAAGGCTACGGTTGTCAAGTAGAGGGGTTCATGGTCCTCCACGCAGGTGGGGTCAGAAGAAGGAGAGGATTAGTAAGACCTTCATCTAGAACTGGAAGCAGAAAGCAAAAGTCCTTGGTGCTTTTTCTTCTTTCCCTCTCCATTCCTTCCTTCCTTTCCTTTCTTTCTTTCTTCCTTCCTTTCCTTCTTTCTTTCTTTCTTTCTTTCTTTCTCTCTCTCTCTCTTTCTTTCTTTCTTTCTTTCTTTCTTTCTTTCTTTTCTTTTCTTTTCTTTCTTTCTTTCTTTCTTTCTTTGTTTTCCTCCTCCTTCCCCCCCTCTCTCTTTTCCTTCCTTTCTTTTTTTTTTTTAAATTGGAGTAGAGTTGATTTACAATGTCGTGTTAGTTTCAAGCATACAGCAAAGTGATTCAGTTATATATATGTACATATTCCTTTTCAGATTCTTTTCATTATAGGCTATTACAAGATATTGAATATAGTTTCCTGTGCTATAAGGTAGGTCCTTGTTGTTTATCTATTTTATAGATAGTGGTGTGAATCCCATACTCTTAATTTATTTGGTGATTTTTCTAATTTCCTTACTCCTAGTACTTAGGATCCTGATTTGTTTTTGGAAACAGCAAGAGAACCAGGATCTGGAGAGACTTCCAGGCCAGTCCCAGTGGCTGGAGGATAATAACCATGGTGGACAGAGAGTAGAGCAATGCCAGTGACCAAGGGAGGAAGCAGGCCACATTTCTAGGTCCAGTGAAGAGAAGACGGGGGTGCTCAGGGTGCAGCCTTGGGAAGAGGGAACCCCTGGAGTCTGAGGAATCAGAAGGCCTGTGTGCAAGGCGGAACCACCCAAAGTCCTCTGCAAAGCTGCGGGGCGCAGAAGGTGAGCTCCTGGCCTGAGGAGCACACAGCAAAGACACCAGGGCCAATCCAAACGCTAGGGCACCCATTTTCTTTGTTTGAGTTGAATCTCAATTTAGTGAGATTGTAAGGCCGAGGGAGAGGACCAGGTGGAAACACAGAAAATCCTTCTGTAGGTGTTGACTTGTTTTGTCCTCAGGCTGTGCTTTAAAATAGAATATAGCAGGGACTTCCCTGGTGGTGCAGTGGTTAAGAATCCGCCTGCCAATGCAAGGGACATGGGTTCAAGCTCTGGTCCGGGGAGATCCCACATGTCGTGGAGCAATGAAGTCCATGTACCGCAACTACTGAGCCTGCGTGATGCAACTACTGAGCCTGCATGCTGCAACTACTGAAGTCCGTGCGCCTAGAGTCCACGCTCTGCAGCAAGAAAAGCCACTGCAATGAGAAGCCTGCGCACTGCAACAAAGAGTAGCCCCTGCTCACCGCAACTAGAGAAAGCCTGTGTGCAGCAAAGAAGACCCAACACAGCCAAAAAAAAAAAAAAAAAATAGAATACAGCAAAACCATGGAGACAATACAAAGATCAGTGGTTGCCAGGGTTTTTCTGGGGGGAGGGGTACTTTCGGGGGATGGCTAGTTGCAGAAGATTTTTAGGGCAGTGAAAATACTCTGTGTGGTAATGTAATGATGGATACGTGTCACTGTGTATTTGTCCAAACCCATAGAGTGTACAACACCAAGAGTGAACACTAATTCAACTACGGACTTTGGGTGAAGCTGATGTGTCAGTGTAGGTTCACCCATTGTAACAAACGTACCTCTTCAGTGGGGGATGTTTGTCATGGGGAAGGCTGTGTGTGTGTGGGGGGAGGGGTAATATAGGAAATATCTGTGCCTGCAGCTCAGTACTGCTCTGAAATTAAAACTGCTCGAGAGAATAAAGTATAAAAAATAGAATATACTGTGTATTTAATCACACTATCATTCCTGTTCATCCCGGTTTGAGTAATGATTCTGCAGAGTATGAAGTGTCTTTTTCACTCCAGCCCTGGGGTTTCACTGCTGTTGGGTTTACCGTAACGGACAGGGTTGGGGTCTTTTCCGGCAGAGTGCTTGCTGGTGTGCATGTGTGTGTACACGTGTGTGCACTTAGGATGAGACATCAGGCAGATGGGTGGATGGGGAGAAGTATAAAATGTGACAATCCCATATTTCAGCTTGTCTTTCTCTTCTAAAATGTATTTTTTGTTAGAAATAAGTGATAGAAGAGTTCTAAGCAATAGGAAAACACCGTCAGGGCATTTCCCCCATGGAAACTTGCTGAGATGGGTACCATGTTTGTATGAATGGAGTCCATTCTGCTTCCTGTAGAATGAAATTTATTTCTTTATGTGCTGGGATGTGGATGGGGCTCCCCTTATGGCAGCCTTTACCCTGAATATTGTGTCAAGCCTTTGTTTTTAGTACCTAGTAGGCATGGTCAAATGGACTGACTGATGGATGGTCTCTGTAATTGGGGTCTCAAACTTGATCATACTTCAGAATCACCTGGAGGGCTTGTTCAAACACAGATTGCTGAGCCCCAGGCCTAGAGGGTCTGATTCGGCATGCCCGGGAGGAGCCCAATTAATTTCCTCAGGTGATGTTGATGCTTCTGGTTCGATGACCACAGTTTGAGAACCACGGGCCTGTGAACGGTTCTAATAAAATTTGATGTCATGTCTTTGAGGCACCAAAGCTGTAAACTAACCGTTTACTCTTAGGGCTTTAGAATGTTGCATAGTCAAAAGGAAAGTGATGTGCAGCTTTATCAACCAGAGCGAGTTCCAGGAACCCCAAAGCAAAGCTCAGGGCAACCCTAGATTGGAGAAGAGAGTTTAGGCTTGAGGCAAAAGTGTGGTTTCCACACCCGGACCCAAATGCAGGCCTTCAGTAATTACTGAGGGTCAGAGCTGGGATGTGAATGCAGGCAGAGTCTGCATCATTAGATGGAGATTGCTGTTCTCATTGAATAGAGGAGGAAATGGAGTTTCAGAGAGGTTAAGTGACTTGGTTACAGTCACACAGCAGGTAAGTGATGGGGTCAGAATTTAAACCCAGCCCCATGGGCCACAGAGCTGGGGCTGCTTCCCCTCCAGGGTGCTGCCCTTTAGGACACTTGCAACTGGTGAGGTCTACACACCGATGCTTGTGACAATTTCATTCTTGGAATAAGTGTAGCACTTTCTCTGGTTGCCTCCTTGAGTGGCGTGGCCGTTGCTTGGATGAATAATTTCCACTTGAGTGTCAAAAAGCCTTTCATCTGATTTTTTTTGTTGTTGTTGCTTATCTATTTTATTTTATTTTATTTTTTATTTTTTTTAACATCTTTATTGGGGTATAATTGCTTTACAATGGTGTGTTAGTTTCTGCTTTATAACAAAGTGAATCAGTCATACATAAACATATGTTCCCATATGTCTTCCCTCTTGCGTCTCCCTCCCTCCCACCCTCCCTATCCCAGCCCTCCAGGCTGTCACAAAGCACCGAGCCAATATCCCTGTGCCATGAGGCTGCTTCCCACTAGCTATCTACCTTACTACGTTTGTTAGTGTGTATATGTCCATGACTCTCTCTCGCCCTGTCACAGCTCACCCTTCCCCCTCCCCATAACCTCAAGTCCGTTCTCTAGGAGGTCTGCATCTTTATTCCTGCCTTACCCCTAGGTTCTTCATGACATTTTTTTTTCTTAAATTCCATATATATGTGTTAGCATACGGTTATTTGTCTTTTTCTTTCTGACTTACTTCACTCTGTATGACAGACTCTAGGTCTATCCACCTCATTACGATCTTTCATCTGATTTTTGATTTCATCTTACACATGCACTCAAATCTCCATTATGGATGAAGGCAAAAAGCGAACGTTTGATTTGCTTAAAAATCGCCGAGACAGCTAGTGGTGGGTCTGGACATAAACTTAGCCTCCTCAACCCAGGGCTGGGCACTCTGTGCCTGACCATCTCCTGGAAATGGTCAGGGCATCTACCTCTCCCTTCCACATTCCCAAATGGGGAGTGGGGGAGGGGAAAGCCTATGGATGCACCGGTCATATTTTCACACTGTTTCTGCTAAAGGTCAAACCGGCACTGCTGCCCGGCCATTTCTGGCATCTCCAGTGAGTTATTTATCCTGTGTCTGTAGCATGCACACCATTTACACATGTGGAGATGCAATCTATTCATTTGAAGGATGGTGATGACCACGGCCGGTTTATTACTGTATAAAAAGCTCCAGGAAATACGGTGTTTTTCTCAAAATGCCAATATGAAAGTTGATATAAAGATTGGTGATGTGTCAGCTTTAACATTACATAAAAATATATAGGCATTGTAAAAGTTAACAGCCATGTTATTTATTATTATACTGCAGATCGGGATTTTTAGGTTCGTATTGTCAGTGGTAACCTTTCCGCCTTCCCTTCAGTCTTGTCCCCAAATGTTTATACTAGGTTTTCATGTCTGTGTTTCCTTCTGTAACAACAGGGCTCACAGTGTCTTCCCTGAGTCCCAGTCAAATGCGTGTCACTCATCCATCTCTCTTGGAAAAAAAATTCTTGTCCCACTGGATTCATAATTCATGGGATTCTGCTGCATACTTTGCTATCTCTTCACTGCCATGTAAGTACAAACTGTACTTTTCTCGTTCTTGACATCTTCATAATAACGTTTCTGGATTGCCACATCTGTCTTGCAAGATAGAAAAAGTTACATTCGGTTGAAATTTGAGCCACTGGATTAAGAAATGTCCATTACCTAACTCTACCAGGTTTACAAGGATGGAGATTCAAACTCTCCTCCCCGCATACGTATGAGGAAGATAATAGCACGTCTTTATCCTTTGCTCAGCACTGCTTTAAGGGAAAAAACACCTCATCTTATTTGTTTGTTCTTCTCTACAAAAGATTCCTTATTGAACAGGGAACTAGTATCTTTAGCTGGCAGAAAACCACCTTGACAGCGCTTTTAAAGTGGGAAGAGAAAAGTGACATCCACATAATATGCGGAACTATTGACCGTGGAATAATGCTATTTTCTTTCTTTTAAAATTTTTTTTTCCTTTTGAAGATCTAAGAATTTCTTTGTTTAATTAAAAAAATTTTTTTATTATATTGGAGTATAGTTGATGAACCATGTTATGTTAGTTTCAAGTGTACAGCAAAGCGATACAGTCACACACACACACACACACACACACACACACACACACACTCATCTATTCTTTTTCAGAATCTTTTCCACTGTAGGTTATTACAAAATATTGAGTATAGTCCCCTGTGCTATACAGTAGGTCCTTGTTGGTTATCTATTTTATACATAGTATATATGTATATGTTAATCTCCAAATCCAAATTTATCTCTTCCCCCTCGCCACTATCCCCTTTGGTAACTACAAGTTTGTTTTCTATGTCTGTGAGTCTATTTCTGTTTTGTAAATAAGTTCATTTGTATCATTTGATTTTAGATTCCACATATACATGATATATCGTATGGTACTTGTCTTTCTCTGTCTGACTTACTTCGCTGAGTGTGATCATCTCTAGGTCCATGCATGTTGCTGCAAATGGCAGGATTTCGTTCCTTTTTACGGCTGAGTCGTATTCCATTGTGTATATGAACCACATCTTCTTTATCCATCATCTGTCGATGGACACTTAGGTTGCTTCCATCTTGACTATTGTAAACAAGGCAATGCTATTGTCTTTCTTGATGGGCTCAGATTAAACAGTACTCTACGTAGGTGACCCCAGTGTCAGTTGGGTAGGCAGCTCTGGGCTCACAGAGGAAAGAACAACCTTGGGAGTCAGGAGCTGTGGGTTCTGTACCAGGTTCTGCTCTGTTGTTTACTACCTAGGTAACCTCTCTGAACCTGTTTCCCCACCTGTGAAAGATGGCATGGAAGGATACCCCTCAGTCCACCTCACGAGATAGACGAAGAGTTGGTACAAGAACCATGTGTGATTTTTTCTTCATGGAAGTGAAATCAGCTGACTCACGTTTCCTTGACTAAGTAGAACCACTTGTTCACTCATTTTAATCTCCTTGCTGAACTAAGACTTAAAGCTATGTCTAAAGGGTGCAGCCAGATGTGAGCGCAGGGTAAATGCCATGCTGTGGGCACTCCATCCCTCATCACAGCATCAAGGGCCCTGTACCATCCATTTCTGCATCCTGCCTGTCTGTCTGCTCCATTGGACTGTGGGCACCTCATGCACAAGGACCATCGATTTATCCTCTGTCTTCATAGCACCTGTTATAGTGTTGGGCACATAGTAGGTTCTCAAGAACTTGGGGAAGAGGGAATAAAGGAATGAGTCACTCAGCAGTAGATTAAAAGGAAGTACTTTTAGGTCTCTGCCAACACGCCACAGTGACACCGCTCAAGACGGTTGAAAACCTGTGTAATACATGTGTTCCAGAAACCCCTTCTATTTAGTTGTCAGCTTGGTTAAAAGGCATTTGCCAGCCTTCAAGGCTATGTTCAATGACTGCATTTGAAAACTTGAACTTGGTCCTGTCTCAGGGGCCATACAGCCACCCCCTAATACCAGCAATAGTCTCAAGTCTGGAGATGGAAGAGCTCCAAGGTGGTCTTATGACAATAACAAAGGGATTTAACTTCTCTTGGCTTGAAAAAGTGACATGGACTCCTGGAGGGCAAAACGTATGTTTTATTTATCTCTATAGTCAAAACGTGAGCCATATGACTTGGCATATTTTTGATGTGTTTGTTGAATGAATAAATGAGCCTGTTGTTATTAACCATAACACTTTATGGATGGGAAATGCCACTTAATGAAGAAATGCTAGCACTTGGGAAAAAATAGGAGACACCTGTCTTTTCAAATTATCAAGGACTTTAAGATTAGTGGGTGGGAAAAGTAATATTTTTGTGAGAGTCTGCCATGTGACATATTCCTTATCTAGGGCATCAGACGTATTACCTCATCTCATCTTTGCTTAAACTCTGCAGAAACATTGTCCCCACTTTATGGATGAAGAATTAAAGCTCGGAGAAGTTGAACAATATGTCTAAGCCTACGCAGCTGGAGAGCAGTACAATTGGGATTGAAACCCTGAGCTGGTCTGAAACAAGAACCTGTGCCAGGATTATCTCTCCCATTTTTTGGGTCTTAGACTCAGTGGTTGGAAATCCAGAGACCCGGTTAGCTCGAAGAAAGTAAGAATGCTGTTTGGCATTTAAACTCTGGCTCTGTTGGAGAGCTCGTTCAGCAGGACACCTTTGAATTCAAATCCGAATGCAATTTGTAGAAGGGTTTCCAGCATGGGGCAGAGAGTTGTCACTTCCACTGCTGTTCTCCAGTCTCAGGGGTTGTTGCCAGACTGAGATGATCTTTGAAAAAGAAAGATCAGAGGCACAAACTCTGAATTACAGATATTGTTTCAGCTACCAGCAT
This sequence comes from Aethalodelphis obliquidens, assembly GCF_003676395.1. Classification (NCBI taxonomy): domain Eukaryota; kingdom Metazoa; phylum Chordata; class Mammalia; order Artiodactyla; family Delphinidae; genus Aethalodelphis; species Aethalodelphis obliquidens. The sequence goes on along the minus strand of NW_020837991.1, from coordinate 8,975,822 downwards.
TTCCCGCATTTCACTACTGTATGTGCACTTGTCTTCCTCTGAAGACAGAATTCAGAAACTACTTGACCTTGGTGAGCTGGTTGCCTATTTGGGTCGTGGGTGAGAACGCAACTAGATGAAATTAGCATTGCAGGCACTTGACGGTTGCTTTATTAATTAGACTGCTTTATTTAGCAGACACTCTTCACATCATCCTCCCTCCTGCATGTGCTGAAGAGGCAACTACTTGTGTGTTGTGAATTGTGGAGCGCTGGGGTAGACCCCGCATCCCAGAATAGTTGTGGCTTATGGCCCAGCATCACAAGAGGGTATCGTCTCACGTGTCACTCGTCCAGGAAAAGATCAAAGTACAGTTTCTACCAAGTGCATAGTGCTCTTGCCCCATTGTAAAGTCAAAAAATTCTGAGTTCGTCCGTTTTAAGTTGGGGATCATCTGTATTGTTCTCTGTTCTCATTGTTTAACAGCTGCTCTATTTCTCCTTGTCTCGGTAAAGTTGGTACAGTAACCCTGCTCTTTGCCTGTTGGTTTACTAGAAGGAGGAGCTCAGAGTGGTCAAACAGCCATCTCAAGTAAGTTCAGCGGAACAACTGTTGAGCCTCTCCAGTAAAAACATTACTGCCTTGGGTGCCAAGAACTCCAAACCAGCAGACTCCAAAGTGATGGAGGTGTGAAGAAAAATTCTGCAAGTTAGTTATAGAAGTAGCAGTGGGGGTGGCCACTCCTGCCTTCATGGCTTGCATCTCCCATCTTTACACTTTAGCTATCAGAGACAGAGTCCTTTAGTGGCTGCTGTATTTTATAGGATTTGCTTCCCAAATGTGCATAGTGGTGTGTCTGAGCTAGTGCCACAACTGAGTTTTTAACAGGCCATTACAATTTTCTAGAAGGTCCTCTGTTTCTACATAATGGGGAAAATGGAAGAACAGTGAATGCCAAGGGAACAAATCTATTGCCTTACTCATGCTTCTGAAATAAATTTCTTTGTGAGAAGCAATGTTATATAGAAGTGATAACATAGTGAGAACAAAGGCATTCAGTTCGTTCACAGATGATAGTTCAGCAGAAGCATCAGGGCCAGAGAAGGCAAATCCAAATCCAGAGTCGGTCTATTCTAGTGAGGACATATTGCTGACCCTTCATGAGAAGGGGCCCAGTATAATCTGACGGCCACCAGGTGTCTGGTCATATTGTGAACATGGTTTCCGTCTCCGATTTGGGCAGGTGGGGCATTTGGCAATTGTAGCAGCCAGCAGTGATCAATATTGTTGAATTGATGCATAACTTCAATCTGTGTCCTGGATGCATGACTCAGAAATCCATTGAGCAAGCCCTGGGGTAGCTGGGGAAATAGGCTGCCTCGTCTAGAATGGATCAACTTCTTCACTACAAATAATAAATGCTGGAGAGGGTGTGGAGAAAAGGGAACCCTCCTACACTGTTGGTGGGAATGTAAATTGGTGCAGCCACTATGGAGAACAGTATGGAGGTTCCTTAAAAAACTAAAAATAGAGTTGACATATGATCCAGCAATCCCACTCCTGGGCATATATCTGGAGCAAAACATGGTTCAAAAGGATACATGTACCCCAAGTTTCACTGCAGTGCTGTTTACAATAGCCAAGACATGGAAGCAACCTAAATGTCCATTGACAGATGAATGGATAAAGAAGATGTGGTACATATATACAATGGAATATTACTCAGCCACAAAAAAGAATGAAATAATGCTATTTGCAGTAACATGGATGGACCTAGAGATTATCATACTAAGTGAAGTAAGTCAGACAGAGAAAGACAAATATCATATAATATCGTTTATATGTGGAATCTCAAATATGATACAAAAGAACTTATATACAAAACAGAAACAGACTCACAGACTTAGAGAATGAATTTATGGTTACCAAAGTGGAAGGGTAGCTGGGAGGGATAGTTAGGGAGTTTGGGATTGACATAGTACACTCTGCTATATTTAAAATCGATAACCAACAAGGACCTACTCTATAGCACAGGGAACTCTGCTCAATACTCTGTAATAACCTAAATGGGAAAAGAATTTGAAAAAGAAATGTGTATATATAACTGAAGCACTTTGCTATGCACCTGAAACTAATGCAAGATTGTTAATCAGTTGTACTCCAATGTAAAATAAAAATTAAAAACAAAAGAAAGCAGAAACAGAATGGAAATGGGGACAGTGCATGAATTCTCCTGAAGCTGGTATTTCAAGCCTTCATTCTGCACTGAGCCTTTCTTCTCTGGGGATGTCAGTCTTCCCCTGTATGGGCACCCTGCAATGTCCCCACCTTGGCCTTTCACTCATGAGGGAAGGCGGTTATTCTTAAGTTCCATTCCCACAGCCTTGCATTGCCTCCAGACTCACGACCATGGGCAGAACTCTGCAGATTCTGGGGAGATGGGCAAAAGCAATAGCTGTTGATGATCTCAGCTGCCGTCACTAAAGGCACGATTCCTGGGAGAGATTCGTGGCTCACTGCAGAGCCTCCTGCTTGCTGCCTGCCCAAGGCCTCATGCCTACTTGCTGCTGTTGCAATGATAGTTTCTGCTTCTTACCACTTTCCAAATCTTTCAGGAGGGCTTCTCACTGGATGATTCAAAAAAGAAACCACCCTAGCAAAAGAGCCTGGGAAATATGGTTTCTGGCCTTCTGCACCTGTGCCACATGAGAGAACTTAGGCTAGTAGAGTTGGTGACAGTCTCCCACTCGAAGGACCTGGCAAGGCGCACACTTGCTGAAAAAGTGAGGTGGTAACAGAGGAAAGAAGGAACATTCCTGCGAATGAGCTATTTGGAAGGTTAGAAAGGAGATAAAGGAAATACCTTGAATGGAGAAAAATTCTTATCACAGCAAACAGTTTCATCATTGTTCTTGGTTGAAAAGACAGTTTCCAAAGACAGAAAAATGATACAGTTTTGGTCCCATAGTAGTAGCTTATATCTTGGTGGAGACCAGTTCCTAAAAATTAATAAATTTCCAAAGATTTCTTGAAAGCTGTTGAGGGAAACAATTCTCTACGGGATTTGCTCAAGTTGGTTTTGTTTATAGAAAGGCTGAAGTCTTTCTCTCCCTGATGGATTCTCTCTTTGGTATGAAATGTATTCCAGGGAAAGCCAAGAAAGCAAGAGAGCCAAGCAGTGAGTGGGACACATGTGTTTGTTAAGAGGTTTTGACAAAGCATCCAGAAGGGGCATCTGTTATTAACAGTGGGAGCTAAATTTCACTCTTTTGTTTCTCTTCGTGCATGCAGAGAAATGTGCCCACACGTCCCCTTTGGTATGATCGCAGAGATATGAGCTCTCTGGGAAAGAAGAAGGATTTCACATTTGAAATATGTGTACTTTCTTGGCATCCATACCCAGGACGTCTGAAGAATGAATAATGCATACATGATTATTATTTTAACCCTCAATATCGTACCAACTGGGAGAGTGTTGGCATGTTAACAGCTTCTAGAATAACAGGGAACAAAGATTCTGCTTCAGCCGTCAGAAGCAAACTCAACTCTACCGGCAAGGAGCACTGATGCCCAGGGAAACTCCAATCTACCTTCATGTGCAGAAATCAAAGACCCCAAGATGACGTAGAAAAAAAATAGTGGACTCGGGTCAAGACTTTTTTTTTAAGGAACTAAGATAAGTTCAGTGGGAGCTTTTCACCAAAGAAGGTGACCCTAGAGTGGCAGAGTTGGAGGGAGAGCCTGAGTTATAGGGGGGGTGGTATCAGGCAGCCACAATGGTGGGCAGGAAGATGGCACTGGGGGTTGAAGAGGGTGGAAAGTGAAAGCTGCAAGGCAAGGTCCAAGCAGTGGGCTGGGGCAAGAGGTTCAGATCTATGCTGTGGACAGCCGTAGGGGGCTGGGCTGGCTTTTCCAGCTTGTGTGGCTGGAGGCTGAGGTGGCACATCAAGGCCACAGTCCCATGCCTGGGAGTCCCCGGAGAGCAGGTTATGCCCAGGAACTGACCCACTGCGGGGGGTGGCACCAGCGACAGGGCCCCTCTGTAGCATCTCTTCTTTGTAACTGACCTTCTAGGACCACCTCCTCTCAGGGTGATGTGTGTGAGCTGGGCTTCAGTTTTGTGGATGTGGGGACTCCGTGGTCTTGGCCTCCCACACACTTGCCTTTGCTCACCTCTCCTGGGGCAGTCCTGCCGTTTTATATGATGTTACTCCGGCTGGAGTCCATCACCCAAGAAGAACATCCTGTTGAAGTGTGTGACTGTGTAAACGGGGGTGGCTTCAGTTACAAGTGACAGAAACTCAACTCAAGCTGGCTTGAGTTGCTTTTTAAAAATGAATTTTATTGCCTTGTAGAACTAAAAAGTACAGAGGTAAATCTAGGTTCAATAACATCAGAAGATGCTTTCTGAACGTGGAATTGGGGGTAGGTGGGTGAAACAGCTTGGGGGTAGTCAAAAGGTACAAACTTCCACTTATAAATAAGTCATGAGGGTGTCGTGTACAGCATGGTAACTATAGTTAATAATATCGTATGGTATATTCGACAGTTGCAAAGAAAATGCAAGAAACAAAAAATCACACATCAGAGGACAGAGAATCAAATGATGTCATGACCCACGGGGACGCCAATGCCCTCTTTCATTCATCTCTGATCATCTCTGACTTGGTATCATACTCAGGCAGGTTTCCTCTCTGTGTCTGTGGGCTTACAGTTTCATGAACTCAGGTCCAGAAGTAAAATAAGTTCCCTGTTTCTAAGTCCTGAGAGTGAGCCTTTTTGGACCAGGATGGACCCCGTAAGCATCCCTGGTCTAATCTCTGTGGCTGGGGTTGAGGAGGTGGGGTTGTGTTCAGTGTTCTGATTGGCCAGACCTAGCTCGTGTGTCCACATCCAGAGACAAGGGGGGAATTATCGCACTTGAGCCACTTAAAACCGGGAGGTTTAGAGCTTGGAGGATTTCTCGAAGTAAATTAGGGTTCTGTTACTAGAAGAAGGGGAAGGAATAAAATATCCAATGCATATGGGGAGCAGCAGGAGATTAGATCAGTGAAGCTAGCTCATGAAGCATCTAGAATGGCAGGGGCAAGTCTCAATTATGAATATCATTTGATTAGAATGACTGCCTGAAACATGGTGTTGAGAAGGATTCTGAGGCTGCCTCGGTGTGCAGTAACTGGTAAGCAATGTCTATCACGGATGAAGAAGGGAGGGCTGGGGTAAGTGCCATGGATTAGCCAACCCTGATGGAGAAGATGACTTTATTTGGCCGTGCGGATCATTAATGCCTTTAAAAAGAAGAAGATTTTCTCCTTTAAGAAAGAACATGAGGGGCTTCCCTGGTGGCACAGTGGTTGAGAGTCCGCCTGCCGATGCAGGGGACACGGGTTCGTGCCCCGGTCCGGGAGGATCCCACATGCCGCGGAGCGGCTGGGCCCGTGAGCCATGGCCGCTGAGCCTGCGCGTCTGGAGCCTGTGCTCCGCAACGGGAGAGGCCACAACAGTGAGGCCCGCGTACCGCAAAAGAACAAAATAATATAAAAATAAAGAACATGAGACGGGATATAATTTTTTCTGCAGAAGATGAGCAATATATTCAAGCATCTCTTGTTCTAATGAAGGTCCCAGGGTATCCTGCTCCCATCTTTTTGTGTGTTTGTGAAAATCAAGGTAAAGCAGAGAGCTTGGCAAGTTGTTGAGATCTGGGTACAGGCTGCGGCCGCAATGCCTGGGGAGTGTTTGCATTCCTCTGCTTCAGGCACAGTTACGTTGTGAATGAGCCAGTTGTGTAGAAGACGTAAAGTGTTTCAGAGTGGATTTCTCGTCTTGACAAACTCCTCCACGAGCGGCCGGGGAGCACAGATCTTTTTAGCCGTGGAAGGAAATAGGCATGAACGTAGAGAGGTTGGGATGCTAACAGCCTGAGCCCCTCTGCCCTCTGCCCAGTACCATCAGCTTAATCTTCCGTGGCCCAGCGGCTGCCCTCCTGCAACTCTGGCCTTATTATACATGCTCCTGGGGTCCATTGTTCCCTGCTCCACAGCTTCTCCTCATGCATCTGACATTTCCTCATGAAGACATTTAACTTCACTTCTTATGACTGTCGCTCAGGTGCAAGTCAGTGTCCTCGGATGCCCAAGTGTCCGAGGGGCCCAGCGGCATGTGGCCACCAGGCTTGGGGCTCAGAGAGATGTTTTCAGGGGTGCATTCTCTCTGGGACCCATTCAGCAACACCCTTGAGTGTCTGGACCAGGCATGAGGATACAGAAATAAACATCACCAGTCCCTGTCCTCCAAGAGCATCAAGTCTGTGAGCAAAGACAGACCCCTGGATGTGTAAGTCATAATACAGAACACTAAGTTCAAAAGGAAGGAATGGATCTGAAGAGGCTGCCTGAAGATGCAATAATGAATGTGGCTTATCCTACTTCCTGATGCTCTCACTCACCCTATTGTAAAGAACAAATCTGACTCCATATTAGAGCTGTTTCTTTTACTTTAACCTTTATATTAATACCTATTGCTTTTGCTTCAAGAATGTTGCCTCTAGCCTGAAGTATACAGGATAACCCATTCTCAAGGCTCTGACCTTTAAGAGTATAACACTTTTCCATTCCTAGAGAGATAAAAAGTTGCAGAACAGGGAATAACATTTGTCTTGTTGCAGGTTTACAGAAACATTGTGACCTGACCTGCATGAATAGCTGCAAGAACAAAGGATTCTGACACCAAGAAGTTTGCCACAAACGGCCACGCCCCTCCCTCACCTGGCCTTTAAAAATGCTTTGCTGCTGAGCTTCCCTGGTGGCGCAGTGGTTGAGGGTCTGCCTGCCGATGCAGGGGACACGGGTTTGTGCCCCGGTCCGGGAAGATCCCGCATGCCGTGGAGCGGCTGGGCCCGTGGGCCATGGCCGCTGAGCCTGTGCGTCCGGAGCCTGTGCTCCACAACGGGAGAGGCCACAGCAGTGAGAGGCCCGCGTACAGCAAAAAAAAAAAAAAAAAAAAATGCTTTGCTGAAACCTTTTGGGGAGTTTGGGGTTTTCTGGGGCATGAGCCCCCGGTCTCCTTGCATGGCCCTGCAATAAACCTTTCTCTGCTCCAAACTCTGACGTTTTGGTATTGTTTGGCCTCACTGTACACTGGGCGCACAAACTTGCATTAGGTAACACTATGAAGTTGGCAGGTCCTGTGTTTATTTCCCCCATTTTATAGATGGGGAAACCAAAGTTTAGGTTGCATAGCCTTTCATTCATTCATTTACCTTTTTCTAGTACCTACTATGTGTCATCACCTATGCTGGAGATACAGAGATGAGTTGTCCCTCCCAGTCCTGGTTGAGATGCTCACATCTACCCCTCAAGAGACACCACTCAGTAAGTGGATCTGGGAGGCCGAGCAGGTACATGTCATGCAGCGTAATCTCAGATATGGCATTCCTACAATGATCTACTCCCCAGAACAACCCCGGATGTTTTGCTGCAGGATGTTTCTCTCAGTTCTCTGAAGCTTTGTCCTGATGGACAGGGGTTCCTGGCTATACAAAGGCAGGTCCATCCTACGGCTGAGACCATCTTTTGTGAACCAAGAAAGTTGACTCCCTAAAGTTTTATCCTTTCAAATGGTTATTGACATATCCTGGAAGAATTTTTCAAGAAAGTTCTCTAAACACCAGACTTCAGAGTTATGTTTACAAAGCCATCTATTATGTTTACAAAGAAGCCCTGGAGGCAGAAGTCTTTGGGCGGTGCAGGTGCTGCGTGAACCCCGGTGGTGTCATCAGCACCCTTCTCTCGTAAGGGAAGAAATGGCAGGGTGAAGGGCTCCTCAGGACACCCGGGAACCCGGGAAAGCCCTGGGCCCCTGCCACCTCCCTTTTCCCGGAATGAACACAGTGGAGGTGCCTCTGCTCTGCTTCCAGCTCATGCGAGGCTATTAGAAATGATATTCAAGTTATTTTTCTGAAATCATCTACTACAATGGTTACACCAACGATTTGGTTCAGGCGCATTTTGACCACCTTCCGAAAAGCTGTTTATAAGGATATGGTTAAGCTGACACAGAGAACATTCTTAGTTTGTTCCTTCAACTTTAAGCTGTCCTCGTTAGAGGCAGGAGAGAGTGGGGAATCTTGTTAGTACCCTTTTCCGTGAGTTCTGCCAGTTTACACAACAGCACAGAACCCCCATCTCACAGTGCTGAGCAGACCATCAGGCTGGACCACAGAAAGCATTGTGGGCAGCCTGTGACCCGTGACTGACAAATCATCAGTCTAGGGAGGGTGGGACCGTGCTGTCCTGGACGTGGCTGAAGCAGGAGGACCCACCACATGGCCGGCGCTGTGCTTTGCCATTTTCACGCGCTTCTTCTCCCCTTGGGGGCTTGAGGAAGATTTGGGAGGCAGAAAAATGAAACACAGGGCTGGATAGAGTTGGAGTGGGGTTACATCTCCTGTGTTATTCCGAGCCTAATAAATCTACCTCAGGACTCAGGGAAAGCAAAGAACCCTTCCCACAAACCTAAGCGATCCTTGCTTTCTCTGAAAGAACACACTGTCTGGGAATATTTAGGGTCAGTTATGCCGAGTCCACGTAGGTTTCTTTAAAAAAATTATTCAACCTCTCACATGAGACTGTGACAAAAGACGAGGAGGGGTTGGTTAATTTTATCCTATAGTTTTCAACTAATAGAGAGCAAATCCACTTTTAGATATAAAATTGCAATCTTCTAGACTCCAGGCTTGTGGTTGAAGTGTCATACACTCTTGCCTTAGGAAGGAGCTGTTTATTTCCAGAGTCCCCCACTGTGAAGGGCCACGTGTGAGAGTGAATACATGAGAACCAGACAGTTTGCAGATATTGAAACCCGCACCCCCAGGTGGCAGAAGTTAACTGTTTGCTGCCCACAAGCATGTAGACCCCAGACCTGTTGGAACCAGAAGGCTGATGATGCTGGCTCCCAATTACCTCACCACCAACCAATCAGAAGAATGTCCATGAGCTGATCACACTCTCCTCTTTGAGCCATCACTAGCCCCTCCAGATTGGGACACACAGTTTTGAGGGCATTAGCCTGCAGTGGCCCCCTTTCCCTGGCAAAGCAATAAAGCTATTCTTTTCTACTACACCGAAAACTCTGTCTCTGAGATTTAATTTGGTGTCATTGTACAGAGGCCGGATTTGGCTTCACTGTTGACTGACCTGCACATCAAGAGACTCTTTAGAGTTTCAGGGTCTCGGAAACCTAGGAAGACAATGAAAGGGGTTCAGCATAATATACTCTTCTTTGAAAACCATGGAAGTGCTGTGCTTTTAGCCCCTGACATGTCTCTCCTTTCTCCCGCTGGGTCCTGGTTTCTGTGATGTGTGCATTGAGTCTCTCACTGTTTTTTCTGGACCTGGACCACCTTGGATGTGGGCACCAGGTCCATAAGAGGTGGCAGGAGATTCATTAAGAATGATGTGGGAATTTCCTCTCTCTTTAAAATCGACAGGTGGAGTCTGGGCTTTCTCTCTCCTCTGGGTGGGCTCTTTATCCCCACGCCTGACCTGGTCCCTGAGAGCCAAGCTTTCCTTCTGAGGGTTGTTAGCTATCACCTGGCTGAACATGTTTTCGTCAACCCCTTAGGCAAAGAGGCCACCTCTGCCTGGTGACCTGAACTAAAAGCTGAACATTTCTGTGTTCAGATAAACCCTCTTCTGGGGAATGAGCTGGTCTGAACAAATAGAAAAGAGGACAGGAGAGATACCTGGGTTTTTTCCTTCCTACTGAGGGACACTGAGTGAGGCACTTAACTTCCCCAAGTCTCCATGCCCTCCAGCAAAACCCTGGAGAATGTGAGGGCGCTAAGGATGCCCTTCTGTCCTTCTGTCCTGGAAGGTGAGCTGCAGGATCTCTTGAGCTGATGGGACCCTCTGGGGCAGACTAAACTGACTGTAGTTTTCCCTTTTGTAACCACTTGTTTGATGTCATTTTAACAGAAGCTCTACTTTTTTTTAAAGGATGCTTTTTCATGCTGCAATTTGTCTTGTGATTCTTTCCTTATTATTTCCTCCTCCTGCTATTTAGTGCTGGCTTTCCACAGGTGTCCCTGGACCTCACCGTCATCCATCAGAGTGATTTCCTCCAAATCTGTCCCCCACAGGTGCTCCCTGGAGGTTCCCCTTTTGTCCTGATACAACGAGATGATTTTAACAGCCACATTCCCACTGTTAAATCACGTGGAGGAGATGGAACCTTCCGACTGATTCTCTTTTTTCCTTTCTCCGATGCCATTACACGGTGCCTTTGATACGATCTGCTTCGACACATGCCACAAAACATGAAAAGATCACAATGCCTCTTTCTGTGGAAAGTTAAACAAGCGGCTTCCAAGTTTTGATGCCACTTTTCTTCCACAAAAACTACCCAGAGAGTGGTTGATTTGTCTTCTCTTGGGGCAGCTCTAAAAAGAGAGAGGAGATAAAATTGTGATGTTGAGTGCTTCCCTTGTCCTTGGCTTTCTACCAGCTGCAGAAAGAACAGGGAACCTTGCCTTGAGAACTCTCAGCATAAAAGAAGACGGATGTAATGTTTCCAGAGGAGGTTGGAGAAGTGACTGCCCTGGCTTGCGGTGCTTTCTGCACCTGCACACTTTGTAAGTTGCCCCTTTTGAGTCACAGCCTCTGGAAGTGTCTTCTCTTTCTTCACACTCATTTCTTGGGAGCAAAAGTTCATCGATGCTAATCAAATATTAGTTTTTTTTTTTTAAGAAGATGTTGGGGGTAGGAGTTTATTAATTAATTAATTTATTTTTGGCTGTGTTGGGTCTTCGTCTCTGTGCGAGGGCCCTCTCCAGCCGCGGCAAGCGGGGGCCACTCCTCATCGCGGTACGCGGGCCCTCCACTATGGCGGCCTCTCTTGTTGCGGAGCACAGGCTCCAGACGCGCAGGCTCAGCAGCCGTGGCCCACGGGCCCAGCCGCTCCGCGGCATGTGGGATCCTCCCAGACCAGGGCTCGAACCCGTGTCCCCTGCATTAGCAGGCAGACTCCCAACCACTGCGCCACCAGGGAAGCCCCAAATATTAGTTTTGATAACGATGAAATGGATGATAGTAATAGCTACTATTTGTCAATATAGAGTATGCATTAGGTGCACTACGTGCACTGTTGTGTTTAGTAATCACCTTGGTCCTGCTAGAGAGAAGTGGTCTCCATTGTGTAGACAGGGAAAGCAGAGCTCAGAGCAATTAAACTACCTGTCAGTAGGACTGAGCTAGAAATAAATGCCAAAGTGAGAATTCACACCCAGGGCTTTTCCAACTTCAAACTCTGTGCCCTTTAAATTTCACTTTGATTGTAGGTCTTTTCTCTTTCTTTGGTCTCCCTTGTCAGGGTAGATAGTATTTCTTTGATTTTCATTACAAGCAATGGGTAAGGGGTTTGAGCAGCAAAACTCTTTGAGAGGAACCTGGGAAGTTTGGGACCCACCCTCCAACACGCACACACACAGATGACACTGTTATCTGTTGATTTTATAGAAAAGTCGTTGATTTTATTTTCATTGTGAAAGGTTCAAATAATGGAAAAGTGTAGAGAAAAAGAAATCTCCCAGAGCTCTGGGGAGATTTTTTAAAAATACAGAGACCTGTGGCCCACGATGGAGACCTTGATTGAGGACCCTGGGGTGAGGTCTTAGGGTCTATATTTTAAATAGTCTGTACAGGTGATTCTAATTCACAGCTTGAGCTAAAAAACCATGGCCTGCTCTAGACTCAGATGAAGGATCGCAGTCATGGTTTGGCTACTGGCCTGCTGTGTGAGTCCAGATGGGTCATGCTCCTCTCTCTGATCCCTTCTAACTGGAGGACTCTCTCTCTCTCTCTCTTTTTTTTGTTGCAATTTTCAATAAAAATTTATTTTTTAAGACAAAACTGTAGTGACAGAAAGCAGACTAGTGGCTGCCTAAGGTTAAAGACAAGAGTCGGTGACTGTCTGCAAAGAGGCTAGAGGGAAATTTTGAAGTGAAGAAAATGTTTTATATCTTGATTTTTTTGTATTGAAGTGTAGTTGATTTACAATGTTGTGTTAGTTTCAGGTGTACAGCATGGTGACTCAGTTATATATATATATATATATTCTTTTCCAGGTTCTTTTCCCTTAGAGGTTATTACAAACCACTGAGTACAGTTCTCTGTGCTATACAGTAGGACTCTCGTTTTCTGAGTGGGAAATAGGGCTGCCAGTGGTGTGGAAAGAGAAGTAGTAGGAAAGTGTGGAAGGCTCCAGGAGCTTTGCTTGTTCACTTAATCCCTTGAGATCCGGTATCTGGAATTTGCAAAGTTTTATCTATTTCCATTTCCTGGTAATGGCATGATCTTCATTCTGAGATGCAGTGGGATGCAGTGAAAAGAATGTGACTGCAGGGTCAGGCCTATGTGGCCGGGAACTGAGCTCTTCCCTTAACTATAGTTGTGTCGGGACCCAATAGGAATCTCTGGCTTTATCATTAGATTTTGACATTTGGATCCAGCACTTCCTGCAAAAGCATAGACCAAACGGGCCTGGTTCTTTGTAGGTATGCAATACTTTCTAGTTCCCTTTTTCTGTTATGGGTAAGATTTTTAGAGCCAGGTTGAAGCCTATGCAGAGGGCATCACTTGAGATTTGCAAGCCTTGTACACAGAACTCCTTTCCTTGGTCTCTTCAGAACTCCTTTCCTTGGTCAAGGTGACAAAGTCTCCCTCAAGCAAACGCTCAATTCTGCCTGGACCCAAGGAGGGAAGAAGGCTTCCGAAAAATGTAAACACCAGGAGTAAAGCACCACTTTGGTCAAGTGGAGATGCCAGCTTTTCTGTCTTAAAGAGAAGGATTTATGCTGTGGCCATTCCAAGGAGACTTGCAAATGGTTATAAGTGGTGCAAATTATAGAAGTGACTCAAGGATACTTAGGTTATTTAATTTGATTGCTGCCCTGGAAAAATACCTCACTGACTGAAGTATAACAGACAGGTAAACAGTGTCTGAGGAAGTTCCTTGACCTTGTCTGCCTGACTATTGATATGCATAAAAAAAAAAACGAGGTATAAAAGAAAGACCGGGGGTGGGGTGGCAGGGGAGGACCTCCAGCCACTTGTGGTTATAGAGCAGCTGCCAGCCTCAGTCACATTTGAAATGAAGCTTTTCAAACTCCCCTCTCCCAGCTCACCTCTTTCTCCTCAATCAGTGGCTGCAGATGATGGGGACATTTACAGGTCAGTCCATTTATCCTTGAGGCTGCCGACAGGACTGTTGCCCTGCAAAAGTCTCAGACAGATGGGTGACTGTCCTCCTTTGCAGAGCTTTCCTGAGAAATAAATCATCAGCATTCTCAGTAACCCATGCTGGTGTGGAGCGCCAGTAGGAAGGTCTCAAATTCACATAGCCTTCAAAGGGAGAGGAGTTAGGAGTCCAGCTCTGTGTTTGGTAACATGGATCATACATCTTAGAATAAAGGAAGCATGGAAATCAAACATGTAAGTGTCAGAAACAGCTCACTCAACACATTACCCTGTGACTGGGGCATTATTCCTGACAATACCAGCTAATGTTCCTGTAGAAAAGCATCTCTACTTTCAGGAGCTGCCTTTCAATTCTATGAAATGCTGCATTATGACACTCAAGGTGGAAGTCAGTTATATAATTGGGACCTCAGTCTAAGATATGGAAAAATATTTTTTTCCTTATGCAGAGCTGGCCCTCAGTGTAGATCTATTTGGCACTGATCTCCTTGGGTGTGGTTTGAGGGGCTCCCCATTGGTTAACATTTTTTACAGCCTGTGAAATGGAGCAGGACCCTATGGTCCTTCCCCCACCCCATGTCCTCTGCCCGCCTTTTGTCTGTGGAAAAACTTTAGCCAAAGAATATGTTTAATCAGAGAAGTGAGAAAATACAGAAACAAAGGAAAAGAGTTAAAGGAGACCAAATAATAATGATTTAGTCATTAAGCATAGTCAAGGACCTTTAGTTCCTTCTCAAGGGCTATAGGTAATATTCTGAACCATTTCCTGTGAGCTGTCTTATAGACACTGGAACCGCCAACAGGTGGAAGAAGTTAACTACTTCTTGGCTGATGACCAGACTGTAGCCATGACATAAGCTGCCACAATTCCGAGAATTGGCCTCAAGGACATGGGAACAAACCGACCCTGGAACTGAAGATTAACTGTACCGAAAACAATCAAGATGACGTCAGTCAGACCACCGATGACCAATTTCAGGATGACGGTCAGAGCTGACTCTGCTGTTTCTGCATGTAGTCCCCTCCCTCCGCCTATAAAAGCTCTTGTACACTGTTTGTCAGTGTGTTATTTTTTCAAAATAAAGCAAACTTTGCTTTCCACTCTTTATTGGCTTTTGAGCAACGAGCAGCCAGATCGCACTTTTGGTAACACCTGTACATTTTGAATTTCCCTAATGTCCCATATGGATGGCTGTCTCCCCTCTATCTCTGCTCCCCCACAGGGAGGACTCGGGGCTGACCCTTGGGAACTCTCTGTCCCTGGTGCCTAGTTGATTCCATCTCCCAGACCAGACTGTCCCTTGATGATAGACTCACATTACTGATCCCGTATCATCAGGTACCCCCCCGGGACTTGGGGAAGACTTTATCTCCTCTGCTCCAGCACCTACTGACCCCATGAGTTAAGGAGCCCTTGGCTGTAAGTAAGAGGAGACAGAGACCCAAATTTGTTGTTACGATAAGAGCATCTATTATTACATATAACCAGAAGCTTAGTAGTGGGCAGCTCCACTATTCCTACAGTTAGAAGCTCAATGATGACATCAAGGGAAGTCTCCCCATTCTGTCATCCTCTTGTGCCATATTTGCCCCCAGGATGGCTCCTTCTTGATCATATGATGGCCACACTGTTTTCCAGGTATTACATTCAGACATAGGGATTCCCAGGGGCAGAAGATGCTATCTCTTCCAAGATTTCCTTCTTCGAATAGAAAGGACTGCTTTCCTGGGAACCCCGTAATGACTGCCCCTCATGTCTCACTAGCCAGCTGACCCACTGCTACCTACAAGCCACCACCAGGAAGGGGAAGGAGACCACCATGATTGGCACACCGTGGAGCTGACCTGGACCCACCTTCCTCTGAGGCACCCAACCCAGAGGAATCCTGTTAGAGAGGAGGATGAGACCATCAAGAGTTCCTACAAACTCTAGGACCATCCATGTAGCTGCAAACGGCATTATTTTATTCTTTTTTTATGGCTGAGTAGTATTCCATTGTACAGTATATATGTACCACATCTTTATGCATTCCCTTGTCGATGGTCACTTAGGTTGCTTCCATGTCTTGGCTATTGTAAATAGTGCTGCTATGGACACTGGGGTGCATGTATCCTTTCAGATTATGGTTTTCTCCAGATATATGCCCAGGAGTGGGGTTGCTGGATCATGTGGTAGCTCTATTTTTAGTTTTTTAAGGAACCTCCATACTGTACTCCATAGTGGCTGCACCAATTTATGTATTTTAGCATGATGTTAGTAACATGATGTGAACAAAATAAATATAACTGTCCTCATCCGTTTCTTTCCTGAAATGTCACACCCACTATGGTTTTCACCTTTTCCCCTCTTTCATTCCCAGTTTCCTGGGATATAGCTTGTTCCACATTTTTGTACAATTTCTTATTTAAATTTAATTCCATTACGATCCTTCCTTGATATGCTGAACAATGGGCATTTCATTCAGATCACTGTCAAACTGAAAAACTATTGTTCCCATTTTATAGATGAAGAAATCAAAGTTGACATCAGAAAGCTCAATTAAGACAGCACTCTCATTAGATGTGGTGAAAGGATCCACATGTCTCCAGTGACAAAGCCCACTGGCAAAGCGATTGGCATCCACCAAGCTGCTAATCCCCCGGGCTCGAGGAGCACATCTGAGCTGAAGAGGGAGCATGACACTGCTGTGGGATCCTTGCCCCTCTTGGGGTTTTGTTTCTGCTGATGCTGTGGCTGTGATGGTCGAGCATCTGCCTGTTCTCAAACCCTGTCACCACCTTGGCCCCGGCAACTGTCAATGTTTCTCTTTGCCCAGTACAATCACTGTCCTGTTGCTCCAGAACTTTTAGATTTGGCACTGCCTTACTTTTACAGCCCACCTTCTGGAAAGACTCATGTCACTGGAGCTCAATTCATTATTTTTTAACCACTTTTAAAAATTGAAGTATAGTTAATTTACAATGTTGTGTTAGTTTCAGCAAAGCAATTCAGTTTTATATATGTATATGTACATATATATATATGTGTGTGTATTCTTTTTCAGATTCTTTTCCTTTATAGGTTATTACAAGATATTGAATATAGCTCTCTGTGTTATAAGTAGGTCCTTGTTGTTTATCTATTTTTAATATAGCAGTGTGTACATGTTAATCCCAAACTCCTAATTTATCTCTCCCCACTCCCTCTCCATCCTCTTTGGTAACCATAAGTTTGTTTTTTACGTTTATTCAGTTTTTTTTGAATCTGGCAGAAAAGAAAATTGTGGGACAATATGCAATTGGAAGAAAATATATTTAAGAATTTTAAATTTAATTTTTTGCCATTTAAAGAAATTTTAATTTTCTATTGGAGTATAGTTGATTAACAATGTTACATTAGTTTCAGGTGTACAGCAAAGTGATTCAGCTATACATACACATGTATGTATTCTTTTTCAGATTCTTTTCCCATCTAGGTCATTACAGTGTATTGAGCAGAGTTCCCTGTGGTATACAGTAGGTCTTTGTTGGTTATCTATTTTATATGTTGTAGTGTTTATCTCTCTTGTTCCCCTCCTTTCTCCTTTGGCAACCATAAGTTTTTTTTCATGTCTATTCTTTTTTTTTTTTTTTTTTTTTTTTTTTTTTTTTTTTTTTTTTTTTTTTGCGGTACGCGGGCCTCTCACTGTTGTGGCCTCTCCCGTTGTGGAGCACAGGCTCCGGACACACAGGCTCAGCGGCCATGGCTCACGGGCCCAGCTGCTCCGTGGCACGTGGGATCTTCCCGGACCGGGGCACGAACCCGCGTCCCCTGCATCGGCAGGCGGACTCTCAACCACTGCGCCACCAGGGAAGCCCTCTATTCATTTTTAACAGAAAATTTCCCTGATGCTAGTCTGCCGACCTTGACTTCCCTTTGGTCACTGCTTTTGGCCTGAGTACCCCACCACTGGGTACCACTGGACTGGATCCCAGTGAATGAATGAGAGTCAACTTTTCTAGAACCGTACGGGGCAAAGTGCTGGGGAGGAATAAGAATGGTCCCTGTCCTCAAAGGCTCATGGTCTTAAGGAGTGTGGAAGATGACATTATGGTTCAGCAAGTTTCATTCCCACCCGCCATGGGAGGAGTTCACCTGTCTCCCCATTGACGTTGGTCTTGGCTCTGTGACTTGTTTCAGCACGTAGAATGTGGGTAGGAGTGTACAGTGCACCAATTCTGAGCCCAGGCCTGGAGGGGCCCTGTGCATTTCTGCCTGTCCCCACACTCTCTGCCATCACCCAGAAAGGGCTGTGCCCCAGGAAGCCTGCTGGTCCCTGGAGGACGAGAGACACGTGAGCAGATCTCAACTGAACCTGTGGCCTGGCCAAACCAGCAGACCTGCACACACGAGTGAGAAATAATGCAGACTGTTACTCCACTGAGATTTTGTGTTGTTTTGCAGCAAAAATTGGTACCTGGAGAGATGATAATGATGAGTATAATAATAGCAATAATGGGGGAGGCATGATGGCCAGAGTCTTTACCCAAGTGCAGCTGCAGCTGTGTGGGTGCCTGCACTGCATGGCCCACCCTGGCAGGGTGTGGGGTTTGCCCCATGCCCCCCCCCCACTTGCTATGGTTTGCTGGGATATTATCCAAGAGACAGGACCCTCTCCTCCATGTCCATTGTTTAAATCTCCTCACTCATCCTGTGCAGTTAGGGCTTCCCTAGCAACTTCCAGGCAACTCAGGGATCTGCTAGGAACACTGCAGTTATTGAGGAAGGATTAACCAGCAGTGAGCCCTTAACCTTACATGTATTAATTATGTCAAAACTTAAATGACGACATTTTGTCCTTTAGATAGCATTGTGGGAGATCTGGAGATCTTTTATATATATATATATTTAAACACAGTTAAATCGTTAATGACTCCTTTACTGGATCTCAATTCTGAGATAACTGAGTTAGTGAAACCCCCTAGTGATTACAGAGAGAGCAAGACATCAACGGGGCAGGGCTGGCCTCCCAGACTGGTGACATCCTGAGGACCCACTGAGATAATGTGGTCCAAACCCAGCATTTGTGCATGTTTAAAATTGAGGTATAGTTGATTTACAGTGTTGTGTTAGTTTCAGGTATACAGCAAAGTGATTCAGTTATACGTGTATATACATATATATATTCTTTTCCAGATTCTTTTCCATTATAGGTTATTACAAGATATTGAATATAGTTCCCTGTGCTATACAGTAGGTCTTTGCCATTTATCAATTTTATATATAGTAATGAGTGTCTTTTAATCCCAAACTTCTAATTTTTCCCTCCCTCCCTTTTCCCCTTTGGTAATTATAAGTTTGTTTTCTTTGTCTGTGGATCTATTTCTATTGTGTTTGAAGTCCACAAAAGTGAAGGGACCTGCCCAAGGTCCCATAGCTGTTTGGCTGGTGCTGGGAACTAAGATTGATAGAGTGTCTACCACGAGGTTGCTCCTCTGCCCCAGTTTTTTGTTATCACATTTTAATCCCTACAACATCCCTGTAAATATTACTGAACTTCCTACTACTGGTCTACAGTTGGAGAAACTGAGGCTCACAGAAAATAACTGTCGACCCCCCACCCTCATTACCCCCATCACCCTGCAGAGGAAGGGATAGTATTCTTCTCTTTCAAGTAGCTGCCGGCATTGAAAACTTCTTAGATAATTTCATTAAGTTGAGGGTTTCAAATATCAAGAAAACTCGATGGCTTTTCTGCTCTGATTCCCATCCTGTGAGTTTGCTTCTTCTTTGTTTTATTCACTCGTTTGCTGTATTTTTTAGATTCCACATACAAAGGATAGCATACAGGATTTGTTTTTATCTGTCTGACTTAGTTCACTTAGCATAATGCTCTCCAAGTCCATCCACGTTGCTGCAAATGGCAAAATTTCTTTTTATGGCTGAGTAGTATTCCATTGTATATATGTACCACATCTTCTTTATCCATTCATCTGTTGATGAACATTTAGGTTGTTTCCATGTCTTGGCTATTGTAAATAATGCTGCTGTGAATATTGGGGTGTATTTTTTCAAACTAGTGTTTTTGGCTTTTTTGGGGATATATACCCAGGAGTGAAATTGCTGAATCATACGGTAGTCTTAATTTTAGTTTTCTGAGAAACCCCCATGCTGTTTTCCATAGTGACTGCACCAATTTACATTCCCACCAACAGTGTACAAGTGCTCCCTTTTTTCCTTGCCAACATTTGTTATTAGTGTTCTTTTTGATGATAGCCATTTTGACAGGTGTGAGGAGATATCTCATTGTGCTTTTGATGTGCATTCCCTGATTATTAGTGATGTTGAGGACGTTTTCATGTGCCTGTTGGCCATCAGCATGTTCTCTTTGGAAAACTGTCTGTTCAGTTCTTCTGCCCGTTTTTCAATCAGGCTGTTTGTTTTTTTGATGTTGAGTTGCATGAACTGTTTATATATGTTGGATATTAACCCTTACTGGTCTTATCATTTACAAATATTTTCTCCCATTCAGTAAGTTGTCTGTTCATTTTGTTGAGGGTTTCCTTTGCTGTGCAAAACTTTTCAGTTTCATTAGGTCCCATTTGTTTTTCTTTGCTTTTATTTCCTTTGTTTTAGGATACAGACCACACCCACACACACAAATAGTGCTGCTATTTATGTCAAAGAGTGTTCTGCCTGTGCTTTACTCTAAGAGTTTTATAGTGTCTTGTCTTACATGTAGGTCTTTATTTTATTTATTTATTTTAAAAATTTTTATTTGTTTTTATTTTTGGCTGTGTTGGGTCTTTGTTGCTGTGTGCGGGCTTTCTCTAGTTGCGTTGAGTGGGGGATACTCTTTGTTGCGGTGCATGGGCTCTAGGCATGTGGGCTTCGGTAGTTGTGGTGCATGGGCTCGGTAGTTGTGGCTCACAGGCTCTAGAGTTCAGGCTCAATAGTTGTGGTACACAGGCTTAGTTGCTCTGTGGCATGTGGGATCTTCCCTGACCAGGGCTCAAACCCGTGTCCCCTGCATTAGCAGGCAGATTCTTAACCACTGAACCACAAGGGAAGCCCCACATATAGGTTTTTAATCCATTTATTCACTCAGAACTCTGAGGGAACAGATTACTTTCAGAGAGTACTTTACTCACTCTAAGAGCAGGGCAACTAATATATAATGAAAATGGTAAGGACAAGAACAATACCAATAATAATACTGTGTGGGGTCATGAGGGGCAGGGTGGTCTCCCAATAGCCTTTGCCTCTGGAATGGAAGTGTTATTGTTTCTGCAGAAAAAGCAAACCTGAGGTGGGGTGGGAAGTCAGGAAGGCACTTGGCTTTGTTCTAAATGGAGAATGCACCTTCTTTTCACTTGGTGTGGGTTTTTATCAGGTAAGTCTTCACAGAGCAACTTTACTGAACCACAGTCTTTCTGCTATATTGAGTGTCTCTTTCCTGAGATGATTATAAAGATCCTCAGTTTCCTCCAACAGGCCATGACTTGAGTCATGCATTCCCGAGGGTGAGATTTCTGCTGAAATGTTACAAGGAAAAGAAATCAGGTTTCAAAAACTACCACGGGGTATATGGCATATACCCTGAGAAAACCATAATTCAAAAAGAGTCATGTACCAAAATGTTCATTGCAGCTCTATTTACAATAGCCCAGAGATGGAAACAACCTAAGTGCCCATCATCTGATGAATGGATAAAGATGTAGCACATATATACAATGGAATATTACTCAGCAATAAAAAGAAACGAAATTGAGCTATTTGTAATGAGGTGGATAGACCTAGATTCTGTCATACAGAATGAAGTAAGTCAGAAAGAGAAAGTCAAATACTGTATGCTAACACATATATATGGAATTTAAGAAAAAAAATGTCATGAAGAACCTAGGGCTAAGACAGGAGTAAAGACACAGACCTACTAGAGAATGGACTTGAGGATATGGGGAGGGGGAAGGGTAAGCTGTGACAAAGCGAGAGAGAGGCATGGACATGTATACACTACCAAACGTAAGGTAGATAGCTAGTGGGAAGCAGCCGCATAGCACAGGGAGATTAGCTCAGTGCTTTGTGATCGCCTGGAGGGGTGGGATAGGGAGGGTGGGAGGGAGGGAGAAGCAAGAGGGAAGAGATATGGGAACATATGTATATATATATAATTGATTCATTTTGTTGTAGAGCAGAAACTAACACTCCATTGTAAAGCAATTATACTCTAATTAAAAAATAAAAAAACAAGCTAAAAAAAAACTACCACGAAACTAAATTAAAAGGCATATAAAATAATTTCTTCTCCTATTGGCTTTTGGAGTATCAATATGACACATTGGGTTCTAATCTCAGTTCTGCCATTTCTCATCGGTTGTTTCTATCCTAGTTTCTCTTTCTTTTATCCCTCCCTCCCTCTCTGCCTTCCTTACTTCCATTAAATTAGTAAGTATTTTTCTGAATAGTTGGGGTAAAAAATGTATCCTCTCAAGAAGGATTTGAAGTGGTAAAGATAATGACTTATTAAGAACTAAATCTGAGAAGGCGGAAGATGGCGGAAGAGTAAGACGCGGAGATCACCTTCCTCCCCACAGATACACCAGAAATACATCTACACGTGGAACAACTCCTACAGAACACCTACTGAAGGCTGGCAGAAGACCTCAGACCTCCCAAAAGGCAAGAAACTCCCCATGTACCTGGGTAGGGCAAAAGAAAAAACAGAGACAAAAGAATAGGGACGGCACCTGCACCAGTGGGAGGGAGCTGTGAAGGAGGAAAAGTTTCCACACTCTAGGAAGCCCCTTCGCGGGCGGAGACTGCGGGAGGCGGAGGGGGGAGCTTCGAAGCTGCGGAGGAGTGCACAGCAACGGGTGCGGAGGGCAAAGCGGGGAGATTCCCGCACAGAGGATCGGTGCCGACCGGCACTCACCAGCTCGAGAGGCTTGTCTGCTCACCCGCCGCGGCGGGCGGGGCTGCGAGCTGAGGCCGGAGCGCAGGGAGAGGACTGGGGTTGGCGGCTTGAACACAGCCTGAAGGGGTTAGTGCACCACAGCTAGCCGGGAGGGATTCCGGGGAAAACCCTGCACCTGCAGAAGAGGCAGGAGACTTTTCCTTCCCTCTTTGTTTCCTGGGGCGTGAGGAGAGGGGTTTAAGAACGCTGCTTAAAGGAACTCCAGAGACGGGCGCGAGCCGCGGCTAAAAGCGCGAACCCCAAAGACGGGCGCGAGCCGCGGCTGAAAGCGCGGACCCCAGAGACGGGCGCGAGCCGCGGCTGAAAGCGCGGACCCCAGAGACGGGCGCGAGCCGCGGCTGAAAGCGCGGAATCCAGAGACGGGCGCGAGCCGCGGCTGAAAGCGCGGAATCCAGAGGCGGGCGCAAGCCGCGGCTGAAAGCGCGGACCCCAGAGGCGGGCGGGAGAAGTTAGGGCTGCTGCTGCCGCCACCGAGGGGCCTGTGTGCGAGCACGGGTCACTCTCCACACCCCTCTTCCGCGGAGCCTGTGCAGCCCGCCACTGCCGGGTTCCCGGGATCCAGGGACAACTTCCCCGGGAGAGCGCACAGCGCGCCTCAGGCTGGTGCAAAGTCACGCCGGCCTTTGCCACCGCAGGCCCGCCCCGCACTCTGTGCCCCTCCGTCCCCGCCAGCCTGAGTGCGCCAGAGCCCCCAATCAGCGGCTCTTTTAACCCCATCCTGTCTGAGCAAAAGACAGACGCCCTCCAGCGATCTACACGCAGAGGCAGGGCCAAATCCAAAGCTTAGCCCTGGGAGCTGTGAGAACAAAGAAGAGAAAGGGAAATCTCTCCCAGCAGCCTCAGAAGCAGCGGATTAAAGCTCCACAATCAACTTGATGTACCCTGCATCTGTGGAATACCTGAATAGACAACCAATCATCCCAAATTAAGGAAGTGGACTTTAGGAGCAAGATCTATGATTTTTTCCCCTTTCCTCTTTTTGTGAATGTGTATGTGTATGCTTCTGTGTGAGATCTTGTCTGTATAGTCTTGCTTCCACCATTTGTCCTAGGGTTCTATCCGTCCATGTTTTTTTTTTTTAATTTTTTTTTCTTAATAATTAATTTTAAAAACCTTATTATACTTTACCTTCGTTCTTTCTTTCTTTCTTTCTGTCCTTCCTTCCCTCCTTTAGACAACGAATCATCCCAAATTGAGGAGGTGGTCTCTGACAGCAAGATTTAGGATTTTTCCCCATTTACCTCTTTTAGTGAGGGTGTATGTGTATGCTTCTGTGTAAGATTTTGTCGGTATAGCTTTGCTTCCAACATTTGTCCTAAGGTTCTTTCCGTCCCTTTTTTTTTTTTTTTCTTCTAAATAAGAATTTTTTAATTCAATAACTTTATTATACTTTATTTTATTTTTACTGTATCTTCTTTCTTTCTGTCTTTTTTCCTTCTTTCCCTCCTTCCTTCCTTCCTCCCTCCCTCCCTCCTTTCTTTCCTTCTTGCCTTCTTTCCTTCTTTGCTTCTTTCTTTCTTTCTTCCTTCCTTCCGACCCTCCTTTCCTTCTTTCTTTCCTCATACTTCTACTAATTCCCTCTACTTTTTTTCCCTTTTATCCTGAGCCTGTGGATGAAAAGCTTTTGGTGCTCCAGCCAGGAGGCAGGGCTCTGCCTCTGAGGTAGGACAGCCAACTTCAGGACACTGATCAACAAGAGACCTCCCAGCTCCACATAATATCAAACGGCGAAAATCTCCCAGAGACCTCCATCTTAACACCAGCACCCAGCTTCACTCAACGACCAGCAAGCCACAGTGCTGGAAAACCTATGCCAAACAACTAGCAAAACAGGAACACAACCCCACCCATTAGCAGAGAGGCTGCCTGAAATCATAATAAGGCCACAGACACCCCCAAACACACCACCAGACGTGAACCTGCCCACTAAAGAGACAAGATCCAGCCTCATCCACCACAACACAGGCACTAGCCCCCTCCACCAGGAAGCCTACACAACCCACTGAACCAACCTTAGCCACTGGAGACAGACATCAAAAACAGGAGGAACTACAAACCTGCAGCCTGCAAAAGGAGACCCCAAACACAGTAAGATAAGCAAAATGAGAAGACAGAAAAACACACAGCAGATAAAGGAGCAAGATAAAAATGCACCAGACCTAACAAATGAAGAGGAAATAGGCAGTCTACCTGAAAGAGAATTCAGAATAATGATAGTAAGGTTGATCCGAAATCTTGGAGATAGAATGGACAATAGATTGGACAAAATGCAAGAATCAGTTAACAAGGACCTAGAAGAACTAAAGATGAAACAAGCAACGATGAACAACACAATAAATGAAATTAAAAGTACTCTAGATGGGATCAATAGCAGAATAACTGAGGCAGAAGAACGGATAAGTGACCTGGAAGATAAAATAGTGGAAATAACTACTGCAGAGCAGAATAAACAAAAAAGAATGAAAAGAACTGAGGACAGTCTCAGAGACCTCTGGGACAACATTAAACGCACCAACATTCGAATTATAGGGGTTCCAGAAGAAGAAGAGAAAAAGAAAGGGACTGAGAAAATATTTGAAGAGATTATAGTTGAAAACTTCCCTAATATGGGAAAGGAAATAGTTAATCAAGTCCAGGAAGCACAGAGAGTCCCATACAAGATAAATACAAGGAGAAATACGCCAAGACACATATTAATCAAACTGTCAAAAATTAAATACAAAGAAAGCATATTAAAAGCAGCAAGGGAAAAACAACAAATAACACATAAGGGAATCCCCATAAGGTTAACAGCTGATCTCTCAGCAGAAACCCTACAAGCCAGAAGGGAGTGGCAGGACATACTGAAAGTGATGAAGGAGAAAAACATGCAGCCAAGACTACTCTACCCAGCAAGGATCTCATTCAGATTTGATGGAGAAATTAAAACCTTTACAGACAAGCAAAAGCTGAGAGAGTTCAGCACCACCAAACCAGCTTTACAACAAATGCTAAAGGATCTTCTCTAGGCAAGAAACACAAGAGAAGGAAAAGACCTATAATAACGAACCCAAAACAATTTAGAAAATGGGAATAGGAACATACATATCTATAATTACCTTAAATGTAAATGGACTAAATGCTCCCACCAAAAGACACAGATTAGCTGAATGGATACAAAAACAAGACCCTTATATATGCTGTCTACAAGAGACCCACTTCAGACCTAGAGACACATACAGACTGAAAGTAAGGGGATGGAAAAAGATATTCCATGCAAATGGAAGCCAAAAGAAAGCTGGAGTAGCAATTCTCATATCAGACAAAATAGACTTTAAAATAAGGACTATTAAAAGAGACAAAGAAGGACACTACATAATGATCAAGGGATCGATCCAAGAAGAAGATATAACAATTGTAAATATTTATGCACCCAACATAGGAGCACCTCAATACATAAGGCAAATACTAACAGCCATAAAAGGGGAAATCGACAGTAACACATTCATAGTAGGGGACTTAAACACCCCACTTTCACCAATGGACAGATCATCCAAAATGAAAATAAATAAGGAAACACAAGCTTTAAATGATACATTAAACAAGATGGACTTAATTGATATTTATAGGACACTCCATCCAAAAACAACAGAATACACATTTTTCTCAAGTGCTCATGGAACATTCTCCAGGATAGATCATATCTTAGGTCACAAATCAAGCCTTGGTAAATTTAAGAAAATTGAAATTGTATCAAGTATCTTTTCTGACCACAACGCCATGAGACTAGATATCAATTACAGGAAAAGATCTGTAAAAAATACAAACACATGGAGGCTAAACAATACACTACTTAATAATGAAGAGATCACTGAAGAAATCAAAGAGGAAATCAAAAAATACCTAGAAACAAATGACAATGGAGACACAACGACCCAAAACCTGTGGGATGCAGCAAAAGCAGTTCTAAGGGGGAAGTTTATAGCAATACAAGCCCACCTTAAGAAGCAGGAAACATCTCGAATAAACAACCTAACCTTGCACCTCAAGCAATTAGAGAAAGAAGAACAAAAAAACCCCAAAGCTAGCAGAAGGAAAGAAATCATAAAAATCAGATCAGAAATAAATGAAAAAGAAATGAAGGAAACAATAGCAAAGATCAATAAAACTAAAAGCTGGTTCTTTGAGAAGATAAACAAAATAGATAAACCACTAGCCAGACTCATCAAGAAAAAAAGGGAGAAGACTCAAATCAATAGAATTAGAAATGAAAAAGGAGAGGTAACAACTGACACTGCAGAGATAAAAGAGATCATGAGAGATTACTACAAGCACCTCTATGCCAATAAAATGGACAATCTGGAAGAAATGGACAAATTCTTAGAAATGCACAACCTGCCAAGACTGAATCAGGAAGAGATAGAAAATATGAACAGACCAATCACAAGCACTGAAATTGAAACTGTGATTAAAAATCTTCCAACAAAGAAAAGCCCAGGACCAGATGGCTTCACAGGCGAATTCTATCAAACATTTAGAGAAGAGCTAACACCTATCCTTCTCAAACTCTTCCAAAATATAGCAGAGGGAGGACCACTCCCTAACTCCTTCTACGAGGCCACCATCACCTTGATACCAAAACCAGACAAGGATGTCACAAAGAAAGAAAACTACAGGCCAATATCACTGATGAACATAGATGCAAAAATCCTCAACAAAATACTAGCAAACAGAATCCAACAGCACATTAAAAGGATCATACACCATGATCAAGTGGGGTTTATTCCAGGAATGCAAGGATTCTTCAATATACGCAAATCTATCAATGTGATAAACCATATTAACAAATTGAAGGAGAAAAACCATATGATCATCTCAATAGATGCAGAGAAAGCTTTTGACAAAATTCAACACCCATTTATGATAAAAACCCTGCAGAAAGTAGGCATAGAGGGAACTTTCCTCAACATAATAAAGGCCATATATGACAAGTCCACAGCAAACATCATCCTCAATGGTGAAAAACTGAAAGCATTTCCACTAAGATCAGGAACAAGACAAGGTTGCCCACTCTCACCACTATTATTCAACATTGTTTTGGAAGTTTTAGCCACAGCAATCAGAGAAGAAAAGGAAATAAAAGGAATCCAAATTGGAAAAGAAGAAGTAAAGCTGTCACTGTTTGCAGATGACATGATCCTATACATAGAGAACCCTAAAGGTGCTACCAGAAAACTACTAGAGCTAATCAATGAATTTGGTAAAGTGGCAGGATACAAAATTAATGCACAGAAATCTCTGGCATTCCTATATACTAATGATGAAAAATCTGAAAGTGAAATCAAGAAAACACTCCCATTTACCATTGCAACAAAAAGAATAAAATATCTAGGAATAAACCTACCTAAGGAGACAAAAGACCTGTATGCAGAAAATTATAAGACACTGATGAAAGAAATTAAAGATGATATAAATAGATGGAGAGATATCCCATGTTCTTGGATTGGAAGAATCAACATTGTGAAAATGACTCTACTACCCAAAGCGATCTATAGATTCAATGCAATCCCTATCAAACTACCACTGGCATTTTTCACAGAACTAGAACAAAAAATTTCACAATTTGTATGGAAACACAAAAGACCCCGAATAGCCAAAGCAATCTTGAGAACGAAAGAAGGAACTGGAGGAATCAGGCTCCCTGACTTCAGACTATACTACAAAGCTACAGTCATCAAGACGGTATGGTACTGGCACAAAAACAGAAAGATAGATCAATGGAACAGGATAGAAAGCCCAGAGATAAACCCATGCACATATGGACACCTTATCTTTGATAAAGGTGGCAGTAATGTACAATGGAGAAAGGACAGCCTCTTCAATAAGTGGTGCTGGGAAAACTGGACAGGTACATGTAAAAGTATGAGATTAGATCACTCCCTAACACCATACACAAAAATAAGCTCAAAATGGATTAAAGACCTAAATGTAAGGCCAGAAACTATCAAACTCTTAGAGGAAAACATAGGCAGAACACTCTATGACATAAATCAAAGCAAGATCCTTTCTGACCCACCTCCTAGAGTAATGGAAATAAAAACAAAAATAAACAAATGGGACCTAATGAAACTTCAAAGCTTTTGCACAGCAAAGGAAACCATAAACAAGACCAAAAGACAACCCTCAGAATGGGAGAAAATATTTGCAAATGAAGCAACCGACAAAGGATTAATCTCCAAAATTTACAAGCAGCTCATGCAGCTCAATAACAAGAAAACAAACAACCCAATCCAAAAATGGGCAGAAGACCTAAATAGACATTTCTCCAAAGAAGATATACAGACTGCCAACAAACACATGAAAGAATGCTCAACATCATTAATCATTAGAGAAATGCAAATCAAAACTACAATGAGATATCATCTCACACCAGTCAGAATGGCCATCATCAAAAAATCTAGAAACAATAAATGCTGGAGAGGGTGTGGAGAAAAGGGAACCCTCTTGCACTGCTGGTGGGAATGTGAATTGGTTCAGCCACTATGGAGAACAGTATGGAGGTTCCTTAAAAAACTACAAATAGAACTACCATATGACCCAGCAATCCCACTACTGGGCATATACCCTGAGGAAACCAAAATTCAAAAAGAGTCATGTACCAAAATGTTCATTGCAGCTCTATTTACAATAGTCCGGAGATGGAAACAACCTAAGTGCCCATCATCGGATGAATGGATAAAGAAGATGTGGCACATATATACAATGGAATATTACTCAGCCATAAAAAGAAACGAAATTGAGCTATTTGTAATGAGGTGGATAGACCTAGAGTCTGTCATACAGAGTGAAGTAAGTCAGAAAGAAAAAGACAAATACCGTATGCTAACACATATATATGGAATTTAAGAAAAAAATGTCATGAAGAACCTAGGGGTAAAGCAGGAATAAAGACGCAGACCTCTTAGAGAACGGACTTGAGGTTATGGGGAGGGGGAAGGGTGAGCTGTGACAGGGCGAGAGAGAGTCATGGGCATATACACACTAACAAACGCAGTAAGGTAGATAGCTAGTGGGAAGTAGCCGCATGGCACAGGGATATTGGCTCGGTGCTTTGTGACAGCCTGGAGGGGTGGGATGGGGAGGGTGGGAGGGAGGGAGACGCAACAGGGAAGACATATGGGAACATATGTTTATGTATGACTGATTCACTTTGTTATAAAGCAGAAACTAACACACCATTGTAAAGCAATTATACCCCAATAAAGATGTTAAAAAAAAAAAAAAAAAAAAAA
>NW_020837991.1:8751182-8941383 GCF_003676395.1 Aethalodelphis obliquidens | reverse complement strand
GTTAAAAAAAAAAAAAAAAAAAAAAAGAACTAAATCTTCAGGATGGACCTAGATTTTCTCATACTAAGTGAAGTAAGTCAGAACGAGCAAGACAAAAACCATATGATATCACTTATATGTGGAACCTAAAATATGACACAAATGAACTTATCTATGAAGCAGAAACAGACTCAAAGACATAGAGAATAGACCTGTGGTTGCCAAGGGGGCGGGGAGGTGGGGAAGGATGGATTGGAGGTTTGGGATTAGCAGATGCAGACTATTATATAGAGAATGGATGAGCAACAAGGTCCTACTGTAGAGCACAGGGAACTCTATTAAGTATCCTGTGATAAACCATAATGGAAAAGTATATGAAAAGGAATGTATGTATATGTATAACTAAATCACTTTGCTGTACAGCAGAAACTAACACAACATTGTAAGTCAATTATACTTCAATAAAACAAATTTTAAAAGGAACTAAGTCTTCAATTTGTAGATGACACTTTTCAGCTCTTTTGACTCCACGTCAACCTTTTGGAGGAGGTAGGGGCCCTACTAGTATCGCCAGGTTACAGGGAAAGTATTTAAATGCCTCTGTTAAGATTCAGCTCACAGTGTGATTTGGTAAACGGTTGGGCCTAGGACCTGTATCTTGAGTCTGCCCAAGCCTGAGAAGGTCTATGAGAGTCTAGGGCTGATAATATCATGACTCCTGCAGCATAGGTCTGACCTTGAGACACCAGAGGTCAGCCTCCCATCCTGACCCTGCTCCTGCGTCTTACCAGCTTGGTGACCTGGAGCAAATTCAAAGGCCGCTCTGGCCTCAGATTCAGCTTCTATGAGATTCGTACAGTTGTGTCAAGAACTGTGTGGTCAGAATAAGTGAAACCCTGAGAGAGGAGCCTGGTGCGTAGGCAAATCTCAAGCATGGCGTGGGTGACTTCAGTTATGACAATTGCCATCACTTCACTTTGCTAGGGAAACGGTCGTTCAGAGGCCTGAACGAAGACAGGCTAGAGTCAAAACTGTAAATATAAAGATTTTGAATATTATTGTTATTGGTAATACAATCGATTTCCTCGGAAATCTCTGGCTATATGATGCTTTAATAATTTTATGTATGCTATTTTCTTTTGTGCTAGTAGAACGAATAAGTCCTAAAAAAAAAAAACCCACACAAAACCAAACATGTTTTCCTGCTGATAGTAGATAAGGGGACCTAAAATCCAGAAAGGAATGATTTTGCCATGATTAAGAAAGGAAATGAATGAAAACGCCTCTCACTGTAGGATAAAATAGAAAATACACGTGCTTTATTTTCTTTCTTCCTGGCTTAAAATCACCTCCCCCCCATTTTAATTCTTTCTGACCTCAGGGGTAAGTACCAGTATCCACCAGGTTGACATGGACAGAAATCTTTAGTTAAGCACAGTGGTGAGTATATAGTGTGCATGTTATTGCTGCAAATCATTTACACTATTAATTTGATTTTTTGGATGCATGTATTTATTTGGACTGGGGGTACGGAAGGAATTTGATTGCTTGAAAATAAAAGAACTAGCCTCAGCAGTCTTGGGTTTCCTAAGGAAGAGGGCACTGGATTTTGAGCTGGGATGGAGGCTGTCCATATCTGGATACAGGGATCACTCTATCATCATTATTTGTTAATAAGCAAAACCAAACAAATCAACCAGACAGACAAAGAAACAAACAAAAAACTCCAGTAGAATTTGGAGAAAACCTAAGCTCCAGAGAGTATCTAGATTTTATTTTACTAGATTGGGTTAACTTGAACCCGAAATGGTGAAATGGGTAACACAAGGAAACCTATGTTTGTAGAAGATGAGATGAACTTAGTGAGTCCATGTGGCAGAGCTGTGTGTGTGTGAGTGCATGTGCGTGCACAGGGCCCCTCTCTCTCTCTCTCCCTCTCTCTCTCTATCTCTGGTGTAGACGTGTCTTTAGTCATCCCTGCAGGGAAGAGTCATAATGATATTCCAAATGCATCTGGATCTTCTAAATACTTAGCTCATCTGCTCTCCAAATGGGCTCTCCAAGCTCAGGACAGGTGATTGCCCCCACCAGTCCTGAACAGAAGAGCCAATATATTTGATCTTGGGAGTATTTTTGTCCAGAGGAGGCCTCTGAAAATCACAGCAAGTTACATGTGGCTTAAGAACGGGTAAGACATCTAAAGCTGTATTTGAAAAGTGTGATTCACAGACCACCTGCATCAGAACCACTGGTGGCTTCTGCTGGTTAAAAATGCATTTTCTGGGCCCCTTCTCAGACTCACTGAATCAGAAGGTCTGGGGGAGACTCCGAGAAGCTTTAGAAATCAGGAGGGGATTCTATGCCCACGGAATTTGAGCTGCAGTGATGACAAAACATCCTTTCTCACAACTCTGCACGAGGGGACACATGTTCCTGCCTCCCACCCAATTCAGTTTGGTGAATTACCAAACTGATTACCACAAAGACTCCACTGCCTGGAAACCAACTTCCCACCATTGTCTGAGAGCTGGACACAGTGATAACAGGATTCTTGACATCCATTGACCTTAAGCTGATAGAATGCTGGCTACTCCATCATCAGGTAAGTTTGCAATTTGCAGTCGTGGAATTCAATGAACTCTGGTGGAGGTGGTGAGTCCGAGGCCATGGCTCCCAGAATTCAATGGGGCAGGGAGGCCCGACTGGGTGGGAGGAGATGGGTCAGGACAGGCTGGGCCCTATGCATGGGCCACAAATAAGGTTGTTTGGAGCTTGAGAATCTCTGGTCCAGCATTGGGGGATGATGGGGACAGTGATGTCCCCAGGCTTCTGTTTCCCTCTCTGTCCACCTGGACCGATGTTCCCCTTGCCATTCTCCTTCCATGCCCCAGTGCTCAGTGGTCTGCGTTGATGACATCACCAAGTTCTCACAATAATCTTCTGTGGTCAACACCAGTTGCTCCATTGAATAGACTGGGAAACCAAAGTTTGGGAAGTTTGGGTAAGTTGACCAAGATCTTTTACTTTGTGACTGGCATTCAAATGCTGTTCAGTGTTTACCTCACCTCCTTGGGTCAGGGAAAGAGATCCAGTGGCTGTCCTTGGGCTCCCTTTCCTGAGCCCAGGGAGGCCTCCTTCAGAGATTTGCAGAGGACGGCGGAGGTGTCCCTCATTTCCTCAGGCAGCCCTTCTCTGCGTAGCATCAAAGAGATGTCACCATGCAGGGGAAAGAGTTTGGTTTTGGGGTCATTTGGTGTCCCACTTCTATCATTTTAGCTGCACGACCCTGAAAAAGTTACTTAACCTCTTTGTGTCTACCTATCTTTAAAGATATCTCTTCCTTATCTTTAAGGGGGATTGGAAGGGTGGGCAGTAATACCCACAGGGCTGTGTTGAGGTTTAGAGCAAACAATGTGTGCGGTGTGACTGGGACTGTTCCCAGCATCTAGTACATACCAATGAACCACTGTAGCGACTGCCAAGCAAGTTCAGTTTGAGCGCTGAGATACATATGCTGTGTGATGCAATGGAACAAGCATTGGACCTGAGTTATAGCAGCTGGGTTCTCATCCTGAGTCAGCCATCCACCAGCCCTGGAAACATCGATGAGACTCTGAACCACTCGGAGCCTCAGTTTCTTCATCTGTAAAGTGGTAGCTTAAATTGACCCCGGTCCCCTGTGATCACCCCAGAGGATGGTTTTGAAGAACAGGTGTCTGTGCAAAAGCTGTGTGCACGAAGGGGTTAGAGTTACATGAAAGAGGGACAAGACCGTGTCCCCACCCCAGATGAACTTTTGATGTGGTAAGTGACATAACACACTCAGCTATGAAACTCTTGGGCAAAACGTTGGTATCACACGAGGACAAAAATGATGCTACAGAGGACACTTGGGATTATAGCTGAACACCTCCTGCCAGCATCAGGCTTATGTGAATTTGTTGGGTCCTCATTGCAGATGGAGGAGATCAGCTAAACACTTGGGGAGATTTTTGCTTTCAGGAAACAAACTCAATTTCCATTATTTGAATTTCTGTTGTCTTTAAGGGCCAGCTGGGTCTGCCTGAAGTCTTCGCTGTCACTTGAGGATATTTCTATGCATGTGAAGATCATTGCAAACAGCTTGCCCACTCCTGTTTGCTTTTTCCAACTCTTCCTAATGTTTCAAGGCGGGGGGTGAAGTAGAATTTGCATTGTTGAGCACCATGCGTGAGGGGCAGGCTTAAGCTATTTGCATTTATTATTCCATTTCGTCTTTGCAACAACTTACCTGGTGGACATTATTGTCATTTTGCAGATGAGGAAACTGAGGCTCAGAGAGGTTAAATAATCTGCTCAAGGGAACAAGCAGAGCAAGTGAGTAGCACTGCTGGGATTTAAACCAAGTATATGCTCTTGCCTCCCTGCTCAGTGCTGAATTTCCTCCTGAAAGACTTTCTCCATCCCTGCCCCTTGAAAGATCTTACAGCGCTATTGACTTCCTTTGTACCCTCTCCAGGCACTAACCTCTGGACTACCCTGCCCTGTGGGGTTGGCTCCTGTGTGCCATAGGTAGTGCTCTCTGTTTTCCAGGTGGGAGCGAGTACAGCTTGTTTCTCTAAACAGAGAACACCTGAGGGTAGGATATGTTTATTCATTCAGCAGATGTGGGCTGTGTACCTACTGTGTGCCAGACACCATTCTAGGCACTTGGACTATAGCAACGGATAAAATAGACATGCTCTTCTGTTTTCACAGAACATATTTTAGTGGGGAGAAGATAGACAAGTTAATGAACCAAACCCTACTAACTAACCAGCTAATACATAGAGTTTGCTGGATAGTGGAAGATGCCATGGAAAAAAATAAAACAAGAAAGAGGGTACACGCCAGTTAGAATGGCCATCATTAAAAAGTCTACAAACAATAAATGCTGGAGAGGGTGTGGAGAAAAGGGAACCCTCCTACACTGAGGGTGGGAATGTAAATTGGTGCGGCCCCTATGGAGAATAGTGTAGAGGTTCCTTAATAAACTAAAACTGGAGTTACCATATGATCCTGCAATCCCAGGCATATATCAGGACAAAACTATAATTTGAAAAGATACATGAACCCTTATATCCATAGCAACAGTATTTACAATACCCAAGACATGGAAGCAACCCAAGTGTCCATCAACAGATGAATAGATAAAGGAGATGTGGCACACACACACACACACACACACACACACACACACAGAGGAATATTATTCAACCATCAAAAAGAATGAAATAATGCCATTTGCAGCAACATGGGTGAACTTAGAAATTATCATACTAAGTGAAGTAAGTCAGACAAAGACAAATATCATATGGTATCACTTATATGGAATCTAAAAAAATGATACAAATGAACATATTTACAAAACAGAAACAGACTCACAGACATAGAACACAAACTTGTGGTTACCAAAGGGGAAACGTGGCAGGGGGATAAATTAGGAGTTTGGGATTAACATATACACACTCCTATATATAAAGTAGATAACCAACAAGGACCTGCTGTAGAGCACAGGGAATTACACTCAATATTTTGTAATAATTTATAAGGAAAAAGAATCTTAAAAAGAATATATATATATATGTATATAACTGAATCACTTTGCCGTACACCTGAAACTAACACAACATTGTAAATGAACTATACTTCCACATAAAAATGGTTAAAAAAAAAAAGAAAGAGGATGGAAATGTCATTGGGGAGGGGTCACTGGGAGAGGGTCATTGAGAGAGGGGTTTAAAAGGGACGCTCACAGCCAACCTCACTGCAGGTGACCTTTGAGGAAAATCTGAAGGAGATGAGAGACAGGAGGCATAGGTAGTGAGAGAAGTGCTCTGGGAAGAGCGTCCCAGGTGGAGGGAATGACAAGAGCAAAGGCCCTGAGGTGAGGGGTGCAGGTCTTTTACAGGGTAGTGAGCAGGCTCGTCAGATCGGTGTGGCCTGAATGGGGCAGTTGTGGGGCAGGTGAGGGGAAGCTCCCAGAGGACAGGAGTCATTCTGCTGAATTTGCCTTTTATTTGGAATGAGGTTGGAAGTTAAAAGGAAGGCTCTGAGCCGAGGAGGGACATGACTTGAGTTATACTTTCACAGGCTGTCTCTGCCTGCTTCCTAGGGAAAAGCCAGAAGGAGGAGAGGTCAGAAGTTAGGAGGCTACCAGGAAAAAAATGTTTTCATTTCTTTAATTTTGTATCTTTATGAGTTGATGGATGTGCACTGAAACTTACTGTGATAATCATTTCATTATGTATGTAAGTCAAATCATTATGCTGTACACCTTAAACGTATCCAGTGCTGTGTGTCAAGTATATCTCCATAAAACTGGAAGGGAAAAAAAAAAAAAAAGAAGCGAGGGTGAGCTATATCAGCCTGGCTTCCACCAGTATGAGATTTAAAAAAAAAAGGAATTTAGGAAGCTATTGCATTAATGCAGGCGAGGGGGTCAGTTCCTCGGAGCACATCGGCCTGAGTTATTTTGTATCCACTCTCCTTCCACCACAAGAGAGTGGCACATTGCAGGTGCCCACTAAACCCTTGTTAAAAAATGGAAAGCGAGGATGCAGCATCATCTAGTGCTTACAGAGTGTGGGCATTGCTGCTGGATTCCAGCTTCAGAGTTCCTGTGGTGTGACCTGGGACACGTGACCTTCCCTCTCTGTGCTTCAGGTCCCTGATCTGTAAATGGCATAATAACAGCCTTGACCCTGTACGCTTCTTGTGAGGATTGCACAGAATAATGTATGTGAAGGGCTTGGAAGGGGGCCTGGTCCACAGTTAGGGCTCCACGAATATCTGTAATTACCAAGGCAAGAGCAGGCTCTATGTGCCTTTGTTGAAGAAAGGGAAACGTTGAGAGAAAAATATTAGAAATCTTCATGAATGATTTGGAAATGTGAGAAATACAGAGTATTTCTTTTGCCATATTTCCATTCCAGCAATGCAGTTTTTGTCGCCCATCACTCTTCTTTCCTGGGATGCAATCAGATTTTGGTTTTGCTGACATATTCCAAATGGGCTGGTAGTCTGATCAGGCAGCAGTGGGAAGGTGGGTTCCATCCTCTGCCCCAGCTTTTCTCCGTATGGAGCAGCCCTGTGTCCTTTCCTCTTATCAAGCTTCATGGCAGCCACGTTAAAAGTTTATCGCTAATGTTATTAGTTTCTAATCAGGGCCCACTGAGATTATTACCTAATAGTTATTGCTCTGCTCTTCCAACCAGATGTCAAGTATAACGAGCCAATAAAACTGCTATTAATTTAGGCTGAGTGACAATTTTAGGCCCTCGGAGCTCAAGATGAGGAGCCTCATAAAAGCAGGGCACAAATAATTGGGGTGCTCAAAAGTAATAACAAAAACGGTGAGAATATGGATAAATGTGTTTCTAATTTAAAAGTGAAACACACAGCTCTGAATACTAACATTTCTCATGCACTTTCCTGGGATGAATGGAGCAATTTTCAGGGACCCAGCCTGCAGGATTTGGGCAGAATGGCTGAGGAAGTCTGCCCTTGACAGGGAGAAATTATGGTACCACCACAGCCCTGTTTACCACGGTCCTGTTTGGTTCCAGTGAGAGAATGGGGTTCACGGATGCCTGGAAGAGAGGGTTTCCCTGGAGAGCTCAGTGAAACATGCCTGTTTTGCGGCCAGCCTCTGGGGCATCCTGACTGGTCCCTGCCCTGACACGCACCCCATTTTTGAGAAATACCCTCTTTCTACTCACCTCTTCTGTCCTCCTGTATAGGGTTTTGAGAAGCTTGTGTTCAAATCTTAATTGCATGGGCTTCCCTGGTGGCGTAGTGGTTGAGAGTCTGCCTGCCGATGCAGGGGACACGGGTTCGTGCCCCGGTCTGGGAGGATCCCACGTGCCGCGGAGCGGCTGGGTCTGCGCGTCTGGAGCCTGTGCTCCGCAGTGGGAGGGGCCCCGGCAGTGAGAGGCCCGCGTACCGGGAAAAAAAAAATCCTAATTGCATCACTCTCTGAGGGAGTGATCGAAACATCCTTCTGAATCTCATCTCCCTCCTCTCCCAAAGCAGCAATGTGAACAGCACCTACCTCAGAGGACTGCAGGTGCAGCATTCAAAGAAATAACAGATGGAAGGAGCTTAGCACGGCGCCTGCACCCCCATGAACTGGACCAGATATTGCAGTGCTTTGAATGATGCAAACGTGCTTCCTCCTTCCTCCTTGCCCATCCATTCCTTCTCTTCATTCCCTCATTTGGATACTACTTATCAAGCACTTAGCAGAGCCAGAGGGGGTACCTTTAAAAGGTTCACTTCTTTCCTTCCCCATCCTCAAATGCATAAATAACGCTGTCCTGTGTCCTTTCACTTTGTTCCACCAGTTTTTGTTTTATTTTATTTTATTGAAGTATAGTTGATTTACAGTGTTGTATTAACTTCTGCTGTACAGCAAAGTGACTCAGTTATACATATATATACATTCTATTTCAAATTCTTTCCCATGATGGTTTATCACAGGATATTGAATATAGTTCCCTCTGCTCTACAGTGGGATCTTGTGGTTTATCCATTCTCTATATAATAGTTTACATCTGCTAACCCAAATCTCCCAATCCATCCCTCCCCCAACCCCCTCCCTCTTGGCAACCACAAGTCTGTTCTCTGTGTCCCATTTCAGCATTTTTAAAGACACATAAGCATGTTCTGCACACACACTTGGCTAATTGTGATGGTAGGGGTGCAGGGTGCCGAGGTGAAGCTTCAGTGGGTGCTTCGATTCTTCTAATGTCTGGTGACTGTAATCAAGGAGGACGACCCCTGCATGGCCCTGGGAGAAGAAGGGGTGGAGTAAAGGTTTCAGAAGAAGACTCCCTTGCTGTGGGCCCTCCATGGCCAAGCCTTCCATTAGTAGACCTGGGGTGTGGGGCTTGGCCCTGAGATGTTGCTGCAGACGCAGGCTAACTGTTCTCAACGGTTACTTGTTCCCACTAGGTACACAGGTCCATCCACTCCATTTCCCAGTGAATGGACTGTGGGCCGAGATGATGTGCAGCATTCTCTCATCTCTCCCCATGCCTGGCCCATAAACCCTACCTTCCAACCCTCCAGGCCTCTCTTCCTTTGTCTGCTGGCCACCCTGAAAGATGCAGTAGTTCATCTGGGACCCTGCAATGTCAAACCAGTGGACGGAGGAGCCTGTCCCTGAATGAGCACCTGTCAACCTGCACTGAATAGTGAAGTGAGTACACAGATGTCACGGTGTAATAGGGAAAAACAAATCTGACTCCATGTTAGATCTGTTCTTTAACCTTTGTATTCTATTGTTTTTGCTCTGAGTTAAGAATGTTGCCTATAGCCTGAAATATACAGGATAGCCTGTTTGGAAGCTCTGAGCTTTAAGAGAATAACACCTTCCCACTCACATAGAGATACAAAGTCACAGAACAGAGAATAACACTTGTCTTGTTGGAGGTTTACAGGAACATTGTGACCTAACCTACCTGGACAGCTGCAAGCACAGAGGATTCTGACACCAAGAAGTGGTAGTATTAAAGAAGCCCCTTTTTAGTATAAAAGAAGCCTGAATTCTGACTGGGGTAAGATGGTTCTCCAGGATTAGTCTGCCATCTTCTTGGTCTGCTGGCTTTCTGAATAAAGTCATTATTCCTTGCCCCAGCAACTCGTCTCCCAATTTATTGGCCTGTCATGTGGCGTGCAGAATGAGTTTGGACTCAGTAACAATGGTGTGGAGGTCTGGAGGTTTGGGGTCGTTTGTTATAGCAGCTAAGCATCCCTGACTAACACAGATGGGCAGGACTTTGCCAGGTAGATGGGCAGGAAGAAGGCACTGCAGGTCACAGGTGTGGAGGAGCCAGAAGCCCCCAAGTGTGTGCTGTGGGGACTAAAGTCAGCCAGTACTGCAAGATGACCCAGTGGGAAGGTGGGGGGTGGTGACAGAGAGGGGCAAGAGCAGAGGCTCAAGGGCTGTGTTTGCCATTTAGGATCGCACTGTAGGCCATGGGGCTGTTGGAGAATGGTAAGAAAAAACTCTGACCATAATGCTGCTTTGGGCATGCCCTTCTGGTGGCAATTCTCCAGGGGAGGATGGACGAGGGTGACATGGGATTTGTCCCAGGCTGATGGATAAGGAGGCTTCACAGACGGTCCAGGGGAGACAGCATGGAGGCCTGAACTAAGAATGTGGTGGTGTTGGTGGGAGCTTGAGCTGACAAAGTAGCTATTTCAGAAGTAGAATTTGCAGGACTTGGTAGTCATTTTGGGCCCGGTTGGGATTGGGGGAGGAGACCCCTAAGGCTTCCTCTTCCTTTTATATCCTTTTCTCCATTCCCCTTCTTTCCTAATTTCTTTCAAGTGTGAACTGTGAGCTGTCACAAGATGAAGTTTGGTTCTTGTTTTCTGGGGGCATGCTTGCTTCCCACAGATGCACTGACCCACAAGGATGCAGAGCAAACAGTACTTGCCCATCAGTACCACTCATGCCCTGGCTCTGCTGTCTCCCAGGGTGTGTACAGGCAGTGGGCATCCAGGTGCAAGTTTCCTCAGCTCTGACTTCCTTGTTGTGGCCCCTCCATGGTCAAGTCTTCCATCAGTAGATCTGGGGTGTGGGGCTCCTAAACCACCTGTTCATTCACAGGTGGATTGTGGGGACGGAATCATTCTTCCAATTGAGTCTGTTCATAAATTCATCACCAAGCAAGAAGATGGGAAATTATTTTAAATGGATTTGAACAGAATTTTAGCATGTTCAGCAGAGCCAGATTTGCTTTTGGAGCTCAGGTTAAAATTTGATGTGTTAATTGAGTCTCCAGTGCAGCTGGATTATCTTTG
Source organism: Aethalodelphis obliquidens (assembly GCF_003676395.1). Lineage (NCBI taxonomy): Eukaryota > Metazoa > Chordata > Mammalia > Artiodactyla > Delphinidae > Aethalodelphis > Aethalodelphis obliquidens. Next base: position 8,930,574 of record NW_020837991.1, on the reverse strand, counting down.
CTGCTATTAAAGTAGAAATCAATATTAATATTTTCTCCCTGTTAACCATTTTTCTAGAACTAATATTTTTCTTCCCTTCATGTCTCCTTCTATGACTCTGTTACCTTTGCATTTCTAATTGTGTTTGGAATTTATGGAGTATTTTTTTTTTTTTAAAGAACACAGATAGTTTGTGATGCTGCTGCATTTCCCATCACATCTGGGATCAACGTCTGTAATGGATTCGCTTTTATGCCCAGCTCCTGGACAGCCCTCTCATTATCTGATAAGAGAAGATTATTTTTGCTGGCCTTCTAGGTAATGGAGCCTTTTCATTTGTTTTCCTGCAAATAAGAAAGGGGCTGGTGAGAAGATGGGAATTTTGTCCAATGTACATCTTGAGAGAGCTTTTCTGACCCTCTGCTGTTCACGCAGCCTCACCTCTGACTGCAGACCTGTGCTCCCAGCCCCTCTCTGGGCGCCAAGTTCATCATCTAACCAAGATGTGTGTGCTCACCTGGGTCCCTGGGATCTTCCCCACCGTGTCTGGGGCACTGGTGTTCTCTAATCTGGGTGTATAATTGGCGCTTGTGCCGAGAGGCACTCTCATTCCTCCTCGTGCTCTACAGTGAGTGCTGCCCAGTGATTTTATCGCTCCCTCTAGGAATGGCTCTCAGTTTGTTAGATGTCAACTCCTTAGCATGGCATGCAAGGTCCCCTGTAATCTGTCCGTCTTTATCTCTTTGGCCTCATCTCCAGCCTCCATGACGGGAATCTGAGCTGTAGTTATGCAGAGCTGCTTACAAGTTCATGAAGACAGCTTGAAAAGGGGCCTTTCCATGCTGTTCCATCTTCCTGGGAGGTCTTTCCCCACGAGCTACCCCTCAAGGCTGAGCCTGAACGGCCCTTCTTCTGAGAAGCCCCTTGACCTTAAAGGCAGTTGGCTGTTCTCTGTCTTTCACGTCCTTGTGGTCTGTCTTTCTCTCTTCTCCAGTAGACCCTGAGCTCCTTGAGGGCAGGGCTCCTGTCTTCCCATCTCTCTACTGCTGCCACCTTGTACTCAGCCTGGGGTAGAGATGTGCTTGGTGAAGGCTAGCTGAGTGGCACCTTTCCGTGTGTGTCTGGTAACACAGCCCCCATGGGAAGTGCTTCACACGCCTACATGCTTCACTCATCTACAACACACCTCTGTGAGGTAGGTGCTGTTCCTTTCCTCCATGTCACAGATGAGTCATTTGAGGCACAGAGAGGTTAAGTGACTTGTCTAAGATGGCTCAGCTTATGTGTAGAGGTGACAGGAACAAAACCCTGGCCTCTCATGCTTCCAAGCCTATGGTCTTAACCATTTTGATCCATGGCCCTTCCCCTCCTCTCTGTTTCTCTCGCCCCTGCATCTTGACAGGTCTTTGTCCTCTCCCGCTGCTTTCCTGCCTCTCTCAGAGGATACATATTGTTGTAAGAGGAGATGGTGGTCTTTGTGAAGTTGAAAAACAGCGTAGGTGTGCTGTGTGGGGCTGCCCTCTGTTTGTCACCCCTCCCCGCACCTTCCTTGTGTAGACTCCAGCTCTCTCTGCCCCGTGTCCCAGGAGCTCAGCTCTGGGGACTCTTCACTTGCTCTCTGGCTTCCATTTGGCCCATGGAGGCACTGGGATGGGGGACAGAGGCAAGGTGGTTCCTGCTCCCTCACTGTGTTCCCCTAGAGCAGGGTTGCAAACACTGTAAAGTGCCAGATGGTAAATATTTCAAGCTTTGTGGCCCAAGAGATAAAAGTAAGGCTATGATTTAGGTACTGATATAACCATTTTAAATGTAACCATTTGAAAATGTAAAGTCATCCCTAGCTCATGAGCTATAACAGAGCAGGCAGCAGGTCCTGTTTGGCCCAGCTGTAGTTTGCCAACCGCTGATCTGGAGTCTACGGCAGGGGTTGTCAAACTTTGCTGTGTATCAGCATCACTGGAGGGCTGTTCTAAGACAGATAGCAGACCCCGTCCCCAGAGCTTCTGATTCTGTAGGTCTGCAATGGGGACCGAGGATTTGCCTGTCTAACAAGTTTCTGGGTGGTGCTGATGCTGCTGGTCTGGGTACCACAGTCTGAGAAGCATCAAAGTGGAGACTGCACCTGCGAAGTGTTCCTTTGGGCTCAGGGACTCTATTCTCCCCCTTTGCTCCTTCAGGCCTAGGTGCTTCCCCATCCTTTGGGGATTCCTTTAACACTGCCTAAATCTTTGTAAATCATTCTTTCCTTTTCAGTTAAACCCTTTGTGTGCTCCATCTTGGTCAGAATCTTCCTGATACTTGAAGGGTTTCCATTTTCCAGAAAGGGCCTGAGAACTCTGTGTCTGTGTACATTAAAGGAATACTCCTTGGAGGAGAATGTTTCATCGATGAACTATTCTTGTGCTGATTGCATAAACATTCCTAAAGAATCTCTTCTGTGTGTGGCTCTCTGGGAGCTGGGACCAGTTCAGAGGATGAATAGGACAGAGCAGAGTCCCTGCTACCAAACGGGCATCTGTAGGACGCTATGGGTGTGTCAAGGCCACCCAGCTCCAAGGAAGTGGCTCAGGGTAGGCTCTCCAGGGGAGGAGATGAGTTCAAACGAAAAGTATGCAGCCAGCCCATAAGAAACTGGAGGTCTTGGGGAGCAGAGGGTGTGTGGAGGGGCCTGGGGAGCCCTGGCCATAGTGTGTGTGTGTGTGTGTGTGTGTGTGTGTGTGTGTGTAGGGGCAGGGTCTGAGAGCAGCCGTACAGCTAGAGAAGTGAGCAGAGGCCAGATCACAGGGTCCTCATTGAGGATAAATGTGGGAACATTGGGGTTTTCATCAGGGAATGACATAGTGAGATTTCCAAGCAGAAAGACCACCTCAGTGGGGAACTGCATGGATGGCATATGGGACAGAGGCTGGTGGCTGGGCAGGAGGGCCCCTCACAGGCTGCCAGGCTGGTTTCCCACTGATCTGGGTTGGGACAGGCTGAACCTGGAAACCGTGGCTGCCAATAAGCTTTAGGATAATCTGAGACTGGTCTCTGCCATTGCACGTGTGCCCCCTGGTGAGTGTGCAAGAAGAAAACCTCTACACAAGGCCTCACCTCCTTCCTCTGGGAAGCAGAATTCTCATTGGGCTGGACGCTGTCCACCATGACTTCGCTTGAGGGCTTCATTTCACAAATGAAAAATATCAACGAATCGAATCATCTCGAAGAGGTAAAGCGTTAAGGAAACCATGGCAGCCCAATGTCTGTGTTTCCTGAGAGCCAAAGGCTTCTCTGAAACATTTACCCAACATCTCTGAGAGCTCCCACCAACCAAGGGCTACCTTTTTGGAAAGGTCAGACTTTTAAAAGGTTAATTGTTACCCTTAAGAAAATCGCAAAAACAAACTGCAGGGCTGCATCTTTAATGAGTATTTGGTACAGCGGTTCCCAGAAGCACCATTCCTGACGATTTGATTTAAACGAGACTAGTCTAGAAATCAAGTGCCTGTGGCAACTTCTGACTTAAAGTGTGCAGGGCCGTCTGCGGTTTAAGGAGTATTACTGTGCTTCGGAAATGTCTTCTGGCCCAAACCCCAGCCAGCCAGGAATTTGAGCACTGCTAAATCCTTGGATCTTTGCAGTGAGGTGGCTGAACAGCCGAGTGCGGAGGGACCCCAGGATTTCAGCCTCTTCTCTTGTCAGAGTGCTTTCTCGCTCAGCAGTCTCGCCCAGCCCAGCGCCTGGCCGGTCCCCTCTGAGGATGCCTTGTCCATCGGCTTCCTCTTGCTCACTTCCACATGGCTGCTCTGCAGCCGCCTCAATGCAGTTTGACCAAATCAAATCACTGTCGCCCCTTCCCTCCGCGCGAGCTCTGCCCTAGCCCCTACCTTTTGCCGAGCGCGTCGCTCCCCCAGAGCTCGCCCCGCCCCCAGCTGGAACTCTCTGGTTCTTGGTTATTTTCCCATTCTGCATTGTTCATCTAGGACCTCGTCCTCCCAGTTGCCAGGTCCTACTGATTCCTTCCTCACGATCCGTCTCAGGACTGTCTCTTTTCTTCGCTGCGGGCACCACAGGGGTCTGATCTGAACCTCTCTCCTAGGTGATTCCAATCACTTCCCGCCATCTTCGTTGTGGGTCATCCACGCGGCCCGCTGACACGAGACAGATTTTCCTGAAGATCTGCTGTGATTCTGTAAATCCCTCGATCTAACGGCTCACTCTTTTCTTATCGTCTCTGGAATGAAACTCAGGATTTCAGTATTCATCACCTTTGCTTAATCTCTTACCCTCCCCTTGCCTTTTCTAAATCAAATTTATTTATTTATTTATTTTATTGAAGTACAGTTGATTTTCAATGTTGTGTCCTCCTCCTTTTTAATTGTGAGAGCATTGTAGAGATCTACCCTCGTATCCAATTTGTAAGCCCACCGTACGGTATTGTAAGCTATAGTCACTGGAGTTAGGCAGACCTCGAGAACTTATTAAATATTACACAACCTATCACATGGAAGAGAATGGTCTCTGGTCTGAACTGGAAGCTCGCCTCGCCCCTCTGTGACTTTGCTTGGCCCTCACATGCCTGGGATGCCCCTGCACTCTTCCTGGGGGGGGGGGTCTCCCTCTTCCCCATGTCCTCCCACTATCTCCCTGGTCACTCTGGCTGTCCTTTCTCCTAGGCTGCAGGGTATTATGGCTGTTTGTGTCCATGGGGCGTTAGAACTGCTGGACTGTGACTTATTTACCTTGTAGCCTCACAGCTATGCTTTTTGAAACTGTTTGGTTTGTTTTTAATCCATAGAATGAGGGTAATCATTCTTCCAAAGCAAGTGTATGGGGTTAATATTATTGATAAATGCCAAGGGTACAGTGAGCTCCCAACAGAGTGTCTGGCCCACGGTGGGCAGTAAACACACAAGCACGGTCCAGAGTAGGTGGGTCATTTCAAAGGGCGGAAGTCAGGGGGAGGGAAGAAGAAACACAGGAAGGGAGGAAGGAGGGAAGGGAGGAGGGAAGGAAGGGGGTAGAAAAGCTAATTTGCTAGAACTGTCTTAACTGTTCTCCTCGCAGTCAGACCATAGTCTTCCTACTTCTCTTACGTGGTAAGCTCTGTCCCATCTCTACACCTTTACCCATTCTCTGGATTTCTCCTGAAAGAGCTGTTTCCTGGACTGCACCAGACTGCACCCAGTCCTGTGGATTCGCCTCCTGAAGCCACCACACATATACTCTAAGAGCTGTTTTCCCTTAAATTTTCCCTTACTAGTTGAGTGCCACATGTGGAAGGTCATACAGAGTCATCAGCCACCTGTGTGTTTTTATTGCACATGCTTCATGGTTTTCAGGGTCAGAGTTTCTTGCTCAGATGCTACAAAGTTTCTGTTTTAGATGCCATTCCTCCATGTATCTAATGGCCTCATTCAGTGCAAAACAACGAGGTGGCTTTGCCTTCTGCTTGATGCCTGTACATGAGGAGGCTGTCCTTGGGTCCCACCCTGTCTTTCCTGCCTCAGTACCCCTATGGTCTAAATACCTTAAGTATGTAGGTAAGATTTAGGCGGGATCTGTTTTCCCCTCCAGGTTCCTCCCCTACGTCTCCACCTGGCTGGACTGGCCTCCTGGGAGGAAACCTACAAGGCCTCCCATCCTCTGACTTACAGTTGCATTGGGTCAGTGTGTCACATCAGGAGGAGGGGGAGATGGAGTATTTCTTTTGGCTTCTCCCCTGCATGGTTGCCCAGGCTGGCTGTGGCCCAACCGAGGGTCACTGCACCTAATGTAGCCTCTTCTCTCCTGGGGGTCAGGCGGCCACCCCCTCCCTCTCCTTCAGGGGGTGCTCCTGGTCATTACTGATGCCAGGGTGCTTGTGCATTCCCAAATCTCTGCCCCAAGTTAGTAGACAGGTTATTAAACTCCCTTAACTTACAAGTGGACTCTTCCTTCCTGACAAATATGCTCTGTAAGTGCCTTGTGGATCAAACTCAGAAATATCGCATCCAGCAAAAGAAGCCCCACAGGAAGGAATGTGTATGAAGTTCAAGAACAGACAAAACTCACCTGTGGTGATAGAAGTCAGGGCTGTGGTTGTTTGTTTTTGAGTTGGGACTTGGCAGGAGGGAACTCGCTGAGGTTTTGGAAACGTTCTGTCTTGTGATTGGGTGGTGGTTATGTGCAATTGTCAAAAGTGATTGATGCAAATCAAAACTACAGTGAAGTGTCACCTCACACCAGTCATGATGTCAAAATCTTGGCTCTCTGTGAACCAATGCTGAAAAGAAGTATGGAGACAGAGATTTGGAGGAATGAGAAAAAAGGCTTTAATCTTTGCCTGCAAAGGGGGTAACACAGCAGGCTAGTGCCTCAAGAACTGTGCCCCCTCCCTGGGGAATAGGGAAAGGTTATATAGCCTGGAGCTCATGGTCTGCGGTAGGTGATAGGCTCAAAGTAATGAAGGTCTTGCATTTATTTTCTTCTGAAAATTCATGGCCAAAGCTGCTGTCAGGTGGCTCAGCAACTGGGTCTGGTGTCCCTGAAGTTACAGGCCCATGACCTTCTTTCTGAAATGAAGAGTGCTACAAGGGAGTGCAAGGAGAGAAGAAATGTCAGGTACAAAGGGTAATTCATGTGGAGTCAGAGAATAATCAGCTTTGTGAAGGACAAGTCTAGCTACAAGTGTTTGTTAGTAGTAACAGCTAAAGAATAACCAAGATTGCTTAACTCTTTCAGGCCTGTTTATGTTGTTTTCCCAGCCTGTTCATTGTTTCCTTATTTTCCTTGTTTATTGGAAAACAAAAGTTTCATTTCTATTTTTGCTGCAATGGTCAGAATGGCCATCATGAAAAAGTCTACAAATAATAAATGCTGGAGAGGGTGTGGAGAAAAGGGAACCCTCCTATACTGTTGGTGGGAATGTAAATTGATACAGCCACTATGGAGAACAGTATGGATGTGCCTTAAAAATCTATAAATAGAGTTAACACATGATCCTAAAATCCTACTCCTGGGCATATACCTAGAGAAAATGCTAATTCAAAAAGATACCTGCACCCCAATGTTCATTGTAGCACTATTTACCATAGCCAAGACACAGAAGCAACCTAAGTGTCCATCGACAGATGAATGGATAAAGAAGATGTGGTACATATATACAATGGAATATTACTTAGTCATAAAAAATGAAATAATACCATTTGCAGCAACATGGATGGACCCAGAGATTATCATATTGAGTGAAGTAAGCCAGACAAAGAAAAATATCATATGATATCATTTATATGTGGAATCTAAAAAAACAGGTACAAATGAACTTATTTACAAAACAGACATAGAAAACAAACTTATGGTTACTGAAGGGGACAGTGGTGTGGATGGGGAGAGATAGATTAGGAGTTTGGGCTTAACATATACATACTACTATGTATAAAACAGATAACCAACAAGGACCTACAGTATAGCACAGGGAACTATATTCAATGTCTTGTAATAACCTATAATGGAAAAGAATCTGAAAAAGAATATATATATATGTGTGTATATATATATATGTGTGTGTGTGTGTATATATATATATATATATATATATATATATATATATATATATATATAACAGAATATATATATAAAAAACTGAAACCAACCAACAAACAAACCCCAAAATTGTTCTTGAAACAAAATTCATCTTTGGGAAGACTTTTAAAAAATTTGGCTACAGTGTTAAGATACTGGTATATATTTTTCTGTAGGTTTATTGGTAATTTGTATTCATTTTATAAAATGTCTATTCATATCTTTTTAAAATAAATTTATTTATTTTACTTCTTTATTTTTGGCTGCATTGGGTCTTCATCGCTGTGCGTGGGCTTTCTCTAGTTGCGGTGAGTGGGGGCTACTCTTCGTTGTGGTGTGCGGGCTTCTCACTGCGGTAGCTTCTCTTGTTGCAGAGCACTGGCTCTAGGTGCACAGGCTCAGTAGTTGTGGCTCACAAGCTCTAGACTGCAGACTCAGTAGTTGTGGTGCGCGGGCTTAGCTGCTCCGCGGCATGTGGGATCTTCCCACACCAGGGCTCAAACCCGTGTCCCCTGCAATGGCAGGTGGACTCAACCACTGCACCACCAGGGAAGTCCTATTCATATCTTTAAAAAAAAGACATTATGAGAAAACTCTTCTTCAGAATAACTCAGCCTACACTTGAGAGGCAGTGAAAGGTTATCTATTTGAATAAATCAAGGAAAAAAGTCATTGAACACATACATACATTTTATTATATGTAAATTATACCCAATAAAATGTAAGTATCTAGAATTACAAGGGAAAAGTAATTTTACTGAAATACATGTAATGAAATGTTAAATGCAAGTTTGTGGAATGGATAAAAACGTCTTCCTTTTCCTCAACTACCCATCAACATTCTGTACATCCTCAGTCATGAGCCCGCAACCTGGTGGCACCTAGGGCTGCAGCATCCTTTCTTCCAGCCCAGAACTGTCTCCACTGTCCTCACGGGGCATCTACTGCACCTGTGTTAACTGCTGTATGAGCAGGTGTTGCTGAGTGCAGGCAGTGCCTCTTAGATGCTTAGAAACAGGGATGGAGACCCTGGCACAATCCCATGCACAGAGTAGACATTCAATGCTTAAAACCAAAGCCACTGCTTCTTTAATAAACAGCAAATGAATTCTTATTCTGAACTAGGCAGCAGGTTGGTGACTAGGAAAACTATTTTCATTTTTTAAATCGAGTCTCATAAAGTCAGAAGTTTCCTTGGTCCTTGGAGATTGGCAAAACCTGGCTCAACCCCTCAAATTCATGGGCTTGTGAAAGGGCTGAGTCTGCCCACGTTCTGTGACTTTTTTCCAGTGTTTTTCCATAGAGGACCCCATCTCTACTCCTGTTGCTCTTCCTGTCACCTTCATAACACCCCCGTGGGCAACTGGGCACAGAGGTCTGCTGTTTAGGTAATTTTCATAAAAAGAGAAAATCAACTCCAGCCCAGCATTGTGTGTGGGATGTTGGGTGTCAGGATGGAGACTTACCAGGATGGCTGGCCTCCTGCATCCTCCCTGTATGCCTGCCCTTGGTCCACTGACATCCTTAAGTAGGGTCTCAGTAGGTGAATTCCCTACCCCAAGCAGCCTCTAGGGAAGTAAAATCTATTCTTTCATGTTTCCCCTGCCACAGTGTCCATTTTCCCATTTCTTTTGAATTGTTTTTCAGGGACCAATCAAAGCAGGTCATTTTTCCTTTCATGAAATTTCCTGAAATTCTAATAAAAATATATTTTTCCATCTTATTACATCTGATAGTAAAGTATTTCAATCTTGTGTGGTGGCACCAATGCAGATGACCTCTCTGGGGGATGGATGAGCAAAAGACAATAAATTGTGTAATTTTGGCCTTTGGCCATCCTCACCCAATACAGCTTCTGCCTTAGATGATGGGCTGTGCTCTTCTCTGGGACTGTGCTTGGGGATCTGTTGCATGGCACAGCCGGGATGTGGGACTATCTTGTCCCTTCTACTTGAGGCTTCTCAGCCACTATGGGGCGCCTGTGGTCGGGGAAGGTGTCAGGTAACCTGGTGTGTGTTTGGATGTCGTGTATGCAGACAGAGCTGCATGAGGATATGAAGGGTCAGAGTGTAGGTAGCCGGAATTCCCAGACTAGATCTTCTCCAGCTTCTTTTACCCTCAGAGCCAAAGTCTACCGCCATGTTGGACTAACTCCTTTGGGAGTTAGGGCTTGTGAGGGGGCACCCATACTAACCAGATCTTCATTCTCTGACCTCAGTTTCTGGAGGTCCCACATAGAATTCTTCTTTTGGGGGCAATTTGTCCCAAGATGTCCATCAAGAGTTGAAGGTAAAACAAATGGAATGCAATTCCACTTCACAAAGTCTTAGGTACAATTTTGTATTTTCTTCAATCTGTCCCATAAGTACCTGGGCTCTGATGGGTTGCCTAGGAGACCATGCATGACCCTGGAAGGGAATGAGCCTCTAAGTTGTTCTGAAGATCCCTTCTGAGGAACCCAATAATGACCTCACCGGAGGACTCTGCCTGGTTGGGGGTTCAGCTTCCTGCATAAGCTTTGGGTCTGGGAATCTGAGTTTATGCTCCAAGATCTCTGTGAGGTTTGTTTCCTGAGGGTAGCAGTTTTCCTGGAGGTAACAGACTTTTATTTTCCTAAATTCACAAGAATGGGGGGCAGAAAATCTCAGCCTTTTTGTGCAAGCTGGGTTTCTTGAGCTGCATCTCACTGTCAATCATTTTCTTTCCACTTTGCTCTAGCTGGATCTGATTTTCCAGATTAAAATCATGAGGGGTTGGTATCCAGCTTACTGCCAAAGCCTGGGGAGGTTTTACCATGATGTCTTTTCTCCTTCCTGTTGGTGCATGTTCAGAAACCTGCCATGTGGATGCCAGCACCATCCACAGACCTGCAGGCCTGTCTGAGTGCTCTTTGACCCTGGAGACAGAGAGATTCATGACTTTTGACTATGTGCAATTTCTAATTCTGGATGGACCACACAATTTTTCTATTCATCACCATTGCTTCTCTACGTCTGAGACCTGTCTCCCTTGGAGCATTTCAGTGACATGTCCTAACTGTGGCTCAAAATCTTCCTCTTCAATCTGGCACTGTTTGCCCCCAGATGCCTTATCTGGGCTAGCATCCATGCACCTGTGGCCAGCGATTCCAGGCTAGCTTGATAGTTACCCCTTAACAGGAGGCCGGGCTCTGGAGCAGTCTGTCTCAGCAAACAAAGCAGGATGAAGACCCTTCTCAGTTATCTTGAGCTGGGTGATCATGGGTCTCTTCTCCTCTTTTAGGACTGAGTGTCACTGGAAGCTGTGTTGACCCCCAATCTGTAGGGTTTCCTCTGGTTGGCTAGTTGATAAGTTCATTTCTTGTCCTGTGTTGCTCTGGCCAGGGTACCAGCAAATGCTCTGTGTGTATTGCTCTCTCTACCTGCCTGGATAGGAACATCACTCCCTCACATTTTCATGCTGGTCTTGGGGCTATGTGACCACTGTCCTCTGACCCAAGCATCGCCACTCTCCTCTGACCCAAGCATGAAACTGGTCCCTGCAGGAACAGTCATCTTTCTCCCCTTTTGGCAATCAGGATAAGGGTGCCCTTTGGCTTAGCTCTAGGGTAGTAATTTCATCCACACTGCATTGCACTGGGGTCCTGTTTTTCAGCTTTAAGATCCTAAACCTGTGCCCCAGTGTTACTCAGCTGTCACTTGGGTCTGCACCGCCTCCTGAATATCTAGGTAAATGAGACTCTAATCTTCAATGTCATGGATCTTGTGAGCTCAGAGCTCTCTGAACAATTGCTGTGAATTCAAAACTTGAGTCCTCAGGGTCTCCATATGGGCCTCTTTGATGACCTGGATGCAAATCTTTGCCTGTTCAGAGCTTTCCTCCAAAATTTTTACTCAAGCCAAGCTGATACTCTGCCACTTCTGTGTTTTTTGTTTGGTTTTCTGTTTGTCTTTGGTAGAGAAGAGCTGCTATAGGCCAGTCAGCTCTGTCTTGATGAATACAGTTTTCTCTCTTTCCTTAGACAAGTATTTTTAAGTTGGACTTGGCCGTGATCACCAATATTATTTCATACTCAATTGCAGGCAATATTTCCGGCATGGAGTAGGTTTGAGTTTATGAGCAAGGGGGTTTGCAATGCTTATTTAACAGTATTTGGCTTAACAGATGTTACCTAAACGTGGATAAGTAAGGGAAATGAAAACTAAACCCCTTATTTTCACATTCATGTGATTTCATGAAAAGCACATTGGCTTTTTTTCCTACTCCTCAAAATTCTTTTTTATTCAAAGAATTGCATTTTTATTATTAAGTATCACTGTATTCATATTGTAAACAAGATTTATAGTATGACTTAAATAGCTAATACGTACTTAGTTGTAATGGCTCTGTTCAACTTTCCAGCTATTTTTAATCACCACTTAATGCAACCCTGACATTAACACTGAATATATATATTTCATACTAAGTTATTTTTCTAGAAGTCATTCTGCTTCCTAGAAAATGTTCCTTCCAGAGATTCTGTCCAGAAACCTGGACATGGTTCTTCATAGGGATTTCTGCTGAAAAGTCTTTTAATTAAAATTTAACCTATATCGTTGTAGAAACAATCATCATCATCATCAAATTTGCATTCTAAACTTTTTCATGAGTCCTAGCATAAAGCACCTGTAATAGCTTTCTGTTCTTTTCCTGGCCAAAAAAATGTTCTCTCCATAGCTTTACGGTAAAAGAATGTAATGCCCCACACAATTTAAAATCATAATCTACTCTTGTTTAATGGTATTTTATTGCCTTTATCTCCATTTATCTATAAATGCATTTTTAAACATAAGATGTCCATACCTTTTTGTCTTCTTTTTTACTCACTCACACTAGAACACATTTCAATGTTTCTCTAGAGCCTTCATAAATGTAATTCTTAATGCCCATAATCTATCTTTCTATCTGCATCTTAACAATCAAAACTTTTATTTCCCCTCTGACATCTACAAACACATTCAGTCAAAAAGCTGCTTTTAGCCTGTGGTTTCAGGTAAGACTGCCCGGGTCTGATAGTAAACTTGGCTCTGCAGTGGTTCTCTGACTTCGGGTAAGTTATCCTCACCCCACTGTTCTCATCACAGAAGCCTGATAATAATAGTGCCACGTCATAGGACTGTTGTGAAGATCAAATGTGTATTATGTGAAAAGCTTTTGGATCAGCGCCTGGCACAGAGTAAGCCCTTAATAAATGTTGTCTATTATTCTTTTCTCGTTTTTATTCTTATTTTTTGCAAACATCTCCATTAGAAATTACCTAGTTCCCCAGGCTGGCCTAATGTCTGCTTGGGTTGTGTAATGCATACTCTTAATTATTTTCATTCTTCACAGTTTATGGAGAATCCCTTGGAAATTCTCTACTCCCTGATTTAAGTGGCTTTCCAGGTAGAGTAAAATAAAACGATTTTGTGTGGAGGTGAGCTGGCCCCCTTGCATTAATTACAGAAGTAACAATAGTGTTCCCTAAGAAAGTAGGTGTTGGTTTTTGAAAATTTACATGAAGATTGCTTTGTGGCATATGTTTGTTTGACAACAAGAAATTTTATTTCTTCATAAGTAGATGCAAACCAAGAACGTAGAAAGTCACATAAAGGGTTATGTGGAATCACAATCACTGCATTGTTCTGAAACTCACCCAGCTGAGTTTCTGAACGAATTGGTCTTCAACAAATTTACTATTAACCAATACCCCTATAGCCAGCTATATCACTTACTAGGCCCAGTTAGACCATTATGAAGTTTAGCAAGTTGAAGTTTACTTCTCTGTCTCAAATTTTCTCTTATCAAATTAAGAGAAACCCTGCTGAATTTCGCAGGGAAATAAAGTGTTTTGAAATGTAAATATAACTATAGATGCATACATAAAATAAACTATAAAGTGCTCTGCAAATATCTTATTAAAACTATGCATTTTCTTTGAAAGGTCAAGAGATTATTTTAATTCACATTTTTAGGAAGCTTATTTTCAATTAAAGTTAGGATTGGTGGTCTTTGTGAGCGAGGAAAAGTCTACTCAGTTGTAGGTTTCATTCATATGATAGAGAACCCCTGTTCATATCTCTATATAATATAATGCTGTCTTTTCAAAGAAGGCTTTATTTTTCAAAGACCACCTGTGTAAGCAGGTGAGAAGAGCAAGATCACAGACCTTCTCTCACTGTGTACTGATGACATACTTTGGGTGAATTCCATTTCAAATCAGCAAAGACATAGTGGATTTGAAATTAGAAGACCTACATTTGCCTTTGGTTCTCCTGAGTAATCTCGGCAAATCAATGAATCTCTCCCTTCCACCTTGCCCTTCTGTCTTCTCACTTATTTCCTCTAAAACACATTGCATGTCTGAATTTTCCAGAAACCTACCCACTTTTATTCTGAGTCTCGTTGGATGCAAATATAACCATTTTGTAGTTATAACTATAAAAACTATAAACATAACCTTTCTAACTAGCTGTATTTCTTTGTAGCAGTCTCTTGGAATCACAGAAATAAATTTTGTTTCAAATATCAGAGATTATCAGTTCTCTGGTTTCTTTGCATATTAATTGAATGCTAAGCTTTAAATAGAAAACATGATACTTATTTAGAAGTTTTCTTTCATGCACTTAGATTCTATTAAAGACTTAAGAAATTATTCATTTTTAAGGAAAGAAGAGGATATTTTAAAAGTACAAAACATTATGAAAAAATAGTTTGTTATAGATTGAATTGTGTCCCCCAAATTCATATGTAGAAGTCCTAACCCCTGGTATCTCAGAATGTGATCTTACTTGGAAACAGGGTTATTGAAAATGCAATTAGTTAAGATGAAGCCATCCTGGGGTAGAGTGGGCTCCTAATCTGATATGACTGGTGTTCTCATAAAAAGGGGAACTTTGGACACAGACACACACCTGGAGAACACCAGAAGATAAAGGCAGAGATCTGGGTGCTGCTTCTACAACCCGAAAAGAATGTCAAATATTGCTACAAAACCACCTAAAGCTGGGAGAGAAGCACAGAACAAAGTCTCCCTCTGAGCTTTCAGAATGATCCAACCCTGCCGAAACTTTGATCTCCAACTTCTAGCCTCCAGAACTCTGAGACAATACATTTCTGTTATCTAAGCCACCCACTCTGTGGTAGTTTGTTAGGCAACTCTAGCAAATTAATACAGATTGTAGTACAAGGAAGTGGGGTACTTCTGCAGGGAATACCTACAAATGAGAAAGTGGCTTTCGAATTTGGTAATAGAGTCTTGAGGTGCTTGATAGAAAAAGCCTAGATTGCCTTTAGGAGATTATTGGTAGAAATAAGATTGTTAAAGGAATTCTAGTGAGGTCTCAGATAGAAATGAGGAACGCTATTGGAGACTGGAGGAAAGGCAGTCCTTGTGAAAAGGTGGCAGAGGACTTGGCTGGATTGTGTTTTGTTTTCTGGAAAGTGGAACTTGTGAGCCATGGACTCGGGTATTTAGCCAAGGAGATTTCCAAGTGAAATGTTGAAGGTGTGATCCGGTTGCTTCTTGCTGCCCGTGGTAAAATGGGAGTGGACAGCGATGAATTGAAGAGGGACGACTAAGCAAGCAGTGCTCTGGAAGCAGGGCCAAGGGTGTAGCTGGACAACCTTTGCTAAAGAGATTAGGTCTGTGGCTTGTGGGTCCAATCAACTGTCTCAAGGGAAAAGCTGCCAGCTTGGACTGAAGGGGACAGAGTAGGGATGAAATGAAAAAAGGTTGCTGGACTTCTCAGATTCTACAGGCAAGAACTGAGCTGATAGTGCTATTCAGCTGCAAACAACTGTTGTCCTTCAAGAAAAAGGAAGAATGACTCAAAGGCAGCTTAGAAGATGGTGAGGCTACCTCTTGCTCCATTGTAGTGTACCTGTCTTTCTTTTTCAGTGTCCCTCTAGACCAGTATAGTTAGTACCTCTTTGCTTTCACTTTGGGAGGGCAACAATATACCTAGACAGTCATGCCCCAGAGGTTCACAGAAGCCCCTTCTATTTTTCCTAGGTCCTTAATACTTAAATGATCTAAATTTCCCTTGTGAGACACATGACAATTCACTGCTACAACACCCTGAATCCTGCCAACCTCCTGCCCCTACAAGAAGAAGGGAAATTTCATGGCTGTCTTACCTTGGGGAACTTTCTGTACCTCACTCAGATTTACTAGAGACTTCTACTGAGAATGCCAACCTGACATCATTTATGTGTGGATAATTCCTCAAAGGTGAAATTGGAGCTTATCAGGAGAATATGCTATTTCCAGTGAAAGCTGTCCTTTAGAACATGGTTCTCTACCTGAGGTAAAATCAACCCAGCTTTTGACAAGTAAGTGAAAAACTCATTGCACTTACTTGTCAACTAGCCAAAGAACAGAGAACAAGCGTATACAGTTGTCCTTCAGTATCTGCAGGGAATTGGTTTCAGGACTCCGCCCCCATATAATCAAGTCTCATATTAAAATGGGGTAGTTTTTACGCATAACCCACGTACATCCTCCCATATGCTTTAAATCATCTCTAGATGACTTATAATACCTAATGTAATGTAAATGTTATGCAAATAGTTGTAAGTACAATATAAACTCTATGTAATAGTTGCCAGCATGCAGCAAATCCAAATTTTGCTTTTTGGAATGTTCTGGAATTGTTTCCTGGATATTTTTGATCCACAGTTGGTTGAATCCATGGATGTGAAAACCATGAATGTGGAAGGCCAATTGTATACAGATATCAGGTATGATTTTGGAGTAGTACATGACTCGGGGATGCTTTGGAGGAAAAGGCTTTTTTGCCTTTTCTGAAGTTCCTATCAAAAGTGGACAAGTTAAGGAACTTTTAGATGCATTCTAAAACAGTTTTAACCCAGGTAACAATCTTAACTAAACCCTCCAAGTATTTAACCAGGTCATTATAAAATGTCAATGATTAGTCACTGATTTTAGAAAGGAAGAACAGAAAAAAGTGGGTTGCACCCTTCACTCATATAAACTCTGGCAATACCAAGATGGCTACCTGGTGGTACCAGATTACTTCAAATAGATACTAGCTAAATTTCTCCATGAAACCATTTATTACGGTACAGACAAATGGGTCACTATCTTAAATCAACATCTGTGTGGAAACTTTCAAAAGACAGTTAAAGTTATTTTGAGGTCACATGTCACCTGTCAGGAACATAATCCTGGAAAAACTGTAAAGGAACATAGCCAGAAACAAAACCCCAGGATCCTTTGAACACCTTAAGATGGATTTGGTACAATTTCCAGCCTCCATGGGATTTGAATATATTTTAGTTGTTGTATATTTATTCTCAGGATGGGTTGAAGCATTTCCTTTTCAAAAACTACAGATATTACAGTAGTGAAACACCTGCTTGATTTTGTGTTTTAACCTGGGCACAGCAATTTTTATACTAAATTACTGAAGCACATAGTTTCTGGGAACAATTATAGAATTATAGAAAAACTCCGTAAGGCATTACCTGTTACTCAATAACTATATTGCTCTTACCATGCATGATCATCTGGAATGATTGGTTTCTTAGGCTGTTTGATAATTGGATTAGTAAGTTAGTTAAGGAAGTAGGAAATTCTTATTATAATGTAGTGGAAAAACTGGTCTAAGAATCAGAGACCTTGATTCTTCTATTTTATCTTTAGCTAATGATGGGCAAAAATGTTTTACTCTCTGGGCTGCAATTTTTTCAGCTTAAAATGAAGCTTTGGGGACAGAAAGTCTCCTAGATTTCTAACCCTAAAATTCTGTATCTTGTAAAATAAGACAGGATGTTAAGTTCGAATTTTCATTTATTTTGCTTATTTCAGCCATATATTATTGCAAGTTTTGAATCATATTCTGAAAAAGTTGAGCATGCCTGAAGGAGTATTTACGAGGCAGAATAATGCTGACTTAAAATATGGCCAAAAAAACTTAAATGTAATAAAATTCTCTCTCTATTTTTATATACAACTGGTCATCCCAGGCTAACTCATCACAATTATTTCTTACTTCTCACAAATATATTGTCAATTAATTTTACTCTGCCTTGGTTCTTTAATTATTTAGGTATGATGTATTTTATGTGTGCATTATGAATTCTTTTCTCTAACGCACTAGGGAGATATGGTGTAGTGTATGGGCTTGTGTGTCAGACACAACTAGGTCAAAATCCTAGCTCTGGCACTCACTAGCTGATTTATCAGGACAATTTATTTATTGGCTCTAATCCTCATTTCTTTCTCTAGTGAAGGATAATGAAGATGACATCATCAATGTGATGACATCATCGATCAGTATGATGACATCATATTGTAGTCTTTGTAAGGAATAAATGCAATAATGCAGAGCAGACTGAGTTCCCATTGCATTCTCAATCAATGCAAGCCCTTCCCCTTCTGCTGTGTTCAAGGGGGCTTCCTGAGTCAAGCAATTCTTTCTTTTTGTAAACACTACACCACTATAATCAGCAGTTTTTATAGTAGGAGCTTCATACAGGCTGATGGTTGGAGCGAAAGATTGCTCAATACCTAGAAGGATCATAGTTTTGAAGAATTTTTTTCTTTTTGTAGTTCAGGGGAACAAGAAGGGGGATCAAGCCAATAAAATGTAAATATCATGGGAAACACACAGAAGATGGGAGACTTCTTGTGAAGGGTGAAATATGATAGTGAGTGTGCTCTCTGGATAGACCAGAAAAACAATGCTTCTCCTCTGGTTCATCTCTGCAAGGTGGAAAAACTGTAAAAATGTGCATTATTTCCTAGAAAATTATGATGGAAATGCTGTGGATTTGTGCATGAGGACTTAATGGATTCATCATGGTTTATTCCATTACAATAAACACCAAAGAGAGTAATAATGGTACACCATTTATTTTGTAGTATCGTCAACATTTTTATATGGTAGATGGAATCTCCACAGGCTTGCTAATGGTACATAGGCCATACAACCTTTGCACAATAATGTTAACCTCTATCTGAAACAGTGCAGTCTTCTGGGAGTTGCATAAGTGGTCTGGTTCTTAAATCTCTAGGAGAATAACAGAAATGTAACCAAAGGCCTCTGGGAATTTCTTTTTCAGAACAGATGACCATCAATCAGCAAATACTTGTTGCTTGTGTACAATTTATAGGTCTTCGTCCTGGTCCTGTATGAGTATGTGTATATGAGCGGGCATGATTACACCAGGTACTTCGATTTAACAAGTCAGACGCGAAGTCAATGTATGCAAAATGCCGAAATCTGAACTGAACTTCCTTGTTAGGCTCTATTTTGTTTTACTTTAACTGGAATTCTAAACAAACTTATTTTTTTAGTTAACTCCTAAAAAACAAGTATTAATGCATTGAAAATGAATAGATTAGAAATGTTCAAGTATTTTCGATGATGAACCTGGAATGAAAAATATTTTATAACACTGAAGGGACTGTTGCTCTTTTTC
Organism: Aethalodelphis obliquidens; assembly: GCF_003676395.1. Taxonomy (NCBI): domain Eukaryota; kingdom Metazoa; phylum Chordata; class Mammalia; order Artiodactyla; family Delphinidae; genus Aethalodelphis; species Aethalodelphis obliquidens. The sequence goes on along the minus strand of NW_020837991.1, from coordinate 8,911,608 downwards.
TCTCTCCCTCCCTCTCCTGGTTTCATTCTTCCTCCTCTCTTCTCTCTTGTCTTCACTTTTTCCTTTCCCCAAGTTTGAGATATGCTTTTCTCCTTGTCAAATGAATAGCTGTATCATAAAATACAGCAGCTCTTAAGCAGGAAGGAATTTCAGGATGTCACCACATCCAAGCCCATAGTTTCAGATCCAGTTGTCCTTGAAAGACCCTTAGATAATTGTTCTTCTAGTTGTTAGACCTAACTGCCTCAATCTCAGCATAAGCAGTAATGAGGGAAAGTAAATTTCTATAGGGGAGAATGCCTACAAAAATAACCTTGCTTTAGGTTGTATGGTAAGGCCCATCCCTGGAATTACAAAGGAAGATTCAATGCCAACTGTTCATGCATATACGAAGCAATCGGCACATATAATATTCTCATGATTCCACAGCCTTGCGTATAACACATGGAGTGATTTATCTCATTATAAACCACGATAAACCAAACAAACCTCTGTTTGCATTCCTTCCCAACTGCAAGAATAATGATCATTGGGAAAAATTGAATGTTTTCTCCATTTCAGCATACTCAGAGTAATGCAATGTAGAATATGATTCAAATTGAGTAGTTCCCATGTAAAAATGAAGCATACTATCCCATGCCTAATACATTAAACCGTGCCCGTGTCAAAGGAAATATTCTGTTGTGAGTAATGAGCAAGAATTTTCAGAGAACTTAGCTGAGGCTATGGGTAAAAACTTAAAATAAAGAGCTGCAAGTTTCCTTTCAGCCCTGGAACTCTTGCAGTTTTCCATTAAAATGAGTCCAAGTGGAACTTGGCAGAGTAGCAATGGAGCATTTAAATCAGGAGAATGGTGCAACAGTTGTGAACATACGGTGGGTTTTTAAGCATCAGAAACAGGAATTCCTTTTGCCATGCAATAGCAGAACATTCTGTTATTTTTGTAAATGCATTGATCAACTCTATCGGGACAGAAGGATATTGGGACTGAAGATGGATCAGAGTTATTTCAACCTAGGAAAAAATATCAAAAGGTGGTTTCTGTTAAAGTTGATGCAGGGAAATTTCCAGTGATCCAAACTACTTTGACCTGAGTACTCACCAGTCCCAGTTACCTTGGTAGGACTCACAGACACCAAAGATGGGAGAGCAGCAAAGTCAGCCTGGAAATTAACATTGACCCTCTGCTCAATATTCATAGTAACCTAAATGGGAGAAGAATTTGAAAAAGAACAGATACATGTATATGTATAACGGAATCACTTTGCTGTACACCTGAAACTAACACAACATTGTTAATCAACTATGCTCCAATATAAAATAAAAATTTAAAAATAAAAGAAAACGATTGCTTTAAAAAATAAAAAAAATAAAAAAAGTAATAAAAAATGTGTAGCTTAGTGGTAATGTCCATATAGTTATTCTTAAAAATGTTTTAATTAATTAATTAAAATTTATTTTATTTTTTATTGAAGTACAATTTATTTACAATATTGTGTTTGTTTCTGGAAATTTTAAATTTATTATTATTATTTTTTTTAGATGATAGTGGCTACAAGCCTATATTATAACCTAAAAGGAACATGTTACACTCCGATGATATTAGACTTCTGTAATGAAGAATGATAAATTGGTCAGGGAACGGAGATATTTTGCTTTCAAAGTGGGGATGAGGGGGTCGCATGGCAGTCAAATGAGCACAGGCTTTGAAGTTGGCTAGGGCAACTTCAAGCTTCCCTGCCTCCTGAGGCAAATCATTTAGCCTTTCTGAGATGCAGTTTCCCTATCTGTCAGAGACCATGCTAATCCCAGTGGTTAGACATAATGTAGGAAAGCATGGGACATAGGTAATCAATACGTGTGTTATAATTGAGAAAGTGTCTGGTGAATGCATAGTACCAACTAAATTGCAGGGGCAGTCAAAACTGCATAAGATGCTAATGTGAGACCATTTATGTGCAATTGACTTGATCATTTAAATAATACTTACCAATAAATAGAGCCTTTTCCCACAACAAGTAACTTCATAAGGCAAAGCTTAACCAGATTCCATCTGCAGGTATTTGAAAATATTTCTTAATTCTGAGCACTCTGGCACCTGGTTAGGACAGGGAAGTGGTGGAATGCTGGAGCCCAGCTTCTTGGCTTCCAATCTTTTTCAGGTTCTTTTCCCCTATAGGTCATTACAGAACATTGAGTAGAGTTCCCTGTGCTGTAGAGTGGGTCCTGGTTGATTACTGATTTTGTTTATAGTAGTGTGTATATATTCATCCCAACCTCTTAATTTATCCTCCCTTCCCGCTTCCCCTTTGGTAACCATAAGTTTGTTTTTATACAGAGTAGTTTTTATCTCTTAATTCCATATCTCTATCTTGGCCTTCCCCCCTTCTCTTTCCCCACAAGTAACCACTAGTTTGTTTTCTATATTTGTGAGTGTGTTTCTATTTTGTTATATATATTTTTTTGTTTTATTTTTTAGATTCCACATATAAGTGATAACAAACAGTATTTTTCTTTCTCTGTCTGACTTATTTTGCTAAGCAAAATACTCTCTAGGTCCATCCACATTGTTGCAAATGGCAGAATTTCATTTTTGTTTTTAAACATCTTTATTGGAGTATAATTGCTTTACAATGGTGTGTTAGTTTCTGCTTTATAACAAAGTGAATCAGCTATACATATACATATGTTCCCATATCTCTTCCTTCTTGCATCTTCCTCCCTCCCACCCTCCCTATCCCACCCCTCTAGGTGGTCACAAACCACCGAGCTGATCTCCCTGTGCTATACAGCTGCTTCATTCTTTTTTATGGCTAACATTCCATTGTATGTATATATACCACAAATACTTTCTCCATTAATCTGTTGATGGACACTTGGGTTGCTTTCTTATCTTGACTGTGGTAAATAATTCTGCTATGAACATTGGGGTACATGTATTTTTTGAATTATCTATTTGCATGATTAGTTTCTAAATTTTTGTAGTGTTATCAGAGAGCTCAGTGAATGTAGGCTAATCGTAGAGTGTATTGATGTCTTCTTTGTGGCAAAATATATGGTCAAATAAAAATAACATTTCCTGGACATCTAGTTTCATGATGTAGAGTTTGAGACAGCTATTAGACATAACATGTTAACCAGGTAATTCAGATTTATAACAGTCTACTTTATTGTTTTCTACCTTTTCTTGATGGCCAGAGAAAGATGAGTAAAAGCATCATATGGTTCTATGTTTCCATTTGTCTCCCTCATTGTTGTTGCTTCATAAATGTTTGTGTGTCCTGTGTGAAGATTTATGACAGACCTTCCTGTGGATGATGGCTTCTGTCACTAGTAAGTTCACTTCTTGGCTTCACTTACTGTTTTATGCTTTTCATTTAATGAGGACTAATATTCATCGATGAGTCCTGATTTCTTTTTGTTTCCATCTGCTTTTATGTTGTTACCCATCACTTTTCTTTCAAAATTTCTGAGTCTTTTGTTTGTGTCTTTTGTTTACAGCATGTGGATGGATTTCATGTTTTACACAATCTAAGAAATATTTTAAAAGGTGAGTTCATCTCATTAACATTTATTGATATGACAGTTGTATTCGATGTGTTCATTTTTGGTTAACCTAGATTTTCAGTTTGTTTTCTACCTTTTGGTACATATTTTGTGTTTACTTTGCTTTGTGCATGTTTTCTTTCTGAGAACCTGGAAAGTTTATGCTCTGTTTTCAGTTTTTGTTAATATATATTGTTGTATTGTTTGTGTTCTGCTGTTATTGTTTTTTCATAACTTTTAATAATACACTTAACCTTAAGTTCCTTGAATTATGAGACTCTGGTAGCATCTATTGTTGTCTCCCCTGTGAAAGATGAAATAATTAGTGCAGATATAATTCCTTTCACTGCCTTTTGCTTCTTTGACCTCTGACTTTTGACTTTTTCTTTTCTACTTTCAAGGGGAAACCCATCCCCACCTCTCACCTTCCAACCTCTGCCTGTACCCCTAGTACCATGACCTGACCGTAATGCCATACAGAATTATCTTCATAGAATAAACAGTGTGTGCAAACTTCCATTTCTTGATTTTCAGTATTAAACAGTACCCATTGAGTCTCTGGTATGAAAAAAGAGCTAATCAAAAAGTAACCATCCTCTAATTTTCTTCCAAAAGCTGAACCAGTATGGGTACTTTTACTGTTGTTTTGTAACTTCACTGGCCTGTTTTTCTTAGTTTTCATATACTGTAGGTTAGGGTTATAGCTGTTTTAGGGGACTATTTGGGGGGCATGTATACTTGTATATGTGTATTATGTCAGTATAAAAATCATAAAATTATGTCAGTATAAAGCTTTACATTGTTTTATATTCTATAAATATATTTTACATTTTACGTATTATATTTTATATCATATAATATTATATATTATATAAGCCATTTTCTATTTTTTAGATTGTGGTAATATATGTATAACATAAACTTTACCATTTAACCATTTCAAAATGTAAATTTAGTGGCATTAATACATTCATAATTTTGTGCAATCCTTACCACTATCTAGTTCCAGAAGATTCCCCAAAATAAACTCCCTCATCCATTAGGCAGTCACTCCTCATTCTCCTCTTCTTCTAACCCCTGGTAACAACTAATCTGCTTTTTGTCTCTAGTGATTTGCTTATTCTGGACATTTCACATAAATGGAATCACACAAAGTGTTGCCTTTTGTGTGTCTCCTTTCACTTAGCACATGACCTAGTGATGCTACTTCTAGTTATATACACAGGTGTTCAAACAAAACCTGTACACAAATGTTCATAGCAGTATTATTCACAGTAGCCAAAGGGTGAAAACAACCCAAATTTCCATCAACTGCTAAAGGGACAATCAAAATGTGATATATCCATATGATGGAATATTATTCAGCCATAAAAGGAAATGAAGTACAGATACATGTTGCAAAACGGATGAACCTTGAAAACCATTATAGGTTATTTATAATGTTATTACAAATTATTTGCATATTAATAGAAATTGTATATCTCTATCTGGGAGACTTTGGCTTCTGTGTTTCAAAACCCTAAAGCATTAGAGAAAATGATTTAGAAAGGCAGGCAATGTGCCCCTCACTATCACACCCTCTCTCTGGACTAGAAACCATTTCCTCAAGAGCTGGGAGTTGATGAGGCTGAGGGTAGTGGATGAGAGTTAAGAGTTTGTGCAACCCAGAGAAGGGGTTCTGTGCCTGCCCCCTTACCTTGTTCCTTGTCCCGGGCAGACAGAAGACCCAGAGAGCTCTGGAGGAAGCAAGAACAGAGGAGATGTACACTCCCCACAGAGAATGGAGGAAAGTGGCCGCCTGCAGAGAGGGCGTGCTGCACGGCGCCCGGTGCATCTCAGCCAGGGCCAGCCTGGCCACAACTCCTAGGCCCCATTGTGACCCAGAAACAGCAATGTGATGGCCATGCCCTTAGGTCTCACCTGAGAGTATCAGAGAGAACCAGGAGGGAGTGAGCGAATGGACCCTGGGGCCAACTTGTAGTAGCAATCTGTGTGTACAGATGGCTGAGCATCTTTGGGGCATGGACACAGCAATCTCTCTGTGGACATGTAAATCTATTCTATTATAGCTGGCTCCCCACTGCTTTCCCTGCTTCCTTGATAAAAACAAGGTATAAACACATCTCCTTGGTATTACACAAATCTCTGGAACTTGGACGGCCTTGGGGGAAGTCTGAGTGAAACCAAAATCAGCTGAGATGAATTTTCCACCATTTCATTGGGTGAAGTTTTAATTATTAGAGAAAAATAAAAAGAAGGATCATTTCTTTTTGATATCTAGGTTTTTGTAATTATACTTAATCTCTTTATACAGATGTCAACAGGGTTTCTTTCTTCAATTTCCAATTTCAGTTTTTGTTGTTGTTGTTTTCTGTTACTTCCAGAGAGGAAATTGAAATAAATGCTTTATTCCAGCTTATTTAATTGGAAGCGCCACATGAACTATTTTAAAAACATTTGGATTAAAAAGTATATAGATAGATAGATAGATAAACTGAATCACTTTGCTGTACACCTGAAACTAATACATTATAAACTAACTATACTTCAACTAACAAAGAGAGAATAATATAAAATATGATAAAATGAATCCATATAAAAGCTTTTTGATAAAAATAAAGAAAAAGTAATATTGCTAAGGTCAAGTTCTTGGATTGTCTAAAGGGTCTTATTTGATTTTTCTAAACTTTTCCATCAGACAAAGTTTATTTGGGAAGAGACAATTAGCTGCATAGGTAAAGACTTACCATGTGTGGTTTGCAAGCGGAAAAGAAGGAAGCCAACACCAGGAAAGATGTCCTCCCTCACTGCCTTGTATCTAGTTGTCCTAGGTTGTCTTCAGCTCATGGTTGAAGAAGTATATCAGTTGAAGGTATATGCTGTTGTGAAGAAGAGTTCTCCAAGATATCTTAATGAAAACTAAACATGCAAACTCAGAGAAGATACATGCAGGGATTATGAAAGTTTAACTAGAGAAACCCAAATGAGAATGAATATATTGACTTCAAAGAAGCAACCCCAAAGAAGCTTTGCTATATTTGAAGACAAGATGCCCATCCAGGGTCCATGCTGGGCAAACTTGAATGATCTGGAGGGACAGAGTCAGTTCGGGTGCAGGCCAATTGATGAGGTCCTTATCATCAAGTCTGAACAAAATGAAACAAAGTCAGTCATTCACTTGGGCAAACCAGTGGTTTTTTGAGCTCAGTCTGCAATCCGTTTTGGAGATTGGCTCATCATTAGGATGTTACACAGTGGAGTGACTTGACCATTTTTCTCCTCTCCAGCTGTTTGTTATTGTTTAGACACCCTCTTTATGTTAGATATAAAATTACCTAACAAGGTAAAATGGAATGATGTTATCTTTTTAATAAATGTGTAACGGCCATGCTGTTTTCAGCCACAGTGATTGAGCAGCCCATGTTTGCGATCCAGAGAAATCATTAGAGATGCCATGGATGGGTCTCTCTTCTGGATACCTTTGGGAGGGAATGGTGGCGGTATGGTGTCACCGGGAGTGAACATTACTATGTCTTTCGTCTTTCTTTCAACAGGGCCTCATTTACACTGTGAGAATTTCCTAAGAGAGTGTCCTCTCCCCTTTTTCAAGACATTCTGAGATGCCCTGGGGAAGGATTGGCACCCAGTAGTCAGTTGTTCTGCCCAAGAGGAGCAGCAGCAAATTCAGTGGCTGTTTTGACTCACGTGTACAGCTGATATTCTTGGAGGCTTTCCAGTGGGTCTGTAACGTCCATGCAATCTCTGATGATATGGAGGAGATACCCAAGGCTCACGCAGGAGGAGACTGATGTGGTGGAATGTGTGAAAGCTTGGAGCCAGGCAGGTCCATGTTCAAATCAAGTGCTCCAGGACTTATTACCTCTATGGCCTGGCATGAGTTTTGGAACTGCTCTGAGCTCTAGATTTCCCTATGGGAATAGAAATAACTCTATCCCCAAATTTTCAATGAAATCCATACATGTACTGAATATCTGCTATGTACCAGAGTCAAGTTGGAGAGACAGATTTACTTTTATTCATTCACAAATATTTGGTGAGAATCTGTTATGTGCCAGGCCACTAAAATGAATGTCAAAAAAAGAAAAAGGATTGCAGGAGAAAGTGATAAATACATGGATAGAGATGACTTCCAGGTTTATAGAAGAGTATAGAAGGACTGGTGAGATCAGGGAAAGCTCACAGAGAGGAGCTGCTGGCCCGTAGCTCTGAATGAGGAAGAGGAATATTCCAAGTGGGGAACTGACCAGGCTCCACTAGTGAGGGTGTGATGGAGAGAGAGGCCCAGCCCCCAGTCCAGGAGCTTCTGGACTCCTAAGCTAGTGCTCTTTTTCACTGCCATATTCTTCATCTTGGTTTGAGCTTTAAAAGATTAGATGCTAAATATGATAATTGAGGTATTTAGGAAAGAACATATAAAACCACAAATGAATCAAATATGAAGAACCGTTTAAAATGCAGGCTTCCATCTGTCTCTCATAGCCAGGAATGACATTCTGATGCTCTCCTTAGAGGATAATGTGTAAGTTAAAAAAATTAATATTAAAGCCTCAATTATGGGGGATGGGATGGAGAGAATGCATTACATGATAAGAATTATTTAAGTCATTGAGATAATAAAACCTTCATTCTCATAACAAGGATGAGATAATGAGATGTTAATCCTTCCAAGATTTCACAGATTTATTATTCTAATGAACTCTACTTGACAGCTTTGAACTGTATATAAAAACGTATTAATCTTTGGACAGACATTGAGATTTTTCTTCCTCTCCATAGAGGTGTACAATGGAAAAGTTATGGCTGAAATTGCTCACTGAAATTTTCTTCATGGCAGAGTGCCATGTTGAGGATATGTATCTCTACCATCCTGACTTTATTGAATTAAACTGTGGAAATAAAACTCTGCAAAGAAGAAATTAGAGGCCTAATGATGGAGGAGATTAACTGACATATGGGTCCAGTAATAAAATTAAACACAAATGGTAGAGGCTTTTATCTGGCAGATCAGCAGGATTCTGTCTTGTTAATTTAACGGCCTTGTTAATTTCACAAATATGTTCTGAACATCTATTTTGTGCCAGGCACAGTGTTGGTGCCAGGGACACAAAGTTAACTAGGATATGGCTTCTGTCCTTGAGGATCTCAGCTTGTAGGGAGCATGGACCCCCAGCCAGGCAAGGAGGGAATTGAGTACTGAGATGGTCAAGGGATAGGAAAAGGGGCAGAATGAACAGATTGGAAGTCTTGAGGTAGTTAAAGAATTGTGGGAGCTGGGATACTAGAGAGAATTAACAAGAGTACAGAAGGTGGTGGTTAGGGAGTGAGATGCTTGAAATAAAAACATAGGATGAGGTGAAATTATTGGTAATGTTTACAGCAGTGTTTTTCACACGTTTCTGACTATGACTCAACCGACGAGAGAGATATTTTGTATCTCTACCTAGTACCCATGTATATCATTGAAACAAAGTTTCATGAAATAATTCTTACTCTTCCTACTGGAAATGGCTTCTGATATTTCCTGTTCTACTTTATTTTGTTTACCTAACTAAATATAGATTTTATGACTCACTAATAAGTTGTCACTCTAGTTGGAAAATCACCAGGAACGGGTGGTTAACAAGGGGTAGAAGACAACCCCACTGGCAGTGAGAAGGTAAAGAAACCAAGAGGCCAGAGTATTGAATGGATTGTTCAAAGGTTTTGAAGTCACCAAGCATCATGGTAGGGGTAATGGTGGAGAGAAAGACAGTGGTCCAAGGGGATAGAATCTTCAGTGAATGGGGGTAAGTGACCAGGAGAATGGGTGACTGCAAAAGAAGGAAGGATGGTGTCTTCTAGTCCAATCGAAAGTACTTCAGAGGGACCAGTAGTCTTAGGGAGATGGCGAGAACATGGTGTAGAAGCAGCTATGTGGGGCAAGAAGGCACTCGTCCCATGAGTGTGAGAGAAACACAGCTGCCACTTAAAAGAATTGCAGGGGAAACAGTCATCAGGGAGAGACAGCTTCCAGTTAGAAGATGGAAGGAATGTTTAGAGAGAGAGTGAAGATGGAGAAGAATTTGCCCTCTGGAACTCATGGTCTGTCATTGGGTTTGGAGGGCAGAGGAAATGAAGGAGCTTGGGTTGGTGTAGAAAATGGGTCAAGTTTTGAGGGGCTGAGTCATGGGTGCTCTTTAGTGACCAAGTTAAAGGAGGATATTGCATCATGGGCTTTGACATGGTGCCCTCTGGGCAGAAGGTTGATCAACCTTCATGAGACAAGTCTCTTCAGCAGCGTGTAGCATTGAGTCAGGGAGCATTTTGGGGAAGCATGTCTGCTGTTTTCAGAAGGTGGAGGGGGACATGAGATACCACCTCTATCCTCTATGTAAAGATTTAGAAGTTTACTCAAACGACAGAGTGTTGCCAGATCATAATGCAGCATGCAGGTGTCAATCGCTATTGAGAGAAAATAGAAGAATTAACTTCTCAGAGGAATTGGGGAAACCTTCACAGAGAGGGTGAACTCTAAGTTTTCACCTGGTTACAAGGAGAGGGCAAACATTCTACATCCAAAGGAAAATCCCCCTGGAGAAAATAAGACCTGATCTAGGTCTTGCCAGCGGCTTAGAACAAACTGTGGGTTGCAAACCATTAGTGTATTTTAATTTAAGTAGTGGGTTTGCACTGGCATTTTTTAAAAGTATAGAACATACTAGAATAAAAAATGTAACGCAGTAAGGGAAAATATAATTTCCTGAAGATTTTGCATGATGAACAGCTAGTGTAAGTGTTCTCCACGGAGAGTCATAACTCTTGGTATAAGAAGTAGAGAGTAGTGGTCAATTACAATCCCCACAGAGAGGGAACTCTTGACACTGCCTCTTTGAGGGACTTAGGACATCATGGTCCCCCTCTGGACCTCAGCTTCCTCATCTGGAAAGCAAAGAGCTGGGGTGATCTTTTTGTTTTTTTCCCAGCTCTAAAATCCTCTGATTTCTCTTATTCTTATCTAGGAAGATGGCTGCAAAGCACACAGTAGACAGAATGCTAATGTTTACTATTTCACAGTATATTTTATCTGAAGTTTTCTGTCTCACGGGGTCAGAGAATTAAACTCATTATCCTTATTGCTAATATAATAAAATGCTTTGAAGCCAGAGATTTCACTTCTGTAGTCATCACTGATCATTGAGTGATAATTATGTGGTCACATAATGAATTGTATTATCAACTGCATAAATAATGAATTACAGAATCAGTTATTACAAGCTATTTTGAAGTGGAGGAAATTGACTTAATCTCCTAAACCAAGGAAGTATCCCTTAGAGCTAAGTAAATTCTTTTTTTTTTTTTTTAAACTGATAACACTTAGAGAGCCTGGCCAAAAGATATCTACAGAAGTAGAAAATGGTCTGTCTTAGAAGTTTTTAAAGATCTGTATTAAGTTGCAGTCCTGTTCTATACAATATGTTTGATTTTTCCTAGATCTATCTTTCTCTTTTTTTCCTGACAGCACATTTATCCATGTACCTTTCATACTGAGCTTTTCAACTGACCAGCCTCATTTGCAATTTGCTAGAAGGAGGTAAAATGCAACTTCTGGTTTTTGAATGGGAATAGTTTGTGTGTAATGGAATAAGTGATTGCAAGGTACTACTGATACAGTTTCTAATAACTTTCTGGAGATTAGAGAGAAAGCCATGCATAGAAAACATGGTTATCTCTCAGTTTTCAATGTGTATAGTTAAAATGAAAGATTAAAAAAAAAAAAAGTAGGGCTTCCCTGGTGGCGCAGTGGTTGAGAGTCCGCCTGCCAATGCAGGGGATGCGGGTTCGTGCCCCGGTCCAGGAAGATCCCACATGCCGCGGAGCGGCTGGGCCCGTGAGCCATGGCCGCTGAGCCTGCGCGTCCGGAGCCTGTGCTCCGCAACGGGAGGGACCACAGCAGTGAGAGGCCCGCGTACCGCAAAAAAACCAAAAAACAAAACAACAACAAAAAAACTAGGCTTGATATAGGCTTAGAAGTTGAGGACAGCATAAGGAAAAAATAATAGCCTTGCCTTACTGTTATCTATGGGGTTTGTCATTGAGGATCAGCTGATGGATTTCAATACTTCTCTTTATTAAATGGGTTGGGGACACACCTTCACATCTGTGATTAGAATGAAGTTTTTAATGTGAAGCTGCAAATAACTGTAGTTGTTCTAGACGTTGAAAGATCATATGAAAGTAATAAAAAATAGTGCAGAAAATAGGTTGCTATGAATATGAAAGAAAATATGTCTAAAATTCCTAGTTCAGGGCCTGGCACGTAGTACCAGCAAGACCATTAACAAGCTCCAACACATTTTGTAAGTGATTTGTTGGCCTGAACAAGAGCTGTACTACTTAATTATATTTATTTTTATGTTATTGTTTAATATCATTCCTAACAACCTTTGGGACAAAATCAATCCTCCCTCTAATTACAGTGCTCTTTCCAGGCCTAAAAGCAAAAGAGTAACTTCCAAGTGGCTGAAGGTATAGGATCTGAATTATCAACAAGCTGATTTTCGTTAGAGCACTGCACTTGGGTGTTTCCCTGAGGAGAATCTAACCTGAGTCACTCATCAACTGCCACAGCCGCCTTTTTAAAGATAAACATTTCTTCTTGCATCAACAAAGATGTTTTCAGTGCAATCTTAACACATGGATTTTTTTTCTCTTCCTTTTCCTTTCTTTCCTGCAACATGTTTTTCTCCCTAATTATCTACTGTCAAATCTCTCTTGGACATTGTTATATAACCCGTCATTCGAGTGAGTTGTTGGATTAACCTGGTCTATTAACGTTATTAAAACTTGCATGTTTCATGTTATTCTTTTGTTATAATTGGTAGAACCAACTAGAATTCTCATCTCCCAGATGAAGAGGGATTATGCGTGCCTGGTTCGTTCTCTTCATTAGGAAAATGGACTAATTTAACATTTCAGGAACCACTATTGAATCATTTCTCCATTTGGTTGTTGTATGCAAACACTGTACTGATGAACCATTTGAGCTACATTCTGCCTTATTTTGTGAGAAGGACCCTGCTGACTGACCCTTTCTTCTCTGCATCTGAGATTGTCTGACGTACTTGCAGCTCCTTGGATTTCTTTTTTCTGTTCACAGAGATAAAAACAGGTGCCACTCGGTCATCTAGAAGCAAATATATACTGAACAAAGGAAATAAAATATTCACATAAATGATCACTTGGGAAAGTCAATAGCAAATGGATAATCGGATAGGATACAGGCAACTTTTTGTATGTTTCATATTTACTGTCACCTAAAACCGGAGGTTAGGGTGCATATGAGAGTTTGTTGGTTTTTATAAGGTGATGTCAATTCTACCTGTGTTGATCTCATTACCTTTAACAATAGATCAAGTGATTCTCGTATATTTTCTAGCTAGATGATCATATTGTATACCAAGAATGACAAAAATACTATTTCCTTTCCTATAGCATTGGCTAGAACCAAGGTTCAGTATTGAATCATATGATTGATAGTGATTTCTTTTACTTTTACATCAAGTATAAAGTTGACTGTAGGTTTTTGAGAGATTAAAATTTCAAGTTAAGGAAGTTTTCATTTAAACCTAGATAGCTGTCTTTTTTAAAAAAAAAGATGGTAGGAATGAAGGTTGAACTTTATCAAATGTTTTTCCAGAATCTATTGAATTGATTTTTATCCCTTACTCCATCTGAAACCTAATGTAATTTCATGTATTGATAGTATGGTGTATCAGCCTGAGAAATACTTTGATGTAGAAGCATGATCACATTCCTGAGATTAAAGCCTATGGCCATGAGGTGGTTTTGTAGTTATTGTTTATTTTTCTTTTCCTCTGCTTTATTCAATTTGCTAATAGTTTTCTATTGTTCATTGTTTTTTTTTCCAGTTTAGTATTAAATTATATTTGATGGATAAAATGAGTTGGACTTTCCTATGCTCTGGCAGAAATCACAGAATCGTCTCAAAATTTCATTAGAACTCCTCAAAAAATCAATCTGTTCTTATTTTATTTTTAGCTTATCAATTACAATTTTAATTATTGGACTATTACATTTTCCATATTTTATTGAGTCAGTTTTGATAATTTACATTTTTTCTGGAGAAATATCTATTCCTTCTAGGTTTCCAGATATTATTGAAAGGCTATACACACTATCCTCCTATCACTTTAACATTTTCCTCTTCATGTATATGTAAAAACAACTTCCTAATAACATTCATTCCAATATCTATTTTTACCTGATTAGTCCTTTAATTTTTATGTATTTCAACAATTTTCCAAATTATCTTTTTACTTTATTAATCAACTGTAGTTGAAGACTTTATTTTTCATTAATTTCTGTTTTAATCTTTATCAATCCTTTCCTATTCTGTTAATGAGTATATTTTTCTAGCTTTTAGAAAAGAAAGCTGGTTATTTATTTTTCATTTTTCTTGTTTTCCAATAGAGATCTTTGATATATTTTCTCTCATTATTGCTTTGGTTAGATCCCTCAGTTTGTATGTAAACAGTCACTAAAGTTTCGGTTGAAATTATAATTTTAACTTTGATAATTTCTTTAACCCAATAATTAATTAAGAGTATGTTTTAATATCCAGGCATATGGATTTTCTTTTGGATAGCCTTTATTGCTATTGTCTACTTTGATTGCATTCATGTTCAGAAAAGGTGACCTCTTTGATTTTTACTTTTTAGAATTTGGGGAGATTTCTTTTGTGGTCTAACACATGATTTGTGTTATCAATATTCCATGTATGTTTGAAGAGAAAGTATTGATTTCATAGCAACAAATTTCTATGTACAGATAGGTACTAGATCAAGCTTTTAAAATTATGTTATTCAAGCATCATCTACTCCCCCACCCCTTATTTTTACTAACTTATCTCTGAGAAAGGTGTATTTAAATCTACTTCCATGATTTTAGATGTCAATTACTCTTATATTTCCAACATATTTTGCCTTACATATTTCTAATCTGTGTGGTCAGGTACATAAATACATGTGATTATTTTCTTTGTGAACTGGACTCTTTCTCTTATCAACATGAAATATCTCCCTATCTCTCTTAATATTTTCTAAACTGAATTCTGTTGACTTTTACTGTATTATACCACTGCATTTATTCCTCTTATTAACAGTTGCACTGCATGTATTTTCCATCGTTTATTCAATTTTCTGGAGATGTTTTAGTTATAGGTATGTCTCTTTAAGGCAACATATTCTTAGCTTTAATTAGTTATTCAATTTGAGTTTACTTATAATTTTTAAAAAATTATTCTCTTTATTGTGGTAAAATATATACAACGTAAAATTAGCAATTTTAACCATTTTAACTGTACAGTTCTATAAAGTTAAATACATTTATAATGTTGTGCAACCATCACTACTATCAATTTCCAAAACTTATTCATCATCCTGAATAGAAACTGTAACCATTACGCAATAATTCTTTATTTTTCCCTCCTCCTGCCCCTGATAACCTCTAACCTACTTTCTGCCTCTATGAATTTGCTTATTCTAGATATTTCATGTGAGTGGAATCATACAATGTGTCCTTTTGTGTCCAACTTATTTCACTTATCACAATATTTTCAAGGTTCATCTATATTGTAGCAGGTGTCAGAATGTCACTCTTTTTTGTTGCTAAATAATAGTCCATTGTGTGGATATACCATATTATTTATCCATTCATCAGCCGATGGACATTTGGATTGTTTTCCACCTTTTGGCTACTGTGAATAATACTGCAATGAACACTAGCATACAAATATCTGTTTGAGTCCCTGTTTTCAATTCTTTTGAAATTCTCTTTTCAATTCTACCTAAGAGTAGAGTTGCTGGGTCATATGGTAATTCTATGTTTAGCTTTTTGAGGAACCTCCATACTGTTTTCCACTGTAGCTGTACCAGTTTTCATTCCCACCAATAAGGGTTTCCTTTTCTCCACATCCTTACCAGCATTTGTTATCTCTTGTCTTTTTAATAATAGCCATTCTAACAAATGTGAGGTTGCATTTTACCCTGATGATAAGTGAGGGCGAGCATCTTTCCATGTGCTTATTGACCATTAGATTATCTTCTTAGGAGAAATGTTTATCCAAGCCTTTTGCCCATTTTAAAATTGGGTCATTTGTCTTTTTTTCTATCAAGTTGTAGGAGTTCTTTATATATTTTGTATACCAAATCATTATCAGAAATATGGTTTGCAAATATTTTATCACATTCTGTAGGTTGTCTTTTCACTTTCTTGATAATGTCTTTTGATGTACAAAAGTTTTTAGTTTTGATAAAGTTCATTTTAATCTATATTTTTTCTTTTTGTTCATGCTTTTAGTGTGATAACTAAGACCCCAAACCTACAGTCATGAAAACTGAGCACTATATTTTCTTCTAAGAGTTTTATGGTTTTAGCTCTTATGTTGTTTATCAATTTTAAGTTAATTTTTATATATGCTGTGATGTAATGGTCCAAATTTTTTCCTTTGAATGTGGTAATCTAGTTGTCTCAGCACAATTTGTTTAAGAAATGATTTTTTTTTTTACTTAAAAAAATTTTGATTGGAGTATAGTTGCTTTACAATGTGGTGTTAGTTTCTGCCATACAGCAAAGTGAATCAGTTATACGTATATATATATCCCATCTTTTTTAGATTTCCTTCCCATTTAGGTTACCACAGAGCACTGAGTAGAGTTCCTTGTACTATACAGTAGGTTCTCATTAGTTATCTATTTTGTACATAGTAGCAAAAATGTATATATGTCAATCCCAATCTCCCAATTCATCCCAGCTCCCTCCGCCTGCCTTGGGATCTGTAAGTTTGTTCTCTATATCTGTGCCTTTATTTCTGCTTTGCAAATAAGTTATCTGTACCATTATTCTAGATTCCACATATAAGCGATATTATATGATATTTGTTTCTCTCTTTCTGACTTACTTCATTTTGTATGACAGTATAGGTCTATCCACGTCTCTGCAAATGGCACTATTTCATTCCTTTTTATGGCTGAGTAATATTCCATTGTATATATGTACCACATCTTCTTTCTCCATTCCTCTGTTGCTGGACATTTAGGGTGTTTCCATCTCCTGTCTATTGTAAATAGTGCTGCAATGAACATTGTGGTACATATCTCTTTTTGAAGTATGGTTTTCTCAGGGTATATGCCCAGTAGTGGGATTGCTGGGTTGTATGGTAGTTCTAGTTTTAGTTTTTTAAGGAACCTCCATACTGTTCTTCCTAATAGTTGTATCAATTTACATTCTCACCAACAGTGTATGAGGGTCCACTTTTCTCCACATTCTCTCCAGCATTTTTTATTTATAGATAGTTTTGATGATGGCCATTCTGACTGGTGTGAGGTGATACCTCATTGTAGTTTTGATTTGCATTTCTCTAATAATTAGCAGTGTTGAGCATCTTTTCTTGGGAAAACTGGATAGCTACATGTAAAAGAATGAAATTAGAATACTCCCTAATACCATACACAAAAATAAACTCAAAATAGATTAAAGACCTAAATGTAAGGTCAGATGCTATAACACTCTTCGAGGAAAACAGACAGAACACACTTTGACATAAATCACAACAAGATCTTTTTTGACCCACCTCCTAGAGTAATAAAAATAAAAATAAACAAATGGGACCTAATTAAACTTAAAAGCTTTTGCACAGCAAAGGAAATCATAAACAAGATGAAAAGACAACCCTCAGAATGGGAGAAAATATTTGTAAAAGAAGCAATGGACAAAAGATTAATCTCCAAAATATACAAACAGCTCATGCAGCTCAATATCAGAAAAACAAAAAACCCAATGAAAAAATGGGTGGAAGACCTAAATAGACTTTTCTCCAAAGAAGACATACAGAAGAAATGATTCTGCATTCCATGGACTTGGTACATTTGTCAAAAATTAACTGGCCATACATTTATAGATTTATTTCTGGGCTCTCAATTCTGTTCCATTGGCTTATATATCTATTTAATTACTGTAGCTTTGCTATAAGGTCAAATTTGGGAAGTGTGGATCCTCCAACTTTGTTCTTTTTCAAGATTGTTTTGTCTGTTTGAGGCCCTTTGCAATTTGATATGAATTTGAACATTGCTTTTTCCATTTCTGAAAAAAGGATGTTGAAAGTTTTATAGGGATTGTATTGAATCTGTAGATTGCTTTAGGTAGAACCAACTTCTTAACAGTATTAAGTCTTCCTACCCAAGAGTATGGGATGGATTTATGTTAATTTAGGTTTTCTTTAATTTCTTTCAGCAGTAATTTACAGGTTTCAGAGTCAAGTCTTTCACCTCTTTGGTCAAATTTATTTCTAGTTATTTATTCTTTTAGATGCTATTGTAAATGGAATTGCTTTCTCAATTTACATTTCAGATTGTTCATTGCAGGTGTGTAGAAACACAATTGATTTTTATAAATTTATTTGTTTTTGGCTGTGTTGGGTCTTCATTGCTGTGTGAGGGCTTTCTCTTTAGTTCCGGCGAGTGGGGGCTACTCTTCGTTGTGGTGCATGGGCTTCTCATTGTGGTGGCTTCTCTTTGTTGTGGAGCATGGGCTCTAGGCGCATGGGCTTCAGTAGTTGTGACATGGGGGCTCTAGAGCTCAGGCTCAGTAGATGTGGCACACAGGCTTAGTTGCTCCACAGCATGTGGGATCTTCCTGGACCAGGGCTCGAACCCATGGACCTTGCATTGGCAGGTGGGCTCTTAACCAGTGAGCCACCAGGGAAGTCCCACACAATTGATTTTTAAATCTGAGTTTCATTTTACTACAATTCATATTCATGGTGAATTTAAACTATTTTTGGATTTATTCTGTCTTTTGGCAATTTCTATTTAATGTGTTATTATTTTTTTCCCTTTCTTGCCTTTTGTTAAATTACTTCTAATGGCTTTGAAAAATAGATCTGTAAATAGATTTGAAAAATGTGTGTTTTTTCAATAGCTTCTCTTAAATTAAGAGGTATGCTAAATATTAATACATATGTATTTACTTTAAATTAATTTCTAGAATTAATCAGAAAACACATCATTGCTTGGAATAAGCAAGAATCATATCTTGTTTTTATCTCCTTTCCTTTTTTTCCACCCAACTGCCCTTCTTGATATAATGTAGAGTTTTAATTATACTATCATTATTATTTCTCTTTGTTTTTGTCCCTTATTAGACTAGTGATAAATTTAATCCTTATTTTTTCTCATAATTGCTTCTATGGTTCAGTCTTGGATGCACTTTTATTTTTGTTTTGTTGAAGTACATCCTTTAGTACCTCTTCCAGGTTGATCTGTGAAGAGTTAACTTATTTTCTTCCCCAATTCTAAACATGCTTTTATTTTATTTTGCTCTCATTTTGAATAGCTAACTTGTGTAGGAAATCCTTGATCAAAAATATTTTCCCTCAAAATCCTGAAATTGTTTTATTGTCTTTCTGCATTTAATAGTGTCAACAGAGAGTCTTCTATCAGTTTAATATTTCTTCTGTGTAAGTAATCTATCCTCCTCACTAGAAGTTCTTTGAGTTTTCTCTCTTTTCTCTGGTATTCATCATGATACGTATGTTTGTGCCTTCATTTGGCATCATTAGGGCCCTATCTGAGGTTTCGTGTCTTTTTTAAATTCTAAGAAGTTTCTCCTATTATTGATATATGTGTATTTCTCCTCTCTGGTTTCTGCTTTGGAAATTACTATTAGACAGTTATTAGAATTTGTGTAGGTGAGGGAGATTAATATGTACAACTTTCCAGTTGCAAAATAAATGAGTTACAGGTATGAAATATACACTGTGTGGAATAGAGTCAATAATTATGTAATATCTTTGTATGGTGACAGATGGTAACTAGACTTATCATGGTGATCATTTTGAAATGTATAGAAATATAAAATCACTATGCTGTGTAACAGGAACTAACATAATGTTGTAGGTGAATTATACTTTATATATATATATATGTATATATCTTTCCTCTCTCTCTCTTACCTTTCTACTTTCTTATCTTTTTGTGGTGTTTTTCTTGAATAGTCAGTTTAAACTTCCAGCTCACCTTTTTACTCCCTTTAAAAAATTATATTTATCATGAAAAATTGTCAACATATTAAAAGGTGCAGAGAATAATGAGCATTTATGTGCATAAAATCTTGCTTAAGGAATAAAATATCACCAAAATATTTGAAGTCTGTGGTGTTTCTCTCCTCAATCAGAACGTTTCTTTCTAACAGGAGGGAATCATATTTTTGTATCTGGTGTTTTATCATTCCCACTCATGTCTCTACATTTACGATATACATGGCATTGCTTCCCTTTTTAAAATATTGTACAAACGATATCATAATGTGTACATCTTTTGTAGCCTTGCTTTTTTTAAAAAACTCAGTATTATGTTTATAATATTCACTCATGTTTATAGGTATAGTTCTAGATCATTCCTTCAAATTGTTGTTTAAAATATCTGAACAGACCTCAGTTTATTTATTCATTTTCCTCTTGGTGTGCATTCAGGTTTTCTCCAAATAGACACTTGCAATTAGAAGCAGGCTTACTATGACCATCTTTGTCCATATCTTTTTCTTACTGAACTATAGATTACCTTACTTATCTTAGGGAGTAATATTTTGAGGGTCCAAATATGGTCATCTCATTTTATAATAGATTGTTTTTGCACTCCTCAAATGGTTTCTTTGGATAAAGAGACGTTTTAAAATTAGTGTGTGATTAAATTTATTAATTACTTTCTTTAAGATTTGAGATTCTTATGTCTTATTAAGAAATCATTCCCTGTGTGACGTCATAAAATATTCTTTACTGTTTTATACAGTTTTCAGGTTTTCATTTTATTCATATTTAAGTCTTTGATCTGCCTGCAATTGTTTATTACTTACAGACTAGTTAATTTCCATAGGTACTCAAATATTCCAAAATATTTGAGGCATTATATAAATAAGAGCAAGGCAAGATGAAAATAGCTAATGGCTAATTACTCATTATGACTGTGAGTAATTTAGACTTGACTGACGTCTTCCAGACTTTGGGAAAGTTGGGCCTTTTCGAATTAACTCTTGTCATAGAGGGACGATCTGAACTTGTGAGATGCTCTTGTGGTCTTAGCTCAGAGCATGAGGCTAGAAGACTCAGGACATCACTGCTGGGAAGCAGCAAAAGAAATTAGTCCTTCATTCAAATGTGCCAGAGGACAGTGGGCAGTGTCTTTTGACTGTTTGCCATTTGATAAGCTTTCATCATCTAACTCAGTAACTTGTACCTGGGAGCAGCTTATGTACTATGTTATTTAAGTTAAAGCCACAGACTTGATATTCTGCAGGCTTTTTAATCATGTGGGCTTTCATTAGAATGCTCTGAGCCTGCTGCTTTGTAACAGCTCTCTGATGGAGATTAGATGAAGCCCACCTCTCAGGGCCTGAAATAGCAAAAATAAAGGTGCTATTGGCTGTCATCACTACCAGTCAGCTCAGTCAGAGGAGGAGCGGCAGTGCCTAGGTTGAGCCCATGGAGCTTAAGTGTGGATTGATTTCTTTTTGTCTGCTTTATCAGTAAAGTATGATTTTTATCTTTTATACCCTATATAGAGAAATGAAGGGATTTTATCAATAAACCCATCTACCTGATGGGTCTATCTCTTGAAGCTCTGAACCCTTAAAAAAAATAATAACTTATTCATTATCTTTGGACCTGGTAAGAGAAGGAATCTGCCCTAATTATTCACCCCAAATTCTCCTGGAGTGACATGTTATCTATACCATGGTTCTGTGACTTTTCTCCAGCTGTCTCCTCTACCTGGCAATGTGTCCACCTCCTTTTAGAAAATAGACTCCTCTTCACCCTTTAAAACCAGCTAAGCTAAGAGTGCCCCTCAGCCAATATTTCCATCATGGTGCTCAGCACATGCGTGAGGGTGGCCTCTTCATGTGTCCTCCTTTCTGCTGGACTGTGAGCTCTTGAAGAGCATGGACTTGTCCTCTTCATATATGTATCTGCTCTTCTTTGCTCTTTGTACCCACATGCACACACACACACACACACACACGCACACACACACATACTCGCACACAATGAATCTCTTTCTTTTTGGTGTCCATGTGCATTTTATTTTTTATTTAAAAGGAGGCTGGGTGTTCCCTAGGGTGGTCTAGGTCAGCTTCTTTTTTTTAATCTTTTATTTTATTTTTTTTTAACTGAAGTATAGTTGATTTACAATGTTGTTAGTTTCAGGTGTTCAGGTGTACAGCAAAGTGATTCAGTTATACATATATACATATATATTTATTCTTTCTCTCTTTCTATTTCTGTGGAACTGAATTGAAACGAAAGTATCATTAACTGATATCCAGAGAGGCAGAAATAAAAGAAGATTAAAAGCTTTGGGATCAGAGAGAACTGGGCTCAAATGCTACTTTAGCCATTTATTGCTCAGATGACTTTGGAAAAATGAGTATCTGAATCTTAGCTTGTTGTTTGATAAAATGAGAATCATAAATGTTCTGTTAGATGAGACAGCACTTACACAGTCACTGTCACACAGTAGGGCTACTTTTAGGTCTACTCTCCTTCCCTCTTTTCAAAAAAGGGCCACTTTTAGGTTATTTTCATTTTAAAAGAAGCCTATTGATGACAGTCCCTTGCATAAGCAAAGGATCAAATTATGCCTGTTCCTCACTCCTTGCTTATTTGCTATTTCCCTGTGTAGGAAAGAATAAATCAATGAAGATTTGACATCAGACTCCAGGGACCAGAAGAATCACAGCCACTTGGGAGCTGGTGAGAAATGCAGAATCCCAAAAGTTACTGAATGACAAATGTGCATTTTAGGAAGAGCCTCTGAAAATTCAAGTGCCATTGAAGTTTGAGGAGAGCTGAGCTAGAGCAGGTGATGAGTGCTGATAGAGTAATTGTAGGAAGTTAATTCTAGTTTTGTGCTATTTGTAGGGAGACTTCTGGGGGTAAATATGGGCCAGCTGGATAAAACTTCCTTGTGGTGAAATGAGGGATGGGCTTCCTGTTGCATTTATTTCATGGGTGTGCCAGCCTGGAGCTGCCTGAGCCTGTGTAACCATTACTGTCCCCAGAGAAACCAGCTCACATGCTCACTGATGTGGAAAGAGTGGCTTGATATCATTTCTCTGTCTGTGATTATTTCACGTGGCCATGTCAGAAGACTGTAAAGCCTTGTGCCTCCCCAGGGATTCAGAGAACTGAAACAAAACTTTTATTTTCTCTTTTGTTGTTTTATTTAAAAAAAAAAAAACCTCTAAAAGCAAGGTGTTAATATAATGTATATAGATGTGAAGTGTTCCATGTCTCACAGAAAACATATTATTATCCTTTGAAAGGACAACCTTCACTGAGATTTCAAGTCAAGGATACTGGCCTGGTTGACTATCTTTCTTTTAAGCATCCATACGTTTATTTGAGATTTGAAGGTGTTCTCACATCAATTTGATGTCTATACTCTGAAGATGATCATTCATGAATAACTCCAGAGTTTCATCAGTGGCAAGTAAATGTAGATTTTCATGTTTGTCTAGGTGGGTCCTATCTTGTGTGGTAACCAAACAAATGTCACTTCTTTTGTCCTATCTTGTGTGGTAACCAAACAAATGTCACTTCTGAGAGCTGGATGGAAGCTTAGGAAGTGTTATTAAGGAGGAAAGATGGCTTTGCTATTTTCCAGTTTCTCTTTTATGTGTTGGTTCAGCAAATCTCTCAAATACACCTGCAGCAGAACATGTCCTTGGAGTAAAGAGAGATGAGAGGCAAAAAGAGTCTCTGCCTTCAAGAGGCCAAGAATTTAGTAAGCCTACAATCAGTGTTCAATTAATTGCATATAAAATATGATGTAACTGCTGGACTCTAAATTAAATAAGACCAAAGTAGGTATAGAGTACTATTTTTGTCCAGGGAGAACAAAGGGGATGTTTGGGTGGGGGTTTGAAGTCCCAGAACAGGTAACTAAACTTTGGCTGTGTGTGATTAAGAAGAAACCCCCATATGGACCACAGAGGCAAAAAGATATTCTATTGGAGGGAAATGCATCTGCTCAGGCCAGGAGATATGAAACAGTATTGTATATTTGGGGAACTAAAAGTATCTGTTGGTGGGAATGTAAATTGATACAACCACTATGGAGAACAGTATGGAGGTTCCTTAAAAACTAAAACTAGGGCTTCCCTGGTGGCACAGTGGTTGAGAGTCTGCCTGATGATGCAGGGGACACGGGTTTGTGCCCCGGTCTGGGAAGATTCCACATGCCGCGGAGTGGCTGGGTCCGTAAGCCATGGCTGCTGAGCCTGCACGTCCGGAGCCTGGGCTCCGCAATGGGAGAGGCCACAACAGTGAGAGGCCCACGTACCGCAAAAACAAAACAAAACAAAACAAAAAACAAAACTAAAACTAGAACTAGAACTATGATATGACCCAGAAATCCCACTACTGGGTATATACCCTGAGAAAAACAGAATTCAAAAAAAAAAGACATGTACTACAATGTTCATGCAGCACTATTTACAATAGCCAAGACATGGAAGCAACCTAAGTGTCCATCAATAGATGAATGGATAAAGAAGATGTGGCACATATATACAATGGAATATTACTCAGCCATAAAAAGAAATGAAATTGGGTTATTTGTAGTGAGGTAGTTGGACCTAGAGTCTGTCATACAGAGTGAAGTAAGTCAGAAAGAGAAAAATAAATACCATATGCTAATGCATATATATGGAATCTAAAAAAAAAAAAAAAAAGGTACTTATGAACCTAGATGCAGGGCAAGAATAAAGAAAGATCCCAAAGAAATAGAAAATGGACTTGACCCCATAGAAAATGAACTTGAGGGCATGTAGGAGGGCGAAGCCGGGGCGAAGTGAGAGTAGCATTGACATATACACACTACTGAATGTAAAATAGTTGGCTGGTGGGAAGCAGCAGCATAGCACAGGGAGATCAGCTCGATGCTTTGTGATGACCTAGAGGAGTGGGATAGGGAGAATGGGAGTGAGGCTCAAGAGGGAGGTGATACGGGGACATGTGTATGCATATGGCTGATTCGCTTTGTTGTACAAAAGAAGCTAACACAGGATTGTGAAGCAATTATACTCCAATAAAGATCTATTTAAAAAATAAACGATGTGGTATATATACATATACACAATGGAATACTATTCAGCCATATGAAAGAATGAAATAATGCCATTTGAAGCAACATGAGTGGACCTAGAGATTATCATACTAAGCGAAGTCAGACAGAGAAAAACAAATATCATATGATTTCACTTATATGTGGAATCTAAAAAAATGATATAAATAAACTTATTTACAAAACAGAAATAGACCAAAAGGGAAAGGGAGGAGAGATAAATTGAGAGTTTGGGATTAACATATACACATCACTATATATAAAATAGATAACCAACAAGGACATACTGTACAGCACAGGGAAATCTACTCAATATTCTGTAATAACCTATAATGGAAAACAATCTGAGAAAGCATATATATATATTTAACTGAATCACTCTGCTGTATACCTGAAACTAACACAACACTGTAAATCAACTATACAACTATACTTCAGTTAAAGAAAAATCACGGGTACTAGATTTTGGCTTGAGCAACTGTATGGATGGTAGAATCACTTGTTGAGATTGGGGTGGGTTTGTGTGTATTATTGTGCAGGTGAAAGGTGGTGATCAAGAATTTTTGTGACCACCTAGAGGGGTGGGATAGGGAGGATGGGAAGGAGATGCAAGAGGGAGGAGATATGGGGATATATGTATATGTATAGCTGATTCACTTTGTTATAAAGCAGAAATAAACATACCATTGTAAAGCAATTATACCCCAATCAAGATGTTAAAAAAAAAAAGAATTTTGTTTTGATTGAGGTGAATTTGAGATGACTACTGATTTCCAAGAGAAGATGTCAAGTAGATAGATGAATAAATTAATGAGGAATTCGGTGAGGATGTCTGGACCTAGATTCATGAATGTCAGTGCCTTTGGCATGCGGATGGTATTTAGAGCTGTGGGATAGTCTGGCATCAGACAAGAAGAGAAGGCAGATAGAGAAAAACAGGGAGTCTAGTCCTTAGTGAAATGGGCTCCATCATTAAAAGATGTAGCTGAGGAAGGGAAGACAAAAACTAATACTGGAAGCTGGTGGTGAACGTGGTAGAGGGAAGCCTGGGTCGTTGTTCTTAAAATACCAGCAGGAATGAGTGTCTTCTAAAGAAGGAGGCCCTCAATTGTGTCAGATGCTGATGAGAAGACAAATGGCAGGAAGGAGTGATTGCATCTGACAAGGAGAATTGGAGTGGTGTTGGAAAGAGTAATTTTTTGTAGAGTGGTGGCTTTGGAAGCAGGAATGGAAGGGCTGGAACGATAATAATGAGGATGTGGGGATTGGGACAGGTGCTGTGCCAGAGCCCAGGAGGCAGTGAGAACACCCGTTTGTCTATCCCAAGTGCAATGGAATGTTATTGAAAAGGTTTCAAATAGAGAGTTTTGAAATACTGTGTGGATAGTATATGGAGAGCAGACATGATGTGGGTTTGTGTGGCTAGAAAGAGACAAATTAGGAGGCTTTTGCAGTGGTCCAGGTGAGAAATGAGGGCAGCTTATTCTAAGCATTTGGGTCCATGAAGGAATTATGTCACAGAAACCCTTCAGAGAACAAAGAAGCATGTTCAACAAGAGCAGCAAAAGTGTTTTATCTTTGGAAATGAGCGTGATCTTGCATTTGACAATATCTCATGTTAATTTATTCTGTTGACTAATTGTTCTTTGGAGAAATTGAACTCATTCTCCATTAGGTTTGACATGTTAAATTAATCAGATTTCTTAAAAGGCTTCCAAATTCTGAAAGCATCAGACAGTTCAAAATTGCATCCACATTTATCCACGCTGTTTTTGACATGACATGCAAAGAAAAATAGCCTCATCTATTCCTGTCTCTACACCAGCATAGGGGGGCACTTTCTAGGTTACAAATTATTTCCCCTTCTTCAAGATGAACTGACTGCCTTAAACTCAACTCTATGATTAATCCATTATTGATAAATAGAAGCCTTAAAAATACAGTGTTAAAAATTGCAACATACTATAGATCACGTTCCAACACTTTTCATTTCTTATCACTTCATTTCTGATTTTGATATTGCTTTTAAGAAAGATTTTCTCTTCTCTGTAATGAGATATGGTGTCTATAGCACATTTCCTATTACACTGCCATTTTCCTTTAATGGAACTCAAACTATCAATTTTTCACTTGGAGCAAAATGAAATTCTTTTGCTGAGCTGTTGTGTTGACGATCCCTGTTGTTTTAGTTCTAGCTCTTCAAAACCATTAGTGATGTATACTTAATGGGTCTTCTTCTCACATCTCACCCATTTTTCTACATTTCTCACTGGTCCTAAATATTCTCTCCAAACATCTAACCTTTATGCTTTTCTACTAAGCTCTTCTCTTACATTTTAATGCCTCATTTAGATGTAGTTTACTGTTATCTGTACTTAAAGATGTGGTTCTTGTTTGAGGAGATGTGATTACCTAAAAGTAGCTTTTGCAAAACTTTTAAATAGACTAAACTTTTAAGCGGACCTTTTCAGTCCTGAACAAAGA
This sequence comes from Aethalodelphis obliquidens, assembly GCF_003676395.1. Taxonomy (NCBI): domain Eukaryota; kingdom Metazoa; phylum Chordata; class Mammalia; order Artiodactyla; family Delphinidae; genus Aethalodelphis; species Aethalodelphis obliquidens. Next base: position 8,884,381 of record NW_020837991.1, on the reverse strand, counting down.
TCTAACTACATTTCTGTGCAATTTGTAAATTTCCAACTTGAACGAATGCTCTGTTGCTCTTGAGAGTATTGAAAAGGTGTTTGACTTTGAGCAGGAAGCATTTGTGCTCTGGTTCTCTCTCTGTCTCTGTCTCCCTCTGTCTCTCTCTTTGTACTTCTCTAAAGACACTATCTGCCTCTCTCTGCTCCATCTCACCTGTATCTTGCACTGTTCCTCTGACTCCTGATTAAAGGAAGTTGTACCTCTTCTCTCCACCTTTCATTTTAATCCAGAGACTAGATTCCTCCTTCTCACCAACTCTCTGTCTTTTCACCACAGTTCTAACCGTCTGTACTTTATTGCTTTACACACTTGTGCACTGACCATGCCTTAAAGTTACTAGATAGTCAGGCATCACTCATTAATTCATTCCTTGGTCAGCTAGCCAACAAACACTCATAGTGTCCACACTAAATGTATTATTTACTAGGAATGTAGACATGAATGAGACAGAATCTATGTCCTCAAGAAACATCCATGAGAGAAGGACACACCTAGGCCTGGATTCAAAAGGAAAACTCTCAGAAGACTTGCTGATATATCACATTTTCTTTATACCTACATCTGTTGATGGGCACTTAGGTAGTTTCCATATCTTGGCTGTTGTAAATAATGCAGTGATAAACATAGGGGTGCAGATATCTTATCAAATTCGTGTTTTCTTATTCTTGGATAAACACCCAGAGGTGGGACAGCTAGATAATATGGTAGTTCTATTCTTCCTTTTTTGAGGAATCTCCATACTGTCTTCCATAGTGGCTGCCCCAATTTACATTCCCACCCACAGTGTTTGAGGGTTCCCTTTTCTCCACAGCTTTACCAACACTTGTTATTTCTTGCTTTTTTGATAACAGTCATTTAACAGGCATGATGTTATATCTCATTGTGATTTTGATCTTCACTTCCCTAATAATTAGTGATGTTGAACATCTTTTCATGTACCTGTTGACCATCTGTATGTCTTCTTTGGAAAAATGTCTATTCAATTCCTCTGCCTGATTTTTAATTGGGTTGTTTTTGTTGCTGAGTTGTATACGTTCTTTATATATTTTGGTTATTAACCCCTCATGGGATGTATCATTTGCAAATATCTTCTCCAATTTAGTACATTGTCTTTCATTTTGAAGCTTTTTAGTTTGATGTAGTAACATTTGTTTATTTTTGCTTTTGTTTCCCTTGCCTGAGAAGACATATCTAGAAACATATTGCTAAGATTTGTGTCAAAGAGTGTATTGCCTATGGTTTCTTCTAGGAGTTTTATGGTTTTAGGTCTTACATTCAAGTTTTTAATCCATTTTGAGTTAATTTTTGTGTATCGCGTGAGATAGGGATCTAGTTTCTTTCTTTTTCTTTCTTTCTTTCTTTTTGCTTGTGACTATCTAGTTTTCCCAACACCATTTGCTGAAAAGACTATCCTTTCTCCCTTGCATATTGTTCATTCCTTTGTCATAAATTAATTACCCATACTTGTGTAGGTTTATTTCTGGGCTCTGTTTTCTGTATCATTGATCTATGTATCTGTTTTTCTGCTAATACCATGCTGTTTTGATTACTATGGCTTTGTAATATAGTTTGAAATCAGGGAGTGTGATGTCTTCAGTTTTGTTCTTTCTTCTTAAGATTGCTTTGGCTATTTGAGGTCTTTTATGGTTCTATATAAATTTTAGAATTTTTGTTCTATTTCTGTGAAAATATCCTTGGGATTTTGATAGGGATGACATTGAAACTTCAGGTTGCTTTAGGTAATATGGGCATTTTAACAACATTAATGATTCCAATCCATGAGCATGGAATACCTTTCCATTTATTTATGTCCTTTTCAATTTCTTTCAACAATGTCTTACTGTTTTCAGTGTACAGGTTAAATTTTACCTCCCTGGTTAAATTTATTCCTAGGTATTTTATTCTTTTTTTGCAATTGTAAATGGAATTGTTTTCTTAATTTTCTTCATTTTCACTCTATAAGCCATCCTGTAACATCATGCCTCTGCACTTCACATCAGTTTAGATTTTAAAGCTCCAGAACAGTTTGTGAACTGTTCTTATATGCACAATAAATTCTTATTAAATTTTACTGATCCTGTGGTTTTAATTTTGCTCTTTCTGGACATTTGACATCTTTATTTTGAACACTTTCAAATATGCACCAATAGCACCTAGCATCAATATTCAATATCAAATATCAGTATCATTAATTTATCAATAACTTGCCATTCTTCTTTCATCCATCACCATCATCGCCCATATCTTTTTTTTTTGTGGGAGGGGCAGAGGAATATTTTAAGCAAATCAAAGATGTCATATTATTTCACCTGTATACATTTTACTTTGGGTCTGTAATAGATATGAACTTGTAAATTAACAAACAATATTATTAGCACAACAAATACAATTAACAATATTCCTTAATAATTGCTTAATATCATCCAATACTCAACTCATGTTTGCTTTCTTCTGATTGTCTCAAAATGTCTTTCTGGAGTTGCTTTTTTTTTTTTAACAATTAAGATCTCAAATAAGTTCATACATTGCATTTGGTTAATATGCGTATTAAGGTTCTTTTTACCTTTACAATTCCTTTTCCTCCCCGTTTTTTTTTTTTTTTTTTTTTTTTTTTGCGGTACGCGGGCCTCTCACTGTTGTGGCCTCTCCCGCTGCAGAGCACAGGCTCCGGACGCACAGGCTCAGCAGCCATGGCTCACCGGCCCAGCCGCTCTGCGGCATGTGCGATCTTTCCGGACCAGGGCACGAACCCGTGCCCCCTGCATCAGCAGGCAGACTCCCAACCACTGCGCCACCAGGGAAGCCCTCCTCCCCGTTTTTTTTCATGCCAATTACTTGTTGAAGACACTTGGTTGTTTCTTCTGCGGAATTTCTCACATTCTCTATTGGGCTGATTATTTCACTTGATTTTGTTTAATGCATTCCTTTATCCCACATATTTTCAGTAAACAGGCAGGACAATCTAGTGGCATCATTAGATTCAGATTAATGTATTTTCTTTGGGCAAAACTTTTCTTCATAAGTGGTACAGTGTCCGTCTTATTACATCACTTCAGGGAACACATGATGTCTGCTGTCTCCTTTCTGTCAATATTACAGTTGATAACTAGGTTCGGATGTTGTTGATCTGAGCCACACTTTGCAAAAACCCTCATGAACCTCTCACTCATTGTTTTGGAGCCAAAACCATGTTCATTGTCCATGTCGATTATTTCATTATGTGTTGTAAAATGGTGATTACTATAATTCTATCATTCCTGGTACATTCATTAGTTAGCAGTTTTCTAGAATAAGAATTTTCCTTCATCAATTATTTAGAAAATTTGGTTCATAGCCAAAAGGCAGGATATAATCTTGATTCGCTTGATTCTGACCCTGTCTTTACCAAGTTTCAGAATGATGAGTTGGTAGAATACAATAAAATACAACACAGTATTGGAACCCAGGATTATGTGACTCTAAGCCTTTTTAATTTCCACCTTATTAGAGAGTTTAAAAGGTTGCAAAAGAATATAAATGAAGTCTAAAAGTCCTAGTGCTTTTTGGCAGGCAGTAGGTTAAAGAGCCAGGATCCCTCCCTCATTCTGATGTTTCAGGAGAAATGTCAGAGGTTACCAAGTGTCACCCAGTTGCATTTCATAGCAGTTACGGACCTTTGCAGGCTGATTATTGTAACCACCATGGACTCTCAACAATCCGATGGTCAACAGCTATGTTTAGTTTATACCCCATCCCTTCTACGGTGCTCCTGGCTCCGGGCTGGAAGAACAGCAGAGAGGGTGCTTGCTGGGGCATTTCCTTCTATTTCACTTCCTGCAGCAGTCTGACACCTTTGGAGAAGAGGAGAGTTATGTGAGTAAATACAGTATTTCCTCTCCAGCCCCAAGGGGGTTGCCTTTGTCAGCATCAGCAGAAAATTGTAGATTGGAAGTGACTCGCTGTTGCTCCCGAGCTAGACCAGCACAGCAGCTGAAACCACACACGTCTCTGTGTGCCCATGTGAAAACCTGAAAATAATGTGTTTATCCGCGTGCTTTTAAAATGAGAATGATTTTTCAAGAACCCTTGGAGTGTTCCTTGGAGGCACCAAGGAAATCGTGGGAGGTTCAGTTAACTGCTCTTTTTCCACCTGTTGCTCTCCTGGGCAGGTGGCCTGGGAGGGGTTATCTCCAGGACACCATTGCCTTAGAAAAAGGTTGGAACTTTCTCCAGCCATCCCTCCCCCAAATTTGAAATGTTCTTACTAAGCCTACATGGGAGGATGGAGCCCAACCTTAGTCATATCAAAGGGATGGAGTTGGATAACAGAGATATTTAGAATTGTAATATGTATACAAATTCCACCCCCCTCTCTACTGGGAACCCAAAAGGGTAGAGAAGATTCCTTCACACAACTGTCTTGGGGAGTGGGAGGAGGGTTGGTCAGAGTAGTGGGTATCCAAGAATACAGAGAAGAGGGCAGAGGGTTGGAGATTCAGGAAGGGTAAGGGAGCCCAAGGAAAGCAGAGGGTGCAGTGGGGCCAGGAGTCAGGTGGATTCCAAGGAGAGAGTCCTGGCTCCCTTCCTTACTGCTCCCGAGTTCTCTGCCCCTCCTCTTCTTTCTCCCCCAGTGTCCTGATTGGGATGGCTCTTGGCAGGTGGTCCAGTACTGAGTCTTTGGAAGAGCCTGAGGCTGCAGATGGCTGTGGTGGGTGAGAACAGGGCATACTCTCAGCTCATCTCCATGCTCATATTCCCATAAAGGTCATTACAGAGTATTGAGTAGAGTTCCCTGTGCTCTACAGTAGGTCTTTGTTGATTATCTACCTTATACATAGTAGTGTGTATGTGTCAATAACAATCTCCCAATTTATTCCTTCCCCCTTTCCCCCCTGGTAACCATAAGTTTGTTCTCTAGGTCTGTGAGTCTATTTCTGTTTTGTATATAAGTTCATTCATACCAATTTTTTTTTTTGTGGTACACGGGCCTCTCACTGTTGTGGCCTCTCCCGTTGCGGAGCACAGGCTCTGGACGTGCAGGCCCAGCGGCCATGGCTCATGGGCTCAGCCGCTCCACGGCATGTGGGATCTTTCCGGACAGGGGCACGAACCCATGTCCCCTGCGTCAGCAGGCGGACTCTCAACCACTGCGCCACCAGGGAAGCCCCATACCAATTTTTTTTAAGATTCCACATATAAGCGGTATCATTTGATACTTGTCTTTGTATGACTTACTTCACTCAGTATGATAATCTCTAGGTCCATCCATGTTGTTGCAAATGGCATTATTTCATTCTTTTTTTGTGGCTGAGCAATATTCCACTGTATAGATGTACCACAGCTCCTTTCTTTTTAACACTGAATGATAGTCGATTGTCTGGATGTCCCAAGGATTATTTATCCATTCACTTAGTAAAAGACATCTTGTTGCTTTCAAGTTTTGGCAAATTATGAATAAAGTTGCTAAAAACATTCACGTGCAGGTTTTTCTGTGGATCTAAATTTTCAACTCACTTGAGTAAATTCCTAGGAGCATGATTACTGTATCATATGATAGGACTATGCTTAGTTTTGTAAGAAACCCTCAAAGTGTCTTCTAAGATGACTGTGCCATTTGCACTCCCACCAGCAGTGAATGAGAGTTCATGTTGCCCTGCATCCTCCCTAACACTTTGCATGGTTAGTATTTGGGGTTTCGGCCTTTCTGATAGACGTGTAGTGACATCTCATTGTTGTTTTAATTTGCATCTCCCTGCTGATATTTGATATTAAGCATCTCTTCATATGCTTATTTTTCATCTGTGTATGTTTCTATGGTGATGTGCCTGCTCAGATATTTTGCCCACTTTTAAATTGGGTTGTTTCCTTGTTGTCGAGTTTTAAGACTTCTTCGCATGTTTTCAATACAAGTTCTTTATGAGAGGTGTTCTTTGCAAATATTTTCTCTGAGTCTGTGGCCTGACCTTTCATTCTCTTAAAGGCCTTTAAGAGATTTTCCAAATGTCTCAAAAGCACTGGGTTACACTACGGTGGGCTACAGGGCTTCAGAACAGAAGACAAGTCATCTAAGATAACTTCACAGAGTTGGTCCTTGTAGCCACTTAGAATACTCCTGACATTTCATAAAACCTATAAAGTGTTTGTAAGATAAAAGAAAAGAATTAAATCAAGGGTGTTGTAAGTAGATGGTAGTTTATATGAATCTTAAAGATAGAGAAGTTATTAGATAGGCAGGATGGGATGGAATTCAACTGATGGAGATAACATTTGCAAAAGTCATAGCATGAACATAATTAGTGATGTTTTCTGGTGAGGAAGGAAACTATAGGGCAGAGTAGAAGAAACCATTCCTCAAAAGAGAAAAAGAAGGTGGACTATATATTCTATTATTAATAATAGAATAACAACTGTAATGAGGGCCCATGACTATAGAATGTATTTCTTTAGATGGCTGTAAAACATGAAATTGCACTTTGACTTTGCTGTATATTTTGGCAATTATCCTAGCATTTTTATTGAGGTCATTTCCCCCTTCCCATTAAGCCATGAGAGTCATGGACTCCTGGAATCACCAGGGTGACACAGAGAAGACAAGGAGAAAGGAGAGTTTCTGGAACCATCACTGTCATCATGAAGCCAAGAAATGTGTTGTTTCAAGTCCAGCCAAAGGAACTAACATTCAAAGAGTTTTAAAGTCATAATTTCCCACTTGGTATCATTTGTCACACACGTTCAGCCACCTCTATTCTTATAATAGGCAGCATTCCACTACAAAAAGGGCCATTGTCAAAATAACCTGAGAAATATTTCTAATGATTCCTTTAGGGTTCTCATCTGGTGCCCACTCATTCTTTCTTTCTTTTTCTTCCTTTTGCTCTGGCTAGGAGATCCCTAAAGCAGAAACAGTGCAGGTTTGCTGGCCACTGGTCCAGTGCTAGTAATTATAGTGTACACCTTATACATTAGTTGTCATGAAATAGGGATTCTGGAGCTGGATCTCAGTTTACCCATTCACCTCTCTGAGGCTCAGATGCAGAATGAAAAGAAGAAGAAGAATTCCTTTATAGGCTTGTGGTAAAGATTCCATCAGTTTATACAAGTAAAGTATTTAGAACAGTGCCTGACACATAGCAAGTATTTAATAATGTTCAGTTACTATTTTTTAATAGATTTTTTTTACTTTGAATTTTATTTTATTTATTTTTTTATACAGCAGGTCCTTATTAGTCATCAATTTTATACACACCAGTGTATACATGTCTATCCCAATCTCCCAATTCATCACCCTCCCACCCCCACTCCCCCACTGCTTTCCCCCCTTGGTGTCCATACGTTTGTTCTCTACTTCTGTGTCTAAATTTCTGCCCTGCAAACCAGGTCATCTGTACCATTTTTCTAGGTTCTACATATATGCGTTAATATAAGATATTTGTTTTTCCTTTTCTGACTTACTTCACTCTGTATGACAGGCTCTAGATCCATCCATGTCTCTACAAATTACCAAATTTCCTTCCTTTTTATGGCTGAGTAATATTCAATTGTATATATGTATCACTTCTTCTTTATCCATTCATCTGTCGATGGGCATTTATGTTGCTTCCATGACCTGGCTATTGTAAATAGTGCTGCAATGAACATTGAGGTGCATGTGTCTTTCTGAATTATGGTTTTCTCTGGGTATATGCCCAAGTGAGATTGCTGGATAATATGGTAATTCTATTTTTAGTTTTTTAAGGAACCTACATACTGTTCTCCATAGTGGCTGTATCAATTTACATTCCCACCAACAGTGTAAGAGTGTACCCTTTCCTCCACACCCTCTCCAGCATTTGTTGTTTGTAGATTTTGTGATGATGCTCATTATAACTGGTGTGAGGTGATACCTCATTGTAGTTTTGATTTGCATTTCTCTAATAATTAGTGATGTTGAGCAGCTTTTCATGTGCTTCCTGGCCATCTGTATGTCTTCTTTGGAGAAATGTCTATTTAGGTCTTCAGCCCATTTTTAGATTGGGTCGTTTGTTTTTTTAATATTGAGGTGCATGAGCTGTTTATATATTTTGGAGATTAATCCTTTGTCCATTGATTCCTTTGCAAATATTTTCTCCCATTCTGAGGGTTGTCTTTTCATCTTGTTTATGGTTTCCTTTGCTGTGCAAAAGCTTTTAAGTTTCATTAGGTCCCAATTGTTTATTTTTGTTTTTATTTCCATTACTATAGGAGGTGAATCAATAAAGATCTTGCTGTGATTTATGACAAAGAGTGTTTATCCTATGTTTTCCTCTAAGAGTTTTATAGTGTCCAGTCTAACATTTAGGTCTCTAATCCATTTTGAGTTTATTTTTGTGTATGGTGTTAGGGAGTGTTCTAATTTCATTCTTTTACATGTAGCTGTCCAGTTGTCCCAGCACCATTTATTGAAGAGACTGTCTTTTCTCCATTGTATATCCTTGCCTCCTTTGTCATAGATTAGTTGACCATAGGTGCGTGGGTTTATCTCTGGGCTTACTATCTTTTTCCATTGATCTATGTTTCTGTTTTTGTGCCAGTACCATATTGTCTTGATTACTGTAGCTTCGTAGTATAGTCTGAAGTCAGGGAGTCTGATTCCTCCAGCTTCGTTTTTTTTCCTCAAGACTGCTTTGGTTATTTGGGGTTTTTGTGTCTCCATACAAATTTTAAGATGAGTTGTTCTAGTTCTGTAAAAAATGCCACTGGTAATTTGATAGGTATTGCATTGAATCTGTAGATTGCTTTGGGTAGTATAGTCATTTTCACAATATTGATTCTTCCAATCCAAGAACATGGTATATCTCTCCATCTGTTGGTATCATCTTGGTTTTCTTTCATCAGTGTCTTATAGTTTTGTGCATACAGGTCTTTTGTCTCCCTAGGTAGGTTTACTCCTAGGTATTTTATTCTTTTTGTTGCAGTGGTCAATGGGAGTGTTTCCTTAATTTCTCTTTCAGATTTTTCATGATTAGTGTATGGGAATGCAAGAGATTTCTGTGCATTAATTTTGTATCCTGCAACTTTACCAAATTCATTGATTAGCTCTAGTAGTTTTCTGGAGGCATCTTTAGGATTCTCTATGTATAGTATCATGTCATCTGCAAACAGTGAGAGTTTTACTTCTTCTTTTCCAATTTGTATTCCTTTTATTTCTTTTTCTTCTCTGATTGCCATGGTTAGGACTTCCAAAACTATGTTGAATAATAGTGGTGAGAGTGGACATCCTTGTCTTGTTCCTGATCTTAGGGGAAATGTTTTCAATTTTTCATCATTGAGAATGATGTTTGCTGTGGGTTTGTCATATATAGCCTTTATTATGTTGAGGTAGGTTCCCTCTATGCCCACTTTCTGGAGAGTTTTTATCATAAATGGGTGTTGAATTTTGTCAAAAGCTTTTTCTGCATCTATTGAGATGATCATATGGTTTTTATTCTTCAGTTTGTCAATATGTTTTATCACATTGATTGATTTACATATATTGAAGAATGCTTGCATCCCTGGGATAAATCCCACTTGATCATGGCACATGATCATTTTAATGTGTTGTTGGATTCTGTTTGCTCGTATTTTGTTGAGGATTTTTGCATCTATGTTCATCAGTGATATTAGTCTCTAATTTTCTTTTTTTGTACTATCTTTGTCTGGTTTTGGTATCAGGGTGATGGTGGCCTCATAGAATGAGATTGGCAGTGTTCTTTCCTCTGCAATTTTTTGGAAGAGTTTGAGAAAGATGAGTGTTAGCTCTTCTCTAAATGTCTGATAGAATTCGCCTGTGAAGCCATCTGGTCCTGGACTTTTATTTGCCTGAAGATTTTTAATCACACTTTCACTTTCATTACTTGTGATTGGTCTCTTCATATTTTCTATTTCTTCCTGGTTCAGTCTTGGAAGGTTATACCTTTCTAAGAATTTTTCCATTTCTTCCAGGTTGTCCATTTTATTGGCATAGAGTTGCTTGTAGTAGTCTCTTAGGATGTATTGTATTTCTGTGATGTCTGTTGTAACTTCTCCTTTTTCATTTCTAATTTTATTGATTTGAGTCCTCTCCCTCTTTTTCTTGATGAGTCTGGATAATGGTTTATCAATTTTGTTTATTTTCTGAAAGAACCAGCTTTTAGTTTTACTGATCTTTGCTATTGTTTTCTTAGTTTCTATTTCATTTATTTCTGCTCTGATCTTTATAATTTCTTTCCTTCTCTTAAGTTTGGGTTTTGTTTTTTCTTCTTTCTCTAATTCCTTTAGATGTAAGGTTAGATTCTTTATTTGAGATGTTTCTTGTTTCTTGGGGTAGGATTTTATTGCTATAAACTTCTCCTTAGAACTACTTTTGCTGCATCCCATAGGTTTTGGATTGTCATGTTTTCATTGTCATTTGTCTCTAGGTATTTTTTGATTTCCTCTTTGTTACTGTCTTTGATCTCTTGATTATTTCGTAACGTATTGTTTAGCCTCCATGTGTTTGTGTTTTTTACATTTTTTTCTCCTTTTATTTCTAGTCTCATAGCTTTGTGGTCAGAAAAGATGTTTTATATGTTTTCAATTTTCTTAAATTTACTGAGGCTTGATTTGTGACCAAGATGTGATCTATGCCAGAGAATGTCCCGTGTGCACTTGGGAAGAAACTGTAATCTGCTGTTTTTGGATGGAATGTCCTATAAATATCAATTAAATCTATCTGGTCTATTGTGTCATTTAAAGCTTGTGTTTCCTTATTAATTTTCTGTCTGGATGATCTGTCCATTGGTGTAAGGGAGGTGTTAAAGTCCCCCACTATTATTGTGTTACTGTCGATTTCCTCTTTTATAGCAGTTGCCTTATGTATTGAGGTGCTCCTATGTTGGGTGCATATACATTTATAATTGTTATATCTTCTTCTTGGATTGATCCCTTGATCATTATGTAGTTTCATTCCTTGTCTCTTTTAACATTCTTTATTTTAAAGTCTAGTTTTATCTGATATGAGTATTGCTACTCCAGCTTTCTTTTGGAATATCTTTTCCATCCCCTCACTTTCAGTCTGTATGTGTCCCTAGGTGTGAAGTGGGTCTCTTGTAGACAGCATATAGATGGATCTTGTTTTAGTATACATTCAGCAAGCATGTGTCTTTTGGTTGGAGCATTTAATCCATTCACGTTTAAGGTAATTATCGATATGTATGTTCCTATGACCATTTTCTTAATTGTTTTGGGTTTGTTTTTGTAGGTCCTTTTCTTCTCCTTTTTTACCCGCTTAGAGAGGTTCTTTTAGCATTTGTTGTAGAGCTGGTTTGGTGGTGCTGAATTCTCTTAGCTTTTGCTTGTCTGTAAAGTTTTTGATTTCTCCATCGAATCTGAATGAGATCCTTGCTGGGTAGAGTAATCTTGGTTGTAGGTTCTTCCCTTTCATCACTTTAAGTATATCATGCCACTCCCTTCTGGCTTCTAGAGTTTTTGCTGAGAAATCAGCTCTTAACTTTATGGGAGTTCCCTTGTATGTTATTTGTCGTTTTTCCCTTGCTGCTTTCAATATTTTTTCTTTGTCTTTAATTTTTGCCTGTTTGATTAGTATGTGTCTCATCGTGTTTTTTCTTGGGTTTATCCTGTATGGGACTCTCTATGTTCCTGGACTTGAGTTGCTATTTCCTTTCCCATGTTAGGGAAATTTTTGACTATAATATCTTCAAATATTTTCTCAGGTTGTTTCTCTCTCTCTTCTCCTTCTGGGACCCCTATGATGGGAATGTTGTTGCATTTATTGTTGTCCCAGAGGTCTCTTAGGCTGTCTTCATTTCTTCTTTTTTTTTAAAAAATTAATTAATTTGTTTTTATATTTATTTTTGGCTGTGTTGGGTCTTCGTTTCTGTGCGAGGGCTTTCTCTAGTTGGGGTAAGCAGGGACCACTCTTCATTGTGGTGCGTGGGCTTCTCACTAATTGTGGCCTCTCTTGTTGCGGAACACAGGCTCCAGATGCACAGGCTCAGTTGTTGTGGCTCATGGGCCTAGTTGCTCCGCAGCATGTGGGATCTTCCCAGACCAGGGCTCAAACCCATTTCCCCTGCATTGGAAGGCATATTCTCAACCAGTGCACCACCAGGGAAGCCCTGTCTTCATTTCTTTTCATTCTTTTTTCTTTATTCTATTCCACAGCAGTGAATTCCACCATTTTGTCTTCCAGGTCACTTATCCGTTCTTCTGCCTCAGTTATTCTGCTATTGATTCCTTCTAGTGTAGTTTTCATTTCAGTTACTGTATTGTTCATCTCTGTTTGTTTGTTCTTTAATTCTTCTAGGTCTTTGTTAAACATTTATTGCATCTTCTTGCTCTTTGCCTCCATTGTTTCTCCGAGGTCCTGGATCATCTTCACTGTCATTATTCTGAATTCTTTTTCTGGAAGGTTGCCTATCTCCACTTCACTTATTTGTTTTTCTAGGGTTTTATCTTGTTCCTTTATCTGGTACATAGCCTTTTCATCTTTTCTATCTTTCTGTGAATGTGGTTTTTGTTCCACAGGCTGCAGGATTGTAGTTCTTCTTGCTTCTGCTGTCTGCCCTGTCGCCCACTCATTCTTTTTTGAAGACTCTTGGCAAGTTAAGGTATGTGGACTCTTCTAGAGAACCTGCTCACATTTCCCAGATGGATCTTTGCACTTTGGATATCTTGGTGCCACTTAAATCTACACAAGTCTCTATCCCAATATCCTTATATCATAAAGTGCATGCTGAAGTTCCATAAACAGCAGTGAGAAAATGTAGGAAAAGTGGATGGTCTCATCTCTAATTATAATGCATAGAGTTACATAAACCCCAAAATACAGTCAGGAGGTTCAGACACCACCATACCCTGGGCAGGGAAAGGCAGAAGGAAGAAAAAGCACAGAGCTCTCACCCAGATGTAAAGGAGAAGGAGATTACAAAGCCAGAGTGTAGACTCTGCCTGTTACCTGGTACCCCATATAACCCACTCCAGTTCCATATGATTGTTTTCCCCCTCACATCCTCTTTGCTGTAGAAAATTGCAGGACATGAAGGAGGAGCAAGGATGTCCTTACTACACCCTGAGGAGGTGCACACCACGGGGCATTCATCACAATATCAAGGACTAAGTTTAAAGAGAAGTGAACACTATATTCAAGGAATAAAATGCCTGTTGATTGCATTTTCTTTCCCATTAATACCAAACAAACGTTTTTCCATTTTAGTCAGCTGTGCTGAATTCCAATCTGGGTGTCCTTTTTAAGTTCCACAATTAATCACCTGACAGAAGGAAGGCAGGGGGTATGGGTGGGAAATGAGTTGGTAGGAGAACGGAATCAGCGAGGAAACACACAATTACAGCTGTGTGATGGGCTACACCAAAGGCAGCGGTTTCTGTCTACCCCATTCCACTGAACAGCAACAGCAGGAAACCAGGGATGGACCCAGGTGAAAACATACATTTAAGCACTCTTGGCTCTCCCCCTGCTCAGTCTGTGTTGGCCACACAATTTGGAAGACTGAAGCCAGAGAAAGTGCAGTTAGGAGTTTCAGTTTTCAAATTATGAAACATTTACCTTGTTCTTGAAAGAGAAAGATGTGTGCCTGGCAGAAGATGAGCCCACCTGGGTACCGCCCAGCCATTCCTCTCTTGTATCATGTAGCATCTCCTTGTCACACGTCTGCAGGGACCGTGAGCATCTTGGAACATCCCACCAGTTCCCAAACATGAAACTCCTTTGGCTTCTCTCTCTTACGACTTTCTTTTTCTCACCCTGCGAAGAGAGAAAAGATGGGCATGTATTGCAATTGCCTGTTAAGGGAGACAAAAAGGTTGCTTTTGAATTTCAAGCTTAACACCTATTAACACAACTGTGTATCTTAGGAAGATTGTTTCTTTAAATGTAAACTTCGTTTCTTTCTCCTTTTGCAAACAGCGTTAATTGGGGATGTGTCATAATTTCTTAAGTTCTTTTTATCTGATTTCAGTTGATCAAAATATTAGTTGGTCATCTACTTAATCATTCAATAATGTCTTATTAGGTGGTGATTATGTGCAAATCATTTTGTAGCCTGGGATACAGAGATGATGAAGGAATAGTTGCCGTCCTTGAGGAGCTCTAAGTGTAGAAGGATCCTCGACATTCACAAGAGAAGCCAAACTGAAGCCTTTGAGATTAATCCCATAGTCTATTATGCCCCCCCAACATGCAATGAACTAAAACTGAAAAATTAATCTCATTCAGGTCCTTTGTCATGCTTGAATAGTCATTAATTAAGCTACTCATTAATTTAACAAATATTTATTAAGCATGTACTAAGTGTCAGAAACTCTCATGAAACTTACATTTATGTCAGATAGTGATAAAGGCAGTGATGAATAAACTCAGTTAAGCAGATAGAGAGAGATATCGTGGTCAAGGAAGGCCTCTTTGATACTGTGACAATCGAACAGAGAAGGGGTGAGCCTTACAGGTGTCAGATATCTGCAAGGGCAGAGGGCCTGAAGCATGAATGAACTAGACATGGTCAAGGGAGAGCCAGGAAGCCAGTGGGGCCACAGAACAGGAAGAGGAAGTAAGTGATGAGGAATAGAGGAGGTGAAGGCATCTTATATGTGGATGCATGGTTGTGTGGGTCCTGGTAAGAATTTGGGGTTTTACAGCGTGGCTACAGGAAACAGATGAATATACAATAAATGTTATTTAACATAGTATGACAGTATAATCAAATAATACCATCTCTGTTTCCAAACTTTATGGCCACCCTGAATAATAAAAAATATGGGCAGCTCATGGTGTGTTTGGAGCAGAAGAGAGGCATGGTCTGGCTTTTGAAGGGGTTCAGAGTATGCTCCCGCCAAATGTACTATGCTGGCATAAGGATTATTTTAAGTTCAAGACAATTGAGAAAAAGCAGACACAAGAAAATCTCTCTGCCCTCCCCCTCTCAACCAGGAAGAGCAAGACAGTCCTTAATCCCCAGGAGAAAACTCCAGGTGCTTATCAGCCCAAAGATGACCCCAGAAGAATCTACATAGGAAATCTTGCTAAAACTGCCCTTAGTTTACATTAGTTTCCTCCCTATATTTACCTTCTCACAATTTGCTTCTCAAGTTCAAAACTCCCTTTCCTCTTTGTCTTGTCACTTCTCTACAAAGTTATTGTTCTTTTGTTAAGATGCTATTTAAGCCCCATTTCTAACCACCCCTATGAGTCACCATCACAGATGACTCCCATGTGCATGTGAATGCATGCATTAATAAACTGCTGTTTGTTTTCCTCTTGTTCATCTGTCTTTTATCAGTCTAATTTGCAGAGCCCTAGCTGGAGAAACTAGGGAGGTAGAGGGAGAAAGAGTTAAGTTTTTCCTCCCCTACACTTTCATTTACCAAATCTTTCAACCTGCTATGTTGGGAATAACCTGGAAGGTTGTAAGGAAGAAGCAGGAAAAGCAGGTGATGGGCTATGGAAATGGCTTTGGTGGAAGATATTGGGAGACTGGGCTGGAATGGTGATGGGGAGAAGGGCAGGTTCCAGATATATGTCAAAGGTAGAGCCAACAGGACTTGACGGTGGATTGTGATATGGTTTGAGAAATAAAAAATAACAAGGACAACTCCAGGCTTTTGTCCTAAATGACTGGCAACCAGGAGTGGGTGATTCCCAAGATGGGAAAGACTAAGGGAAGAGTATGTTTGGGGTGGGGGTCACCCCAAATGGAGATAAATGAAAAGTGGGTTTGGGTTTTCTGTATTTTATCAACAGAATAGAGAACAAGTGGCACTGATGAGTGGGCAGTTGGATGTGTGGGTCTGGAGTTTAGGGTGGAGCAGGGGAGGAATCTGGGCTGGAAACCATCAGAATTTGAGAGTCCCTGGTGTATGGATGTTATTTGCAGCCCTTGGTGGGGCTGAGATCCCCTGGAGAGTAAATATAGAGAGAGGAGGGGGTGAGGACTGAACTCTAGGTCATCCCAAAATTTAGATGTTGGGAAGATGAGGAGGAACCTGGGAAGGGGATGGAGAGGAGTGAATAGCAAGATCCAGGAGGAAGTGAACTCAATGCCAAGTGAAGAAGACAGTTCAAGGAGCTAACGTTCAACTTTGACTCAAGGTGAAGACCTCACTTTCTTTTCTCATTTTTTTTTACCAACCCTAAAAAAATGTCATAAATGGCTTTTATGTCTACATATATTAAGAGCTAGTAGCAGCTTGCTTCCTTCCTTCCTTCTTTCCTTCCTACCTTCCTTCCTCCCTCTCACTCTCTTTCTTCCTTTCATTGGTCATGCCACGTGGCATGTGGGATCTTAGATCCCTGACCAGGGATCGAACCTGTGCCCCCTGCCGTGGAAGCCCAGAGCCCTAACCACTGGACCACCAGGGAAGTCTCCAGTGGTAGCTTTCTTTAAGAGAATATTTTCAACTCTTCATAAAATGTATTACATGTAATAATAAGAGAATAAAGAGAGATGAGTGTGTGTTGAGATGAACTGCTGGACTGTGGATGAGGCCGTCTCCTTAGCTGTGTTGGTTTCACAACATTTGTGTTTCCCATTTAGACCTCAGCAAAAAGACAATTTTCTGTATATCATTGACCTTTGGGTCTGATCACATATAATTGAAATTGCAAAAGTTCAAGTCATAAATGCCAAGAGCCAACAACAAAGAGTTGCAGGGGTTGTGATAGAAGAACATGTACAATTTGGGCACAAAAAATAGAAATAGTCAATTTTGCTTTCTGTGTGGCTTATTTATTTATAATCTGCTTTGTCCCTAACTATAATCTTCCAGCAGGTAAAATCTGTGCCTAAAAACACCCATTGTTTGCAGGAACTTAGATTAAGTGCCTGGGGGTGTAACAAAGAATTAAAAAGAAAATAGAGGCAGGAATCTTCTAGTTGGCTTACTTTGGTCAATGTACAGATGCTACATACTTCTTAGATTTTTAGTTTTTCACCCATATGATCATTTAGACTCTAAACCCACAGGCTAAATCCAGGCAACAGGCAAGTTTTGTTTGGTGAACACAGTGTTGGCTTACATATAAACACTGGGAGATTTTCCATTGTACATTTCTGGGTGTTTTTTTTTTTTTGAAAAACTGGCCCGATAATACGCTGAGCTGGGTCACAGCTAGCCCTCTAGATAGGGCATGCTGTTCAGTCTTCAGCTTGTCAAAATCCACACTTGGCCTAATTTATCCATTTAAGTTACCTGCATGAGCCTTAGAGACAATGGAGTTTACAATCATTGACCCGTGGGATTTAGTTATCACATAAATTATTACCACTTGAGTCTTCTTTCAACACAACACATGTGGCTCTCCCATAAACAATTTTCAAGATGAGAAAATCAACTTTCTTCTGTATGTTACATTGTTTTGGATGCTCATTTGCATCATGTAAAAGTTTACTTAAAATTATTTTTGATATGTCAAAACAAGATGCATATGGTTCTGAGCAAGTCAATAAATATATATTACTATATTTTCCAATGTCAAAGGATTGTAAAGATCTGGTAAGTTGACTCACTTGGCCATACATATCCACCATATTGGACCAGACATCCTAACCCACCATGCTACGATCTCTAAAATGGCTTTCATTAGTTAGTTCATTTGTTCATTCACTTACTCTGTGTCAGTGCCTTTTATATGTCAGAACTTCTGGGAGATTGAGATTAGAAAGGAGTAAAGTTGTATCCCTACCATTATGATTCACTAGGAAGATAAATACAGGAGCGGACAATCAAGATCCTGTGGGATAAATTCTAGGAGAGTGTCAGCACAATGTGCTATGGGACCACAGAGTAGAGGGTCTAAAAGCAAGCAGGAACTTGTGGGGCCCTCCCGGGTACAAAAGCTCCTCTGTATCCCCCACTTCTTGTCCATAGATGAAGGCTTCATCCTCCTAGACCTTCCCTTAGTTCCAAAGAGCAGGCCCAAACAGTTACTAATTAGGGAAGGGAGGAGATGCAGACTCATAGGAGGAGCAGTCAAGAAACAGGAGTTTAGTGATGAAACAGAGTCCTAGTTTCTCCTCAAGGGATAACAATCTGATACACATCTTAGAGTTGCTGTACAGCAGGAGTCCCCAACCCCCAGGCCACGGACCAGTACTGGTCCTTGGTCTGTTAGGAACAGGCTGCAC
The DNA here is from genome assembly GCF_003676395.1 of Aethalodelphis obliquidens. Taxonomy (NCBI): domain Eukaryota; kingdom Metazoa; phylum Chordata; class Mammalia; order Artiodactyla; family Delphinidae; genus Aethalodelphis; species Aethalodelphis obliquidens. The sequence continues at coordinate 8,866,247 of NW_020837991.1, read as the reverse complement.
AGCAGGAAGTAAGTGGTGGGTGAAGCTAGAGAAGCTCCATCTGCTGCTCTCCACCACTCACATTTCCGCCTGAACCCCCCACCCCCCTCCCCAGTCCTTGGAAAAATTGTCTTCTATGAAACTGGTCCCTGGTGCCAAAAAATGTTGGGGACCACTGGTGTACAGGAACCCAGGTGGAAGATGGTAACTTCAGGCTGAGCACAAGATTCCTGGAGCACCGCCCTGTTACCTCACCACCAACCAATCAGAAGAAAGCCACACACCCTGCAGCCCTCACCCTAAATGCTGCCTTTAAAAAGTCTTCCCAGAAAACCATTCAGGGAGTTTGGGTCTTCTGAGCAGAGCTGCGGATCCTCGTTGCTTGGCCCTGCAATAAACCTTTGCCCCAAACTCTAACATTTCTGTTTGTTTCTGTCTGCTTCAGTGTGCATCAGGCACATGAACTTGAACTTGGGTTCAACAGGACCAATGACCTCATTCAGTGAGGAACTCCAGTGTGGATAACTTCCAAGCTTCTTTGTTCTTAGCAGTTAAGTGAATATCAAGTATCTTACTGAACAGTGCTACTCTTTTGTGTTGGTGTGTGATGGGTCTCCATCAGATCTCATTCAAGGATATTCTCTCTGACTCTATATTTCTGTCTCAGTTTATTTCTAGAGAGATAGGGAGGGAGGGAGAGGGAGAAGGGAAGAAAGAGAGGGAGGACAAATGGGGGAGGATAAAAGCATTTATTTTAAGATGGTTTCCAGAGGTGGGTTTATATAACACTAGGGTTTGTAACACTTTGCTATGTAGCAAGGAAATTTACTGTCTCACAACAGCAAAGAAGTCCTGAGCTAGTCTTATTATTCTCCATTTAACAGATGAGGAAACTCAGAGGAATTAGGTCACTCACCCAAGATCCAGGGCTTATAAGTGGCAGAAGCAAGTTGCAAACCAATGTCTCTATAACCTTGATAACCTTACAATATGCAGCTCTCCATCATGGCATACAGGAGTTAGGCTCTGCTGCTCAGAGCGGGGAAATGGAAGGAACCAAGCACAGACTCCAGACCTGTCAAAATATTACAAAGACTGGGCAAGCACAGCGAGAAATAGGCTGAAGCTTGGAGGGTCCTGGGGGTCCAGGGGATATACTCCAGGCATCCTAAAAAGGCACCTGAAGCTTAAGGAAAGACCCCCCCTAATTCCCACTCCAGCACCTGTTGACACCAAATCTAAGGCCCAATGCTGTCTTGGTCAGAATTGATGCAGTAGCCAGTGGGGAGGGGAGGGGGCAGAAAAGAGGGCCTGCAGATCCAAACCTCTGTTTGCAGGACAGTTAGGAAGGGGCTGGTACTGGTGCTGTTTGTGGATCTACCTGTTAGAGAATGAACCCTGCTCCTATTTTTGGTGGTGAGCATTTCCATTGAAATATTACAGCCTTGTGGGTCAGCTGCATGCCTCCTCTGAGATCCATTTTAATGTTTCTATGCAGTTATCCCCTCAGTTTGGTGGGTTCTTGCCTTATTTCAAGTACTGTCTTCAGGCCAATGGAATGATTCCTGCAGAGAGTCTACATCATCCCAGGGTAGCCCTTCCTGGTCACCTACAGCTGCAAGGTCATGGAGGCCTGGCTCCCTCACCTGGATGGGACGTCCCTAAACATAAATTACATTCCCGATTTCCCCTGCAAGATCAGCTGAAGCGGCTTCTGTAGGGTGTTGTCTGAACTCACACCTTTACTTGTCTTCTTCTCCTTTTCTGTCTGTCTTTCTTTTACTAGATTCTCCTTAATCAATAATTTGCTCCTGATCCTTGTTTCAGGATTTGCTTCTGGGGAAACCCACCTAAGACATGCAGTATTCATGTTTGTGTGTTACAGATTTATATATTCAGTCATGTTCGAAACTCACGGAGAGTGATGTCTATGGAAAAATGGCATCATGTTTGAAGCCAGATGAATCTTGCAAACCTAATAACCATTGCTGCTGAGGCTGTCAGGCAAGGTAGCCCACCCCCCACCAGCTCTCACCTTGCTTGTTTCATAATGTGTGAAATGTCAGTAATGGTACTGAAATGGAAGGAGTCTGAATTTAATAGGATAAAGTATTTAAATCACTTAGTACTCAATGGCCTAGTTATTATAACCCCAAACAAAATAAAGTTTGAGACATTGACTCCCAGAAGGCATGAAGAAACTGCATTTAAAATGTAAATGATTTTCCTTTGATTATGTTTTTGTATAGATCTTTCTCATAGAAAGGAAGAAACGAATCAGTACAGCCCTGGCCTTCACAGGGACAGTCAATGCCTGCTTGGAGTTCTATAGTGTTGCTGGTAATTTGTTCTCACCCTCAGGAGGCCCTGTGGTCTGTGAACGGAAAAATAAATATTTTTGTTTGTTTCTTCATTTAGTATATGTCAGTCTTTCATTGATCTTGGCTATTTCCCTCAAAGGGCTGCATGTAGAAGCAGTTTTCACAGCACAGATAAATATTAAAGGCATATTTATTTCCCTACAGTAAACTAAACAGAGGAGACAAACAGTCCTATCACCAAAGGATGTATTTGAAGGCAGATTAAGGGATGGCCATAAAAATGACCTGCCTAAAGCCCTAAAACAAGATGTCTTTCCTAAAACTCAAGGACCTGCCATCTTCCCTTGGGCGTAAATAAGTTCATTTTTATCATTTTTTAAAGATTACCCATATAAGTGATATCATAAGGTATTTGTCTTTCTCTTTCTGACTTACTTCACTTAGTATGATCATCTCTAGGTTCATCCACGTTGCTGCAAATGGCATTATTTCATTCTTTTTTTATAGCTGAGTAATATTCCATTGTATATATGTACCACATCCTCTTTATCCATTCCTCTGTCAGTGGACATTTAGGTTATTTCCATGTTTTAGCTATTGTGAATAGTGCTTCTGTGAACATTGGGGTGCATGTATCCTTTCGAATTAGAGTTTTCATCTTTTCTGGATATATGCTCAGGTTGGAACTGCAGGATCATATGGCAGCTCTATTTTTAGTTTTTTAAGGAACATCCATGCTGGTTGTACCAATTTACACTCCTGCCAAGAGTGTAGGAGGGGGATTTTTTTTCTTTTTTTTTTTTAAAGGAAGGCTGGATCTGGGTTCTTATAGCCACACTTGACTGCTCCCTTATGAATCCTCTATTTCTTTTTTGCAGCTAGTAGAAGAGAGCTGAGATTTTTAAAAATAAATTTATTTATTTTTGGCTGTGTTGGGTCTTTGTTTCTGTACAAGGGCTTTCTCTAGTTGTGGCAAGCGGGGGCTACTCTTCATCGCGGTGCGCAGGCCTCTCACTGTCGCGGCCTCTCTAGTTGCGGAGCACAGGCTCCAGACGCGCAGGCTCAGTAGTTGTGGCTCACGGGCCCAGTTGCTCCACGGCATGTGGGATCCTCCCAGACCAGGGCTCGAACCCGTATCCCCTGCATTGGCAGGCAGATTCTCAACCACTGTGCCACCAGGGAAGCCTGAGGGGCGGGATTTTAGTCTGCATTGTTCACTATATTTTCAGTCCCCCAGAACAGTGCCTGACACGTAGTAGGCCCTTAATAAATATGTTATGAATGAAAGGATGCATTTCCCTTGGTAATAGTTATAGCTCCCTCAGTGACGGATCCTGTGTAACATTATAACAAGAGAAATGTATTGCTTCAGCTTGCCAAATCAAGGGTCCTTGTTAAAAGGCAAATATCTCTAGGTAAAAAGTGATGGAGATATTTTAAATCTTGACCTAACCAAACAGAAGCAAGTTAAACCCTTGTTTAAATTTGCTTTTCAGAGGTTCTGGTTTGTTAGAATCTTAAATGGTACCTTGAGGCTAATAGAAGCTGTTGCTTTTGAGCTCAAACACTTGCTGTAGGAAGTGAGATTGTGGGTGGGGTTTCATCCATCCAGGCATCAGCAGCCACGGAAAATACATGTTCAGCTATAGATTGTTTAATCGAGTTTAGGGAGTTAAGTAGAAAATGCCTTCTTGATTGGAAGTCATTTCTGCTCTTCCTGGGTTGTTAGGTACTTCATCACAAGGGTAGATTTTGTCTCCTCTTTCTCTGTATATTCTGGAAGGTTTAATAGAGGGCAGTAAAACCTTTAGTAAATGGCTTCAACAACAGGCTGTGTCGCTGGAATAATTCCTGAAAGACATAAAGACATATGATAGTTATCACTGTAGGAATTTTATTTTTTATTTTTTGCGGTACGCGGGCATCTCACTGTTGTGGCCTCTCCCATTGCGGAGCATAGGCTCCGGACGCGCAGGCTCAGCAGCCATGGCTCACGGGCCCAGCTGCTCCGCGGCATGTGGGATCTTCCCGGACCGGGGCACGAACCCGTGTCCTCTGCATTGGCAGGCGGACTCCCAACCACTGTGCCACCAGGGAAACCCCACTGTAGGGATTTTTGATGGCAAAGTAGAATCCTCTCTTGATGTCCTAGGGCAGTTTTGACTCTGAGATGGTTAAGGAATTACAAAAGATAGTTCTATTCCAAGACTAGAGAATCTAACAAGATTATAGTCAGCTGTGGTTGAGATCAGTAAAAGAAAGGAAAAAGCATAACAAAATCTAGAAACATTGACCCTATAGGTTTTATCTTTGAATGTGCTATTTATTAGTATTACTCTGTTTAGTGTTTAGAGATATCTGTTTAGACTTAAATTTTGGGAAGTATCAACATAGTATTCTGATTCTTAGAAAAGAATATGCTTCTCAGTTCAAACTAGATAATTAAGATACCTGTGCTCCACAGTGGCAATTTTCTGGAAGAAAAGAAAAGGGATAGGACTCAGGAGAAGCCCTCACTTGGCATTTGGGGCTGGAGAGGGGTGGGGAAGGCACCAATGGGGAGAAGGTGCAGAGAGTAGAACGTGAGAGCTCTTGACAAAGAGGGCAGGCATTAGCTAAGCACCTTCTTGCAAGTGGCTGCCATATAAATTGCAGAATCTTGGCCACTTGTCTTCTTGGCTTTTCTCTCTGTCAGGATGCCAGAAGGAGTAAGTGTTTGTGGAGGGTAGGGAGGACATGATGAGAATTTAAGTGATGGTTTAGAGAGTCTGGTGGAGTGGCTCAGGTTGCCTAAATGGCTGGTGAAAGTAGGAAGTCCTATACATGCATTCCCAAGTGTCTTTCCTTCCTGACTATCCCCCACGGCGGCCTCTGCCTACCAGGAGGTGTGGAGCTGCATCTGCTAGAATTTCTACCCAGGAGAGCTATGCATCACTGTGTGATCCTGGAGTTGATGGTTGGCAGTTAAGCTGTCCCAGGGGGCTTTGCAGATTTAGCGATTCACCCTCCTGGAAAGCATGACTGGATTAATATTGATGCCCCAGGGAGAAGGGTTATTGTAAAAATGGAATCCTGGAACAGTCACTTTTACTGCCTCAACCTATTTGCATCATTGCTTTACAGGGAGGCAGAGATATTTCTATTTTTTAGCTTGCTTCTTTGTGAGCAAAGGGAAGGGAGTTATGTTCCCTGAAATGATATCTTGATTTTTCAAAGTAGAATCAATAGGCTGCCTCATTTCTGGGAAGAGAGAAGATGCTGCAATGGGTCTGGAACCTGCTAATCAAGAGCATAGTGGAGTCACCGGTATTTCTCGTTCTGTCCTGGTGAAGAAAGGCTGTTGTGAGAAGGAAGCCTGACATCCACTCTCACTGACTAAACCCTCATCCATCCACATCCTCATCCAAACCGCAAAGGGCTTGACCTCCCAGCCGCTCAGCCGGGGCTTTCATCTATTGTCTAAGGTGACCTCTATGAAATGGTGCTGTTATCCCCGCCTCACCTGATGACACGGGAACTCTTGACCTTCAGAGCTGGTGAATAGAGAAGCTAGAACTTGAACGTGGGCTTTTCTTCCTCAAGAGCCTGTACATTTAGGAAGTAGGCTTTCTTGCTTGTTTGTTAATTATTAATTAATAACTGAATAATTCAGACATTATTTCTGCTTCTCTATTGTACAAAGAACCAGTTAGGACACTGGATTAATCAGGGTTCTCCAGAGAAATAGAACCAAGAGGAGATATAGTTGGAGATTTATTATAGGAATAATAGACAACATATTTTATATATGTTAATAGAATATTAATATTCATTAATAATAAAATTGATTATTATATAATATATTAGGTATAAAATAACATAATAAATATAGAAGTAAATATATACAATAAATAGAAAATATATAATATTGGGTATTATATAATTAATTATATTGTTAATTAATATTACTATTATTTTAACATATAAAATACATTGTATATTATTTCTATAATAAATTTCCATATTTATCTATATCGATCTATCTATTATGTACCTATCTAGCTATCACCTATCTATATATCTCTACTGTCTAACTGCCTATCTATCGATCTATCTATCTATGTCATGTGATTTGGAGGCTGAGAAGTCCCACCATCTGTCATGTGCAAGCTGGAGAAACAGGAATGCTGTTGGTATAATTCAGTGCAAGTCTGATGGCCTGAGAATCAGGGGGCTGGTGGTGTAAGTCCTGATCTGTGTCCAAAGGCCCAAGAAACCTGAGCTTCGATTTCAGAAGGCAGGAGAAGATACATGTCCCAGCTCAAGCTAAGAGAGCAAATTTGATCTTCTTCTGCCTTTTTGTTCTATTCAGGCCCTCAATGGATTGTATGATGTCCGTTTGCATTGGTGAGGGTGATTCCTTTACTCAGTCTCCCAATTCAGATGCTGATCTCTTCTACAGACAACTTCACAGTCACACCCAGAAATAATGTTTACCAGCTCTCTTAGTATCCCTTAGCCCAGACAAGTGGGCATATAAAATTAACTATCCTAGACACAGTTGCAAGCATTTATCATTCTTGTAGACAAATGATCTATGGTGGAATGTGTTCTTTGAGATGGGTAACCAAAGAGGGATAATGTGAACATGGGAAAGATGGTTAGCAGGTGTTTCCTGGGGAAGACACTGCCTATCCTTCCCTGGGACATCTGACTGCTTCCTTAAATTCCCTGGACTCTCTGTGTGGGTGTGGTGAGCACATGCCAGATTTGGCTGACAAAGTGGAAGATCCTATTCTTTCTCATTGGAAATGTAGTTGTTTCATCACCGTGTGTACCATCTCTCCTTCTGTTTTAGGAGACAGCTTTATGCGGTGGAAGGACAATGACCTTGGGGTGGAATTCCCAATCTCCTTTTGCAGGGAGACCAACCTGGGCAAGCCAAGGAAACCAGCTGCCCTGCAAAGGGACACACACTACTTGGGTATGAATATTGGCTGTTTCTTACAGTTGGCCCTCTGGATCCATGAGTTCTGCCTCCACAGATGCAACCAACCTTAGATCAAAAATAATCAAAAAAAAATTCCAGAAAGTTTCAAAAGCAAAACTTAAATTTTCTGCATACTGGGTACTGTTTAGACAGCTTATATGTTGTATTTACAACTATTTATATAGCATTTACACTGGATGAAGTACTATAAGTAATCTATTGATGACTTAAAGTAAACAGGAGGATGTGTGTAGGTTATAGGCAAATACCGTGCCATTTTATATAAGGGACTGAGCATCCAGGGATTTTGGTATCCGCGAGGGGTCCTGGAACCAATTCCCCGCAGATACTGAGGGAGCACTGTACTCGAAATATGACATCAGACAGGTTCCTTACCTGTTCTGTGCCTCAGTTTCCTCATCTGTGAAATGGGGATGATAATATCTATTATGTTTTATATAAACCCATGGGGATTATATGATGGATAGGTGGGTTTATAAATAAACTACTTTCAAGGATGCCTGGCCCATAATAAATTCTAAGCAAGTGTTAACTGTCTCAGTTATTTCTTCCCTGGTGAACGAAGCATTTTAATGCCTTCCTTGTGAGCAGAGTTGAGATTAATTTGTATACCTTATGGATGTAGCTTTCAACCAGGGCCAGTTTTTCTCCAGAGGATATTTGGCAATGTCTGTAAACATTGTTGATTGTTTAAAACTGGGGTGGAGTGGTGCTACTGGCATAGCACCAGAGGTCGGGGAAGGTGCTAAACATCCTACAATGCCCATTGCAGACGCCAAAGCAAAGAATTATCTAGTCCAAATGCCAATAGTGTTGAGGTTGGTACCCTGACTTACAGGATGCTTGTAGGTCAGCCCTAGGTACCTTACAGGTATGCAGTGTATATTGGCACCTTTCTTTTTCCCATCTTCCTTCATCTATACCATTGATATACCATTGACTATCACCTTTCTTTCTTCACAGGTGTACATTTACAGTCAACAACTCTACTTGATGCTCCATCTTTCTATTCCTTCCTTTAGGAATACACCAGATATTGGGCTTTTGTGGGGAGATTGGAATAATGAGCTCCCACTTTAGAGCTGTTTTTAGAGCTACCAGAGGAAGATGGATGATAGAGGGCCAGTTCTGGCTTGGAGCTTAGAGTTCTAGAATCTACAGTCACTGAAGTGTCATTGTTTCCATTTCTAAAATTCTGAGTGGACCAGGGCATGTTTTCTGCCAGTAATAGATCCTGGGTTGGGGGAGAGTTGAGTGGAATCTCTGAAAAGAACAGAACCCTTGGTCAGTGATAGAAAGGGGTGTTCATTTATCTCACCTCTTTCCTTGATGAAGATGCTAGTGATTGGGAGTAATTGGTGTCATGGATGAGAAGAAGGAAATAATGGACATGCAGAGGATCACTTTAGAAACTGTCTTTGAGGCTTACCTGGGAGAGCTTCTGTAACTACAGGTAAATTTATTGTTTGGAGACACATAATTTATCTGTTTTGGCTCCCTATAAACATTTCCTAAAGCAGGAGGGTTCTGGGCTCCACCTCTTTTATGTTGACAAATGAAAAGAGAAATGATCTTGAGCATTACATATTATCCAAAATTTTCTTAGTAGATGTTCTAGCAATCAGATGTATGTTCAGAGGAAGCTTCATTGGAATCAAATACACCATTATTAATTTCTGAACACAAATGATGCCTTGCATCTGTGTGATGTGTAGTACAGTATGAATCCTTATCTCCATGTTGGACTGGCCATTTTCCATTTTCTCAAAGTTCTTAAGCTGTCTCTTCTATTTAGAAACTGACACGTTCCTCTCATAGATGACTTATGGTTTTAGAATGAGAAATATAAGCAGGAAGAAATTTCCCTAAAAGTAATCTAGTATTTTATTTTCAAGACTGTAGAGTGTTATTGAATATGAATGCAATGTGCCTGTAACCTCTTGGCACCTACATTATAATAAAAAATGTGCATTTGATAAAGTCTCTGATATGAACCATGAGTCAGGGCAGTTTTTCAAAGCCATTGTGCAGAGTTCTTATGACAGCAATAAATACCTAGATATCAGTTTAATAATTGGATTCTGATAAGTATGCAATCGTGGCCACACATCACCAAAACTGTTTATTCAGCACCTCAGAAAAAAATCAGAGGATGCATTTGTGCGAGATATTTTCAAGTTAAAAAGGAAAGCAGAAAACAAATGGAGAGGAAGTGCTAAAAAGACCAGTGCTGAGTCTTTTGCCTAAGTTTTTTGCGTTAGTCTCCTTTGAGGAGCTGGAGTTGAAGATGTATCGTACAGGCAGTTTGACCTATGTTGAAATTTTGGTTCTTTCTCTTAAGCCCTCTACGACCTTAGACACTTTATGTAACCTCTGCTTTTAAAACTTTCTCACATATATGGATATTACAAAGATGAAATGAGATAGTCTATACAGATATCCTTGCACAGATTACTGGAATATAGCAGGTAGTGCTTAAGAAATTGAACCAATAGATCCTCAAGTAAAAGTAATGTGTAATTGATGTGATATTTACCAACACAGCATTTTGAAATTTCTATCTTCTCATTATTTCCTTTTTAGGAATTTTGGAGCTGGGAGAGGTCAAAAGAAGTATGGCAAATTTCTAGTCACATCCAGCTCAGGTGAACATAGATATTGTGTTGTAGGGGTCAAAACTGTTCCCAGTCAGATTTTTAGGCACATTATGAGCAGGTAGAATTTTGTTGGATTTCCCAAAGAGTTGAAAAATGACTCTAGTGAGGAGAAAGTCGGCTTACATGAATGACCGTTATTACTCTGCTTTTAAATGCAAGTTCAAAAATGAAGGTGGAAAATTATATAGAGCACTTCAGCATCTTTGTTTACATTGCTCTTCAAATCGAATTGAAAGTCCACTGTTTTCAAGCCCTCTGTCACTTTCTAGCTGTGTGATTTGGGGCAAGTTAATCTTTTTAAACCTTAATTCTTCCATCTATAAAATAGTACTAATCAGTGAACCTGTTTCAAATTTGGTCATGAAGATGAAAGGAGATAATGCATAAGAGGTTGTTAATAACCATTAGCTCTTACTATCATTGTTAGCCTCCCAAAATTATTTTCCATTCACCCTGGCTCTTCTGGTCAAGTTTCCCCAGGGAGATGTGGAGGGTTTGGTTGGCTGGTGAGTTTGTGAGCCTCTAATAGCAGCTGCTATAAGGTCTTAGGTTCAGGAATGCTGCCAGTTATAGTGATGACCTTGGAGACAGGTAAAAAATGAAAGTTTGCTATTGACAGGAGCTGAGGTATCTGTAATTAAGCACCTTGTCTTTGACCTCTTGATTGCATCTGTCTATATAAGTATCTATGCTTATATATTTATTTAGAAAGTGTGATTAGGTTAAATGTTTCTGGCCATATTTTTAACTCTTCTATGATGCTTCCTACGACCATCTTCACTACAATTGTTTCCGGATCCAAACTTGGTTGTGACACTTTCTAAGGAATTTTAAAAATACAGGTGCATGTATTTTAACTATTGCTTGACATTAAAAAAGTCTCACAATGGAAATATTCCCTATGATTTACATCAAAATGAAAACTTCAGGAATTATAGCTGCTTTCATCCTGGGATAACGTTAGCTGTTGGCTGGGAATGAATATCAGCCATAAAAAATAGATGGAAGCTGCTTATTTAGTGTTTTCATTTGTTGTAACAAATCTGTCAGGTGACTTTGACAACAAGATGAGCACCCTCAGTTTGATTCATACAGGAGGAACGGGAGGAACTCTGCAGAGATTGGACTTAAGCCCGGTATATGAGGGAAATGCAGGTGAATAAGGAAATCCAGGTAAACCGCACAGCCAGCAAACTTACGAGAGAAAGCCTTCAGCCATCTGATAGTGACATACATTTTAGAAGGTGTCCTGCTTGAAACTGATACCACCAAGGGACCCCTCTTCTAACTTGGAGGTTTAGGTTACAAATCACTTTTACATCACTTTGAATGCTTAGTTTCTCCATACAGGCAAAGACTAGTATGGAGCATATTATTAATTTGTTCAACATGACATCTTAAATACCTACTGTGTTTCAAGTAAACACTGGTGACTGGGAGGTGCGTGAGATACTGTGATTGCTCTGGGGGCAGGTGGAGGGGATGGAGGCTGGGTAAACTCACTCACAAACAAGCAAATGCTACAAAATTCAGGAGCATTCCAGAAGTCATAGTTGGTGGGCAAAGACGAGATAGGTGTCATTTCCATTTGTGGGTAAGGATTGTCCATATCAGAAAAGGTTTCAAAGAAGAGACGAGGCTCAGATGACTTGGAATGTTAGCGGGTGCTTGCCAGAAAAGATAGGAAAGACGTTTCAGGAAAAGGTATCATGTGAGCAAAGACACAGCTGTGTGAAGCCCATGAGCCAAGTATTGGCTTCCACATTTTTTTGTGTGTGAAATTCATCCAAGTATTTTATTTTAAAGGATGACTCAATTACGAAAGAATAAACACAGATGAGAGGGTCATTAAAGAGTATTCACTTGTAATAAAACAATACTTGAACAATATCTGCTCTGCTGGGGTGCCTGTGGTTGATTGGCAGCACTGGTGATTCTGTGGATTGGCTCATTAAACACCATAGTCCAACCTTCGTCTTTGTGTACGTGTCTGACTGGAGATTCTGAAAAGCTTAAAATGACACTTCCCATGGCACCCACCTTTGACTTCATCTGGGCAGTCTGATCAAGCCTGGTCTCAGCTCCTTCCATATCACTCAAGTGCATGAGCTTTGGGGTCAGGAAGTATAGAAATAGGACTGCTATAGACTGAATGGTTGTCCCCCTAAAACTCACATGTGGAAGCCCCAGTCCCCAGTGTGATGGTGTTTGGAGATGGAGCCTCTGGGAGTGTTATGAATTTGTCAAATTAACACTTGGTTAAATGGAGCCCAAGGTGCTGGATGGTGAGCTGTATTTCAACAACAGGTCACAAGAGAGACTGAAATAGGGAAGTTTATTACTTGCGGGTCCTGGAAGAAGTATCTGGAATGCCTCAAGGGGCCACCGGTGAGGTCAAGGCAGAGTACAGACAGAGAGAGACAGGCCCTAGTACACATACCTTGTGAGGGTCTGTGGGTGGGGTGTTTTGGAGTTCTTAAGCCAAGGCTGGTTTGGTCAATTGAAAGCAAAGCGCCAGCTTCTAGTACTCTCCATGGGGGCTTTATCTGAGGGGTGTGTAAGGGGCAGGCCCCGGGAGACAGGGGAGACTGGGGATCACAAGGGCCGCTGGGAGGTCATATCAGGAACTTACACTTGCTTGTGACTCGGAGGACTGCTATCTAGGGCACATGTTTGCATGAGGGGTCAGTGTCAGTTTAAGGTCCCTGAGGGCCACGTGGCTGAAAAAATTGGATGCCAAGCAAGGTGGATGCCGAGGCAGCGATACCATGGAGTAGCTTAGCTATACTCTCAACAGAGAGGTAATTAGGTCATGAAGCTGGTGCCCTCATTAGTGCCATTTATAAGAAGAGACATGGGACAGATGACCTTTCTCTATCAGGTAAGGCCACAGCAAGAAGGAAGGCATCTATCTGCAAACCAGGGAAAAGTTTCTCACCAGGAATCAAATCACCTGACAACTCAATCTTAGATTTCCGAGCCACCAGAACGATGAGAAATAAAAATGTTTAAGCCACCCAGTCTATGATATTTGTTACAGCATCCAAGGCAGACTAAGACAGACAGGTTTGACGTCTCACAGAGAACAGATTGGTGGTTGCCAGGGGGTGAGATGCGGGTGAAATTGTGGAAGGGAGTCAAAAGGTATAAACTTGCAGTTATAAAATAGGTAAGTCATGGGGATGTAAGGTACAGTATGGCAACTAAGGTTAATATTACTCTATTGTATATTTGAAAGTTGCTAAGAGAATAGAATAGTTTGTATCAGAAGAAAAAAATTCTGTAACTATGTGTGGTGATGGATGTTAATTAGACATTGTGGTGATCATTTTGCAGTAGAGAGAAATATCGAATCATTATGTTGTACACCTGAAACTAATATAGCATTATATGTCATTATACCTCAAAAAATAAATAAAAACAAAGGAATTAAAAATGCAAAAATAAAACAGGGTTGAGACATCTCAGAAAGAACTTTGAGTGTAGTTAGAGCTACATGGCTCAACTGGAATCAAATCAGAATCTAAATGCATTTTTGAACAGGCTTTATTGCCAACAAAACTGCAATCCTGGAAAATACAAAAAACTAGACAAAAAACATCTCCATCCCTCAATTAAAAAACCCTGTGCCTGTTTGACGTTTAGGACACTAAGTTTCCTATGGCAAGAAGAGAGTGGGGGTGACATTCCCAAGGAAGACATACCTCCCTAAACCCTCTTCAGATAAGGCAAAGAGGAGAATGGAAAGTGGACAGAGACTTTCTTCCCAGAAAACAGAATCAAAGCCGAATCAAGGAGCATCCCTCATCCCCTGCATCAGCTGGATCTCATAACTGGGCTAGTGCTTCTGTGTGTCGTCCATTCTTTCATGTTCAACAGGGAATTTGTATTGTCAATTTCCTGACCCTGGCCCACCGTTGCTTATCAAGTGTGTGTGTGTCTGTGGTGGGCAGGTGACCCTCACTGGACCACTAGCAGTCACGTGGCTCTTCATGTTGTCTTCTGGGGGCTGGGGTGAATGGGCTCCATGGCAACCAGAACAGTGGACCACGAGGGGTACAGTGCTTGATGCTCACCAAGCCGGTGTTCTTTTCCTCCTGCTCACCCAGGAAGACAGGTCCCAGACCCTTTCAACAAATACATACTTTCTAAAGTTAGATGGAACTTTGAGATTGAATTTTGGCTGCAGGAATGTGAATGGAAGTGGCTGGCCATTTGGGGCTAGTCCTACCACCTCCTCTCACAAGAGCCTCTACAATTTCTCCCATCCCCATCTTCCAACTGGATTTGGTAGCCAGGGCCACCTTGGGGACTACATATGGAGAATAGTGAAGCTTCAGTGATGAAACAAGGAGCCTTCCTTCCTGGTTCAGGAGTGCACCATGAGTGCAGTGCTTGCTACAGTGCTTGCTGTAGGATTCTGGGATGTGGTTTTTGTTATAGCAGTTAGCCAACTCTGACAACTCCTATCTAACTTCTACCTGTAGCCTCAGCATTTCACAAGGTTCCCAGAACATAGTAAATGCTCAGTATATATACTTGTTGAACTAACGGATAAAGTTATATACTAAATTTTAGAATTTTTTATGGTTATTATAAAATGTTGGCTACATTCCCTATACTGTACAATGTATCCTAATAGCTTATTTATTTTACTTTTAAAATTTATCTTATTGAAGTGTAGTTGATTTACGAGGTTGTGTTAGTTTCTGCTGTACAGCAAAGTGATTCAGCTATACATATACATTCTTTTTCATAATCTTTTCATTATGGCTTATCACAGGATATTGAATGTAGTTTTCTGTCCTATACAGTAGGACCTTGTTGTTTATAAGAAGAATTTAATGAGTATCTGCTATATGACAAGAATTGAGTGAAGTACTGCAGGGAAATGATGACTAAGATATTGTTTTATCCCTTAAATGGTTAAAAAATCTTTTTAAAAGTTATATTTTACTTTATTCAATCACTTTGTTCCTTAATGGTTCTGAGGTATTACATTAAAAGCAAAAGTCATAGAACGAAATGCAATATCAATAAGAATCAAGAGTCAGGATCAGGGAAACAGAAGTTTTAATGGGCAGTCAAGATCAAGGTGAAGGCAGGAGACTAGTAACAAGTTCTAGTCCCCCACCTGGTTCCTGGACTCGAGCAGCTTAGACTCTTGGAAGCTAAAATGAAAAATAGGCATGGCCAGAAACCTAATTTTTATTGTAGGAGAGGAAAACCCAGGAGACACAAGGCTATGCACACTGTAAGTTATAAGTAGCCTTAATTTTTCCCAGTCCCAAAAATTTCCTTTGAACTTGAAATTGAGACCATCCCACTTTCCTTTAACAACTAGAGTCACTTGTTAGAATTGGGAAGGCCATTAGCATTCAACATTTTTTTTCAAGGTGAAGTTTATTTAAAATGTAACAAAAATAGTTCTTTAATATGCTAGTGAAATACTATACATTTAGGTGCACTTGAATTTAATGCAAAATGTTAAGCTACTTACTCCATGCTACATACCTTAAGGGAAGGAAAGTGACTTTTGGTAAATACTTCCTAAGTGCCTAGTACATAGTAAGCACTCAGTAAATATGTGTTGAATGAACACTTGTAGCCACCATCAGGTTAAATTTCAATTGAATTAGAGTTGGTTACCTTCTATAGATTGATCTTTATTGAAGTTCCTTTCAATAGGCCTTACATAATAGACCACATTGATTTTAATAAAATGTGCATTGATTACGGCAAAATGTCAGTTTTCTGCCCTGAACACAATTTCCCACAATCATTAAACAACATTACAGTTTTATTAAATCAATTCTATTCATTCATTTTAATTAAGGACAGCTTTTAATTTGACCTTCTTTTTACTTTGGAGGACATTTGATCAAGATTTAGCAAAGAGTTAATCACTTCACTCAAATGCATTTTTTTGGCTCCTTAAAAAAAAAAAGAAACTGCAATTGTGTTGTCTTGGTCTTACCCAAAGACACAGATAAAATACATCAATCACATCACTTAAAATTTCAATTTGTGGGTCAGAAGGCCAAGTGTTTGAAAAGTTACTTTTTTGGAGCCAAATTTCTCTTATCTTCTGATCTAGAGTCAGGTTCTGAATGCAAAGTACAAAGCAGAAGAGTTTGGTCCTTGGAACTCGTCCACTTTCCCCAGTTTTCTTCCCTTTATACACTTCCTTTCTCTTTGTGACACAACTCAATTTATTTTCCACATTAGAAAATATACGTTAAAATGTGTCTCCCAAGATGTTAAGTAAGACAAGCCATAGAGACAAACAAAAAAACTCCCAACCCTCGCAATAATAGGTGAAAGTGGAATCCTATTTTAGCTTTGAATTCTTTGCTTATTAGTGACGTTGATCATTGTTCTTTCTGTATGATTGTTGGGCACTTGTATATCCAGTTGTGTGAATGTGCCTTTAAATTTTGGTTATGGGTTTTGCTTTTTTTTAAATTTTTTTGCGGTACGCGGGCCTCTCACTGTTGTGGCCTCTCCCATTGCGGAGCACAGGCTCCAGACGCGCAGGGTCAGCGGCCATGGCTCACAGGCCCAGCCACTCCGTGGCATGTGGGATCTTCCCAGACAGGGGCACGAACCCGTGTCCCCTGCATCGGCAGGCGGACTCTCAACCACTGCGCCACCAGGCAGTGGGAAGCCCTGGGTTTTGCTTTTTTAAGTAACCAAGCAAATTGCTCTTTTCCTATGCCATTCTTTTCCTCCCGTCTTTTCCTGTTAAATGTGGAGACCCTTCCCAATCTGGAGATTTAATAAATATTCATTTTCCTTTGCAAAAAAAAAAGTGTCTCCCAAGATGCTAATGGAGATTAAGTTTCATCTGCCTCATCATCCAGGGGTTTTTGTAATAGTTTAACAGCAGAAAATGCCTTGGTTCTTCAATCACAACCTCATTTCTACCTCTAGACTGGATATGACTGGCTTACCCATAGCCACAGCACACCTGTGACTCTGGTTTAACAAGAAAAGTCTAATAAACTGTACCTACAGTGAGTACATCAGTGGGGACTGACCCCAGCCTCCTGTCCCTGCTGTGGACCTGATAACACAGTCTCATGCCCAAAGCCTTGGTTAAAAGTAATTATTATCAAAGTGTATTGTAACTAAGTATCTAATTTTGATGAGCTGTTTATAGTTAATTTTGTGAATATTCCATTATGAAAGTGATGACCTTATAAAGTGTTCCAGACAAAAGAGAAATAGATATGTATAAAATTTCCAGGTACAATTAACTTATGTTTGAGTTCCATCCAATTCTCTAATTCTCTGTGTGGATCAACCATTATTTTAAAAGAAAAAGATAAGCAAATGTGTCTTGTACATTCATAGGTTTTAGAGCTTATGGCCACTGCACGGGAGTGGAAAACAAAACAAAATTCGATAGCTGAATGTTAACCCTAAACAATAAGAATCGAATGAATGCCAGTCATTTCCTCCCTCCCTCCCTGCCTTACCCTTACTTTGGTTTCCCTGTGCATCTGTTTAGTTTTCTGATTCCTCTCCCTCCAGGTAGTCTATGAAAATTTCGAGAATGAGGTACGTCTTTTATCTTTATCCCAGTTATGTTCATCGCAGCATCTAATTCATGGGAAGTACTCCATCCCATGAATTAATTGAATGAATTATTAATTAACTAATATTGAATGAATGAATAAATGAATGAAATCACTCTTCTTTATGAACATTTAAATAACATTTTACCCTGTGCTTCTGCAAAATAAAAAAAGAAAAATCCCTAGAGAAAGTCAGTGTAGTGTAATCAAAATTGATTCAGCATTAGTCTTTTAGAAAAAAACATCTTACATGACTTGTGTGGTTTTCTGAAGGATAAAAATGAAACCTCTTCTTTCAATAGTCATTTTCCAACTATTCACAGAAGACTTGTTAAATAGACAGCATTGAGCTAAGCAATGTGGAAAACTAATGAAAATACTACAGCGTTCCTGTCCACAAGTTGTTTTTAATCTGTCTGGGAAAAAGCAAGAGGTAACAATAGGTGAAAGTATCAAGGATTCTTAAGACTGAAACAGCATCACAAGAAGGGCTCTGCTACAAGCCGGATGCAAAACGAAGGTGGGCTGGAAGAAGCTTCAGGGGGAAGCTTTCTGAAGGGTGAAGCATCAAATTGTATTTAAGCACGGGTGGTTCACAGACCCGGTAGAGAGGAGGAAGACGGGTACTGCAGTGTATATGAAATCGATGGTGGAAGAGGACATCTCATCATGATTAAAGGCAATGGTCAGCTGGTCTCCCTGGAACTGGGGAAGTGGAATGAGGTTGGAAGGCTATATGGAAAGGTGTGTGGTTAAGATTGTGGGCTTTGGAACACAGTAGTCCTGAGTAGGGCCATGGCTAGTTTGTGCAGGGCTCCGGGCAAATGTTTTCTCTGCACTTTGATATATAAACAATTTGATGTAAAAATGTATTGCACTCCAGTCTAATCATTAGAAAACATCAGGCAAACCACAGTGGAGGAACATTCTACAAAATACCTGACTGGTCCTCTTTAAAAGTGTCAGGATCAGGGCTTCCCTGGTGGCGCAGTGGTTGAGAGTCCGCCTGCCAATGCAGGGGACACGGGTTCGTGCCCCGGTCTGGGAAGATCCCACATGCCGCGGAGTGGCTGGGTCTGTGAGCTATGGCCGCTGAGCCTGCGCGTCCGGAGCCTGTGCTCCGCAATGGGAGAGGCCACAACAGTGAGAGGCCCGCGTACCGCAAAAAAAAAAAAAGTGTCAAGATCATAAAAAACAAGGAGAGACTGAGAAACTGTCAAAGATAGAAGGTAACTGAGGAGACATAGTAACAAAATGTAATGTGGGACTCTGGGTAGGACCCTGGAACATCTTGGGAAATCCAAATAAAACCTGTAGCTTAATAATATTGTACTGGTGCTAATTTCCAAGTTTTGACAAGTGTACCGTGGCCATGTAAGATGTTAACATTGGGGGAGTGGGGTGAAGAGTATCTTTTGTAACTTTTCTATAAAGGTAGAAGTTTATTTTTTAAAAAACGCATTCTCAGGGCAGTGAAACTACTCTGTATGATACTATAATGATGGATATATGTCATTATATATATTTGCCAAAGCCTATAGAATATACAACATGAAGAGTGTACCCTGATGACCTTGGTTGATAATGATGTATCAGTGTTGGTTCATTGATTGCAATAAACATATCACACTGGTGTAGGATGTTGATGGTGGGGGAGACAGTGTGTGGGGAGAGGGTATGTGGGGACTCTGTATTTTCTGTTCACTTTTGCTCTGAACCCAAAACTGCTTTTAAAAAAAGGATGTTCTTTGGAGAATGGATATATGTATATGTATAACTGAACCACTTAGTTGTACACCTGAAAATTAACACAACATTGTAAATCAACTATATTCCAATATAAAATAAAAATTAAATTAAAAAATAAAGTATATTTCTTAAAAAAAACACATTGTAGTACCACATGTACAAGAATCCCAGATTTGTATGAAAACTGTTATATATAGTGTGCTCCTTACCCTGGAAATTTTCACCCCTCCCCACTTTTGCATGAACTCTTGAGTTTTCAAAATCAAAAAGTTCAATAAAAATGTGACTATCAAAAATGCATTACAAAGTTCATGGGTTCGTGTGAGCTATAGTGATTTATTGATTAAGATTTTGAATTATAGATGGAAAAGAAGTACTTACTTGTTTGTTTATTGCCAAGTCAGTGCACATGAAGATTCTGCAGAGTGTCCAGGCACCACCTCACTGTCTTTGGGCTCAAACACACTATTTCTGCATAATTCCATATCTTCCACCATTTCTCACAATACTATGGTTTGAGGGAAAGAGTTTTATAATGAGTTAATGTAGGTCTCACCTTTGCGGTATCTCATGTCATTTATTGAATGCTGGTGACATCGTCACTCCTGACGCTGGTCACCCACTGGACCACCTGGGAATACTAGCTCTCAGCAACTCTCTCTGAGGTTGCTAACCGTGCTTTGTTGATAACGACCTTGCATACAAATCCTACGCAGAATATGCAGGAGAATGTGGATGGCAGTTTGTTTCTTGTCATGTGAAATTTACTGCTCAGAATTTGCTATCATAAATATACAGTGGCACATCTTCCAGCGACACCTTCTTTCAAGACTTCAGGCTGTAATGACTGCATTGCTAGAATGCAATGTCTTTCTTGGTGCCTTCCACAAACCTGCCTGTTGCAGGGAGCGTAGGTAAGGGGTCTGTGGGAAGAGTGAGAAGAGCAGTCCCATTTATGCAAGGAACCTCTGTCCCCCATCCTGCATGACTTATGACTCATGTAGGAGAGCATGGCTTTATCACATTGGGTGTTTGTGATTCACTTGAACAAGGCACGTGTTTTGGAGATCTCTGTGACATCTGGTTGACCCCACGAGGGGCGCAGAATGTCAGGCACATCCCCCTAAAAGAGAGATGGCATCAGGGTTCATGCAGGTCCAAATCCAGTCTAGGGGTACCCCCAGATGGCACTGCCCACCTCAGCCAGCCCCAGGAATGAGAGGGGACTTAGAAACTCTTGAGGAAGGTAGCAGTACAAAGTGTGGGGCCCCTGTGGAGCCAGGTCTGGGACAGGAGTCCTGATTTCTTGCTTGGGACTAAGGGTGTTGCTGGACCTGAGCTTTGTCCCAAGTCTGCCTCTTACTAGACCTGAAACCCAGGCAAGTCTCGAGCTCTGGGCCTTGTTTTCTTCTTCTCTAAGATGAAGATCCTAACCTCACAGGGTTGTTTTGAAGAGTGAATGACATATTTATTGAGTTCTTCTGATATGCACTAGAGGAAAAGCAGTGAACAAGATACGTAGAAACTACCCTCCTAAAATTTATAATCCTGTATTCTATGAAGTCAGAACTGTGCTGAGCAAACAATACACTCTGAATAAATGTCATGTAACATTGTTGTTTGTACAAACTGTAGATCTTCTCCCCAGGGTGTTCTAGGCCTGCCTGGATGCTTCAGTGAGGCCAGAACTTCTTTTGGGCTTTACAGGGTGAGAGAGAAAAGACTGGGCCAGGTGAGAAGGGGCTTTGCTTGTTGGGTTTAATCCAAGTGTTATTTAAGAGCAGAGGAGAGGAAAAAAAGACCTCAGGGTCCTCAGATGACACTTCTTAAATGTGTCTTTCTTCCAACAGAGATTTTTCAAGGGATCAGGTAGCAGTGGGTTCAAGATTTTACTTTGCTGTGAGTTACCCCCACTCTTAGTTGCATAAGTGAAGATATCTTTGCCTGAACTGTGTCAGGATGTGTTCGCTACAACAATATGTGTAGTGACTTTACGTTCCATGAAGATTCCTTCTGATGTCTTCGAAATAAATTCTATTAATAGAAAAATCTACTTGATCATCTTTCTAGAATACAACAATTGCTAAAAGCAGTGCAAAATGGCATTGTTCTTTAAATTTCATTTTCTGACTTTCCATTGTTTTTGGACCTGAAAAATATATTAAAAAATTTCCTTCCCAGATATGCTTCTAAAAGACTGTAAGAACCCCAGAGATACTGTTCCTCCTTTGAACAAGTGCCTATCATACATCTACATGTGATGTACCAATAATTAAAGGATACCCTAGTCATAATTGGGAGTTAGCTTTACTTTCTGCTCAGTAGGAATTCTGTCTAAAATTCACTTTCTTTCATGTTAAAATGAATACCTCACATGCATTTTAGTTGAATAACAGGGAGAAAAGCCAATTATATTTGCTATAGCTATCTTTTCCCATTGTCCCATAATAAAGCATTATCTCCATGTAGAGAGAGTAACATTGACATACATATAGTAAGTTTAAATAGAGATGTTGACTTATTTGTGATCAACATTCCAGTAAGAGTATAAGGCTATTATCTGGACAAGTTTTCTTTACCTGAACTCTTTGGAAGAGAGAGCATAGTTTGGTAATTGTTATGGGCTGAATTGTGTCCCCTCCTCCCCCAACCTTTCTATGTTGAAGATCTCACCCCCAGGACCTCAGTTGATGGCTGTATTTGGAGATGGGGTCTTTCAAGAGGTAATTAAGTTAAAATGAAGTCATTAGGGTGGGCCTTAATCAAGTATGGGTGGTGTCCTTATGAGAAGAGAAGATTTGGACGTAGACACACATGGAGGGATGACCATGTGAAGACACAGGGAGAAGACAGCCATCTACAAGACAAGAAGTGAGGCCTCTCTAGAAACCAACTCTGCTGACACTTTGGTCTTGCACTTCCAGCCTCCAGAACTGTGAGAAGAAAATTTTTGTTGTTTAAGCCATCCAGTCTGTGGTATTTTGTTATGGCAGCCCTAGAAAACTGAGATAGTGAAACAACACTTTATAGTCACACAGCACAGGGCTGAAAAAAATCACTGGGAGACATCAGTGCACCTACAGCTTTACTTCCTTGATATTTTAGCTGAATCATAGGAAGTGTTCCTTTCTGAGTATATTTCTGCAACATTAATCATCACCACCATCACCACCACCACCACCATCAGCAGCAGCAACAGCAGCAGCATCACCATTTTATAAAGCAACTCCAGAGTGTCTTAGCTAGTACAAATTTACCAGGCAATGTGCTCTGGAATTTTCATCCACACTATAGGAATATGATTCATATCATAGGAACATCACAAAGTCTTTAAATATATCTCTGATTCAACATTATACATGTTTGCATCTTGCTCATGCATTGTCTGGAATGGGTACTCCTGGCTGGGAGGCTCTCCTTAGAGGTTCCCTTTCAACAAGTGAATGAGGGACACAACAAGCTCCTTCTTCCTTCTGTCCTCTCAGAATTGACTTCACTGAGTCAGTGGGGAGAGAGAGAGAGAGAGAGAGAGAGAGAGAGAGGGAGAGAGGAGGGCCTTTGTGTTGTTCATAGGAGGATTCTGTGGGCAAGACTTGGAAGTGGAGTTTGTCACTGGTCACCACCTTTCACTACCCTGAACTAGTGATGTGGCTTCACACAAGTGCAAAAGATCCCGGGAAGTATAGACCCAGGATGGGAAGTGAGCAAATTGGGGAAGAGCAAACCTTCCTCAGCCACGGTCTCTGAAAATTTCCTTTTGCTCCAAGTCTTATGCTATAATAAGGTAGCATTACACATGGCATGAAAATGAGGGTTAGAGAGGCTAAGTGATGTGTCTGAGGTCAAATAGATGGAACTGGGAGTGAGCTCAAGGTCCCAGTACTCCAACACCTGTGATGTTTCCCCTAGTACATTAGTGTGGAAGTAAAGTGAATTTCCAAGTGATGCTTTAAAAAGGGAAAAGTTCTCTGGTCAAATACATTGAAAACACCACACACCATAGGCCCCCCTTGGATATTCAAAATGGACTTTGATATATTAAAGGATGTGAGGACTCTGGAAACCTGCCCAGAGCCACCCCAGCTCCTCCTTTGGACTTCTTAGTTATTCCTATGTGATGCTACGTAAAGGTTACCGACAGCACAGCTGTGGGCCGTCAGGATCCTGCTCCAGCACTAAGGCTAGTGTCTGTTCTGATTGTTCACTGACGATGTCATTTAGCTTTCAGGGCACCCACTTCCTGGCCATCACTGTTGGCTGGCCAGGGATCATTACGTGCTGCTTCAAACCCTGCCCACGTTCCTATCGGATTAATGGAGCCACAGGTGGGCACCACTAGGGCATAATCCTGGCATCTTCTGGGCTTCTGTTTGCCAGGCAATCAAATGGGACCCCCAACTAGAGTGGCCTCTTCCCTGGTGAGAGAAGAGACACTCTTAGTGGCATCACTGGCACCCCAGTGCTAAGTGCGTGCTGTCCATCTGGCCACCTGTATCCATGGATACTCCCCACTGCCTAGTGTTTCTCAACTTTCCCTCCACATGGCCTTTTTTGGTACAAAGACTTTAGTACCAAGACAAAGATTATGGCTCTGAGAGAGCCAAGGTTGGACAAAGAAGCAAGTGAGTGGGCAGTCATAGAGGTCAGCGCAGACACCAGCGGTAAATCATGTAATCTACCAGCATGGGGAGGGGCATGCTCCTGAGACATGTGCTGTGCCCGCGGGTGGTTTGGGATGAGGGGACGCCAAGGCTTTGGGTTCCTCTTTTTAGCAATCCTGTTGAAGCTCATCTCCATTTAAGAGGAGGAATTCACTATAACTCATAAATGCTGACTTATCATAAATATTAAAAACATTAAGTTTATTAATAAAATGATAGTTAACACTTATGTACCACTTGCTCTTCGCCAGGCATATACTTTCTAAATGAATAATCAATTCAGTAGAATATTATAATTATCATCATTATCCCCTTTACAAGTGAAGAAACTGAAGGAGAGAAAAGTTATTTAATCATAGAGCCAGAGTTTGAGATTACAGATGGTGATCTGAATTATCAGACAACTCCACCACTTTCCAGTCAGGAAGACAAGATTTGAACTAATTATCTATGAGTTTCTAGTAAGTGATTTTTATGACTTAGTCAATAGTAAAGATATTGAAAATATAAAAAAACTAAGACACATTTTTATTTTAAATTCTAGTCCTTTTGCTAAATTGGTCTATTGCTATTGCTCAATTATTATTGGTTCAGCAGAAACTGAGAGGATTCAGCAGCAGAGGAATGAATATGGTCGATTTTAGAAGGAAATCTTGACTTCTTATAAGTGACCTAATAACTACTGATTCAATGGAAACGTCATTGGAATAGTTTGATGTGGTTTCCTATGTCAAAATATGACTCAGACAACCAGTATCCGTTATGTCAGAAGGATTGCAACAATGACCATTTTGAACATTTAAAAAATGATTTGATAAATTATTTATGCTACAACTTGTGAAAACTGATAATCATTTGTGGAGTTTAACTGAATTAGGTGTTGGTTTGCGACTGTGGGAACTTTCTGTGTGTAATCTGAAACCAGTCCCTGTACACAGAGGGCAGGGAGAGACCAAGGAAACAAACATATCACTGCAGATTGGCAGGTTTGATAAGCAAGGGAACTTACATATGAGGCTTGTCTTTGGCAGCTGTGAGACGTGGAGAGATCAAACCCAACTGCCAGAATCTTCAAGTTTACATAGAGACCTTGACCAGGTTCAGCCATGTATATGGTCTAGATGGTCTCAGTAACACCTTACTCTCTTGAGGCTGTATCCTTGAAACAGCTCCTAGGCTGGGAATAGTGGGCATATTCCAAGGACAGTGGGGGGTGGGGCGGGGTGAGGAGAATCGGATTGGCCAGGTCCAGCTCATGGGTCAGCTGGTGGTCACGTCCTTTGGATTATCTCCTCCAACATTAGGAAATAAAAATAAAATATTTATATATAAATATATATATATATTTCCATATTAATGTTATCACTGTACCATTCTGATTGTATAGTCAATATTCTGACTATATACCTGTGGGTACCAAATCTTATGAAAGTGCTTCTGGGTGGTCCACACATTGTTATAGTTCCATATCATCTGATGTACTGGGTTAAATGGTGTCCTCCCAAGATTTATGTCACTTGGAACCTCATAATGTGAGGAAGTAGGGTCTTTGCAGATGTAATTAGTTAAGACAATATCATACTGGATTAAGGGGGCCTTAAATCCAATGACTGGTGTCTTTATAAGAGTGATTCAGACTCAGAGACACACAGAGGGGAGAAGGTCCTATGGAGATGGAGGAAGAAATGGTAGATGTGCCATCACAAACCAAGGAATGCCAAGGGTTCATGGTAGCTATCAGGAGGTACAAGAGGCAAAGAAGGAGTCCTTACTAGAGCTTTTGGAGGGAGCTTGGCCCTGCTGATGATCTGATTTTGGACTTAGCCTCCAGAGCTGTGAGAGAATACATTTCTGTTTGAAGTCACCCAGTTATGGTAATTTCTTATGGCAGCTCTAGGAAATGAATACATTTGCTTCTGCACATCCTACTCATTCTTCAAGTCAAATTCAATCTTTGTCTCTTTTGGGAAGTCTTCCTTCTCCATGCATAGAGATATTGCTTTTCTCTAAACCCTAAGACATTTTATTGTCTCAACCATTCCTACTCACACTTCAAGATTCAGCACAGGTATTTATTAACTTTCCAAGAGAGCCTTCCCTGAATACCACCAATACCTTAGTAAGCAAGGGGCTTCTGGTCTATAATCTCACCACTCCCAGATTTTTATCTTTGTCATGGTACCCATCAGACTATCTTTATTGTTGGTTTATCTGTGAGCCATTTGAATGTAGGTGTTGTGTCCTTCATTTGTGCCTAATGTCATAGACCCTCAAGTGTGTGCTAATTGAACCACAGGCATGAAGGAAGGCTGGAAGTCAAGGAACTTTGCTTAATTGCATTTGGCAATATTCTTGTGATTTTTATGTTAAATTCCTTTAGCCTTTGCCTTTGTTTTCTTGGGATCTGTGGACTTATAAAATGCATGTACTAATGTAATAATAGGTCATGACCTTGGGTCTTTTTTTTTTTTTTTTTTTTTTTTTTTTTGCGGTACACGGGCCTCTCACTGTTGTGGCCTCTCCCGTTGCGGAGCACAGCCTCCGGACGCGCAGGCTCAGCGGCCATGGCTCTCGGGCCCAGCCGCTCCGCGGCACGTGGGATCCTCCCGGACCAGGGCACGAACCCGTGTCCCCTGCATCGGCAGGCGGACTCCCAACCACTGCGCCACCAGGGAAGCCCCTTGGGTCTTTTAATACCTGCAGCATCTTCAAAGTTGAAAACATATCAGAGATGGTTACAGCATCCCTGTGAATTTTCCGGTATATTAATATTTACCACTTTTATCAGCTTCCTTTGTTAATTTTCTCCATTAGTGTTTAGTTCTTCTTTTGTCATTTTAAATTGTAAAATCTTTACTAAAATTGCATTAAGTTATAAAAAGTAACATTCATTGTTCTTTATTCCATATGGCTAAATCTCATACTTTTATTTTTATAAATTCTGGTAGCTGCACATCCATACTTAATCTTTCTAAACTTTACTCATGATGTGACTATAATCCTGTTTTGTGTTTATAGTGGATGTCTGTGGGTGTTGCCAGTGCTTTATCTGGTAGGGCATCCTGACTCTGAGACTAGATGGTGAGACAGAGGTAGATAAGAAAAGACAGGGAAGAGCAAATACAACACACTTAAGATCAGAAAGAAATTGGCATATTTGGGGAAAAGAAGTATGGTAAGTGGAGAGTAGTAGGAGATTAACTTGAAGAAGATGACGCTTAAATCATGAGAGGGCCTTTAAGCCCTGATAAAAAGGTTAAATTTTATTCTAAGTGCAAAGCAATGAGACTCTGTTGGGAAATTATAAGCAAGGGAGTAACATTGTCTGATTTTTGATAGGAATGATTTCTATGTGGAAATTGGATTGGGAGGGGTCCAGCATGGAAGCAGTGAGACCAAAAGCTCAGAAGCCAAAGGAAAAAAGTTAAATTGGGGCTTCCCTGATGGCGCAGTGGTTGAGAGTCCGCCAGCCGGTGCCGGGGATGCGGGTTCGTGCCCCGGTCCGGGATGATCCCGCGTGCCGTGGAGCAGCTGGGCCCATGAGCCATGGCTGCTGAGCCTGCGCGTCTGGAGCCTGTGCTCTGCAATGAGAGAGGCCACAGCAGTGAGAAGCCTGCGTACTGCAAAATAAAAAAAAAAAAATTAAATTGGACTTCATCAAAATTTAAAAATTTTGTGCATCAAAGGACAACATAGACAAAATACAACCAACAAAATGGGAGAAAATATTTGCAGATTGTACATTTGATACATTCTTGTATCCAGAGTAACAGAAAAACTTCTACAATTTGTGATAGGCAGAATAATGGTCACCTAAAGATACCCATGTTCTAACCCCTGGAACCTTTGAGTATTTTACCTTTGGCAAATGGTACTTTGCAATGTGACTAAGCTAAGAACCTTGAAGTGGGAAGATTACCCTGGATTATCTAGGTGGGCCCCGTGTAATCACTAGGGTCCTTATGAGAGGGAGACAGGAAGGTCAGAGCCAGAGATGCTGAGACAATGAAAGCAGAGATCAGAGTGATGCAGTCATGGGCTAAGGAATATGGGCAGCCTCAAAAAGCAGAAAAAATGCTAAGAATAGATTCTTTCTTCAAGCCTCCAAATGGAATGCTGCTCTGTCAACACCTTGAATTTAGCCTGGTAAGACCCATTTCAACTTCTGACCTCCAGAACTGTAAGATAATAAATTAGTGTTGTTTTAGGTCACTGTGTTTTTAGTAATTTGTTACAGCACAATAGGAAATTAATATGGACTTTGGTACCAGGAAATGGAGTAGCTCCTGTTATAAATAAATAAAAATGTGGAAGTGGTTTGGAAATGGGCAGCGGTTGGAAAAATTTGAGAAACATGATAGAAAGAGCCTAGATTCCCTTGAACAGATTGTTAGTAGGAATTAAGATATTAAAGGCTCTGCTGGTGAGGGCTCAAAAGGAAATGAGGAGCATGGTAGAGAAAACCTGTATAATCCTACAGAATATCTAAGGCATCATAGACAGACTGTTGGTAGAAATATGAATACTGAGTGCTATTGGTGAGGGGTCAGAAGGAAATGAGGAACTCATTATTAAAAAATGAAGAAGGGGGATCCTTGTTATATAGTGACAGAAAACTTAGTAGAATTTTACCTTACAGTTATGTGAAAGGCAGAACTTATAAGTGATGAACTGCATGTTTAGCTAAGGAGATTTCCAAGCAAAGTGCTGAAGGTGTGGACTGTTTCTTCTTGTTGCTTATAGTAAAATAAAAATCAGAGAAATAAATCGAGAAAAGAACTATTAAGCAAAAAAGGAACAAGGATTTGGTGATTGGAGAAATTCTCAGCTTATCTAGATTGTAAAAGGCACTAACATTTGGAGATTTAGCCAAGAGTATGACAAGACAAACGTTTCCCAATACCTGGGGAGAATCAAGAGGTCAGAATATTCAAATCATACAGAGGAGCCTTTAAAGAGATTAGGTGTGTGACTCAGCCATCTCCCAAGAAGCCAGGGATAGAGATGAGGTGGGATTTTTGTGGAGGAGGCTCTAGTTTATGAGTGAATCCTCAGGCATACACAGGAGACCTGCAGGGTTCTTGAGAATGTTATACTGGCAGAAACACTGTCAATTTAGGCACAAAGGGAGGATGAAATGAAAGAAGGCTGTCAGACTCCCAAAACAGGCTAATAAACAACTAAGCTGCAAACATTTGCTACCCTCCATAAAAAAGGAAAGATGTCTCAGAAGGTGGAGCCATGAGCCCAGAGAGAAAATAGTTCTCAAGCATTGGTGGTAAAGAGCATAAGATTTTCTTTTAAGAGTTACAATATAGTATGTATAAAAGCAAGGATGGCAACAGCAGCAGCATCAAGAGGTGTCATTCATTGAGTGTTCTTCCTGTTCCAGGCACCATTCTATATGTGTTTCATTCGATTAGTCTAACAATACCAGGAAGTAGGTAGTCTTGTGCGCATTTTAAAACATGTAAATTATGGTTTGGCGAGAACAAGAAAGTTGCTCATGGTCACAGAGTGGGGGTGGAACGGGCTGCTTTCAGAGCCTGGAGTGGGTACCACAATGTTGCATTTCCTTCTCATTCTGTAATGCATTAAGGTGGCATAGTAAAAGTTACCTTAAAAGTACTAACTCTCAGACCAAAGGGATAATTTTCAGGAACCTAAAATAGTTTATGGCATTAACATACTAGAAGGAAAAAAAATATCGACTAGAAGGCAGATGTCAGCAGTTCCTCCTGTAAGTATTCTAGTATGGAAGAAATTTTGTGTAAGAATTCTGAATATTTAAACTCTCTGGTCCTGCTAAACTTATACTAAGTACTTCAAGTTAGTTTAGTTCATGGACACTCTGTAATTCAGAGTATCCAAATATTAGATACAAAATATCAAATTCCATGCTCACCACAGAATCTATGATTTTAGGGAGTTCCCTGGTGGTCTAGTGGTTAGGAGTCAGAGCTTTCACTGCTGTGGCCTGGATTCAGTCCCTGGTCTGGGAACTGAGGTTTTGCAAGCTGCACAGTGCGGCCACACATACACACACACACACACACACACACACACACACACACAATACTATGATTTTAACATCTTCATGTAGATTAGCTCCAAATAGAAAATGTGGAGAGCACAATTGCCTAGGGGAATTGGTCTACAGGATAAATATATTTCTTTCTTTCTTTCTTTCATTTTATGGCTGTGCCACAAGGCATGAAGTCCCTATATTTCTCATTGGAGTCATTAAAATGACAATCTGGGAAATGCAGTTAGGTAATGGAATGTTGTGGTTAAAGCATAGATTTCAGAGGAGGATAGAATAAGCTGGAAATATCGTTCCATCACTAAGTAGCTACGGGAAAACTGCCTCATAGGATAATAGGACAAAATGGAGTATTTCATGTCACTTACATAGCACAATAATAACTTATACATATTAAGCACTCGGTATAGTTTAGCTGTTGTTATTATGATTTTACCCAAATCCCTGGGACTTGGTTGATATGACTCTCTGAGATGACAGATCAAGTCCCTGAGCCTAGATCATGGAAGAGAAGACCTGGGACTACAGTAAAACCATCCCAGGGATAATCTATTCTGTCTGAATCCCCTGGGATTTCATGAAACAGAACAATTCCTGATAGAGGAGATACAAAAAGTAAGATTGTTGAAATTCAATCATGCCAAACAAAGCAAGCTACAAACAGAACAAACAGACCCAACTGTTACCATCATTTCATAAATGAAAGGACATTTCAACATCAAAATGTAATAAGGAAATAATCTTGGAATAAATAATGGCTCTTTGAATACATTTAGCTTTTTGAAAAATTCTGTTAATCTGACTTGGTTTTTCTGTTTAATGCAGATCAGTGAAAATGTCATCTTTTTTGGCATCAATATGTGGATCAGCATTTAGCAAAGATTGATAGAGATCATTTGACAGTTCTTTTGTCAACCAGCTAGTTGATGTTGCTTGTAGACACTCCGAACTTGCTCCTTTATTTATATGCAAGGTTGCACTAAAATTTTTATAGCTCTGTTCGTCTTCACACCTTTGTGAATAACTATCATGCACACGATCTACGACAGACGGCAGAGAGCTACCACTGAACTGGGGTAGAAGAGAAGATCACATCAATAATTTTAGTTTCTTCTTGAACATACCTAAGACATTTCCAGCTTATATTATTATGCTCTAGATGCTGTTTTCGGGTTTTATTTATATTATTTCACCAAAGCTCCACAGTATTCTCTTTAGAGAATAGCAAATAAAAGTATTACAATTATTTACAGACTAGGTGTCATGGCACACAGAGGTTTAATGTCACAAGTTAATAAGCAGTGGAGCTAGGATCCTATCCCAGTTTTTCTCACTCCATAACCAGCTCAACTATCATCTCTTTATCTGCAGATCTTGTCATTTGTGAGGATTATGGACACATAAATGGAGTGTTTCAACAAAATAACGTATTATTAAGTCCTAGAGAAGCATAAGTTACTTAGGAATACAGAGAATTAACCATTGGCCTATTCTGAGGTTCAGAAAGAGCTTCTTTAAAGAGATGATGCTTGAGTATATTCTTAAAGGATGAAGAGGATAAGAAGGGCATGCCTGAGAGAGAAAACAGCACTAGCGGAGGCATGGATAGATTAAAGCCATGTAGAAACTATGAGGCTTATGGGGAGTTCCATGTAATTCAAGAGTAACAAGTATAAAGGTCTTGAAAGAGGTTTTTAAAAAATAACATTAATATGCATGGAAGTTTACTATTATAGTGGAATTTGAGTGGTCTAAAACTTTGTTCCCTCCACTGTTTCCTGCAGGGGAATACCTGTAAGCAGGAGGATGGCTTTAGATGACCAGACATCTACATTATACCTTTTCTTTGTTTTTTTTTTTTCTCCTGAATTAATTAAATCAAGCTTTTAACAAACTTAACCTTAGACCTAAACATGCCTAGATATGGGGAAGGTGAAGAATATATACTTCCTTCTATTTGGGGTATTTATATTTAGGATTTTTATGGTTGGGCATGGAATTTCTTGGGGTACAATTGTTTCCTATTTGGAATATTAAAAGAGGAGACAATGTCACTGGGAAAGATGGGCTCAGGAGCATCAGCACAAAGGCCTGGAGTCTCTCCTGATGCAGCACCACCTCCTCCTATGGTGCACCACTGTGGGTGTTTACCCTGCTGGATTGGGAAGCATCTTGAAATAATTAAGATGGTTCTTGTGAAGATGTGTTAATAGTGAAGCTATAATCAAGCTTGGTTGGGACTGTTACTTTAGTCATAGCATATGGGAGGCCATGTGGTCAATAACATCTGTTAAAATCCTCCTAAGGAGTGGCATCTATTTTAATTTAATGATCTTAGTACCTATAAGAGAGTAAGGGTCTGGTTTGTTATAGTTGCTAAGCAATGATATAATCGAGCAGAAGAGAGCTCATTTATGCATGGCCTTGCATACCATGTTAAGGAGCACACAAATGTTACGAATCATTGGTGGATTTTAAGGAATAGAGTCTAAAATGGTCAGATGTGAAACTCAGTATTTTCATGTGACAGTGTGAAGGGTGGATTAAGGGATTAAAGACAGGAGGATAGCAGCTGGAAGCCTACTGTAATCATTAGCTGATGGAAGAGCATGGGCCATGGAGTCAGATAAACCAAGGTTCAAATCCTGTATCTACCAACTCCTGGACTTGACTCCTGGAAAGTCACTTCAATCTTTTCTAAGCCTCAGATTCCTCCACTGTATGGAGGAATGTAGGAAGAAGAGAGGTTTGTTGTAGGATTTAAGAGATCATTTGTGTAGAGTACCCCATTTAGCACCTGCCAGAGTAAATAGCATTACCACATCTCGTAACTCTTATGTGTCCATCACATTTTTCCATTCATTTGCTAATGCCAGAAATTTCTTCAAAGCTACCAACCTCTTTGTGCAATTTAGCATAAAATTTAGAGTGAAAATATCTCATGAAGAGAGCTCATTGATTAAAATTAACCCTGATCAAGATGTAGATGGTTGACATGATGTCTCACCCTGAAACCAAGGAGAGTAACTCTCTGATGAGAGAAAAATGGGGCAATGAACAAACACAGAAACAAGAGGCTGGTTGGTGGTGGATGTGTTGAGAGAAAAAAAAGACAAACACTTTACCAAAAACGCTGGACTTGCTAATTAGATCCATCTGTAGCTTGGCTCAAGCTAAACATGCTAGTCTTTTCTCCTTATCAACTCATCCGTTTTCAGATTTTATTCCCCTATCAAACAGCACATTGTATCAAAATGAAATTCCCTGAATGCAATTTTTGAACATGGTTGTGTTATTACTGAATGATCATCTTGCTCCATTTTTTCCTACTAATAGTTTCAAAGTAGGGTCTTTCACTCTGGCAGGTGGTTTGAAGAGGCTGTGTGGAGCCAGTCATACCCTTGCAGTTGATTGTATTTATTCGGTGGTGAAGCAATGGAGTCATTGTCATCCTCCAGAATGGCAGCCTCAGATGTCTATCCTTGAGCAGAAACACTGCTACTGCTGCATTCAACAGTGGATTTAATAAGACACCTTTTAAAACTCTGGAAGTTAAAACTCTGGAAGAATGACTTTGAGAGACAGAGTGAAATAGTTGCCTAAGTGGGACTGAACTTGTGAGGTGTGAATTCTTTGACCTCTTTTGTGACCAAAACCAAAATTAGTTTTCCTTTATAGTTTTGGGCTGGGAAGCTTTCCTAAGGCACTAATTTATTTATTTCATTTTTCCAAAGTAAGTTGAGCACAGAAAGATTTGCAGTGATGGCCACCCTCTGATAATAGATATAATTGAGATAAATATACTTAATATATTCTTTTTTTTTTTTTACAAATTACAATTGGTTTCTTCTCAAATCACATTTTGAATGAAATGTTTCTGTTATGATTTATAATGATTTGAAAACAAAAAGATTAGTTTGAACAAAGAGTCCAATGAAAAAGTGATCCAGTTATTCATATACGATCTATTTCTCTATGTCAGCACAATAGTTCCAAGATAAAACAGAGTGGATTAAAAAATATTTTATTACCAAAAACATTAATAAATGGGCATCAATAGGGTAAGCTTGATTATTTCCCTTATGGAATATTCTCTGTGCCTCGATAAAACTGATAGCCCCTTAATTCACAGTAACGTTTGAAAGGCTCTGGAAGGTCCTTTTGTCCTCAGAGTCACCCTCCTCCAGCTTCCAGGTTATAGGATCTGTCTGTTTACAGGTTCACTGGCCCCTCTTTTGGGAGAAAGCTTTAGGATGTGGATCAATGCCACTCCTGCTACATTTATTTAAGGAATATTACCTTGTCGACAGACAGACAGACTTTGCAGCATATGTCTCTACTTCTGATCCTCTTTGGTCACAGTTGGACTAAAAATGGGCAAAAGCAGAATACCAGAAATAAATGACCTACGAGGCCTGGATCAAATAGGCGTACTGGTTGCATCAGAGTTTCTTGTGGCTTTGAGTCAAGAAATACTGAGACTGTGACCATTAGCAGGTTGCCAGGAAGCTCTGCTGGGGCCCTGGCCACAAACTCCACGTACAGGTTGAGGAAATAGACAAGGTATTGGATATAGGATGAGGACATCGGTAAAGATGGGGGAAGAGGAACAGATACGCAGACAGAGAAGCCAAGAAGCGAGAGAGCATGAGCGGAGAGGGGCAGGGCCTCACGCCCTCCCCTGGAGTTCCAGCTCTTATTCAGCCCATATATCTTCATGATAACCACATACTCTCTCTGGTAACTTAAATTAGGTCTCTCTTTTTCTCAACCTAATAAGCAAAACACAGAAAATATCAAAAGTTTTTCTAATAGCAAATAAGTTCAGAAACACTGACATAATATTTTCCAGGTGCCCATTGCTTAATGAGGTTTAATAACAAAACTAATGAGCTGGTCATGGAATGGGTCTGCAGGAACGGGGCAGGAATTGAAAAGGTCCTTTGGGCAGGGAAGGCTTAAGGGGACACCCTGTGCTAGTTATTCTCCTGGGTGAGCTTTGGGCTGGGAGTCTACAGAGGTGGGAAACAAACATTGCAAAGAACACTCTTTTCTCCTCAATGGAATGCCTTTCACTTAGTTGTGCTTTGGTATTATACCCTACACTTTCATTGAGGCCTCAAGAAAAAGTGCTTTCTGAGGCTCACACGTACATTTCATAATGAGATATGGTTATTGTCACCACCCCCAACATTGCTTGAATTCCTTTAAAGAAGTTTCATACAGGGAATTCCCTGGCAGTCCAGTAGTTAGGGCTTGGCGCTTTCACTGCCTTGGCCCGGGTTTGATCCCTGGTCGAGGAACTAAGAACCTACAAGCCACCTGGTGTGGCCAAAAAAAAAAATTTTTTTTTTTCTTTCCCTACAAGAAATATCTTTCGGAGTGAAGTGGTAGGTAAAATTTTACTTCCTCTTATGAACTGTCATGATTTGTCTTCATGGGCATTGAGAAACCACTCAAATGATTCTGTTACCATTTTTATTTTGATTGTCATGATGCTCAGAAGTCCTGGAGGACCTTCTGGACCACATATTTGTCTTCTCTCTCTCTCTCCCTTTCTCTCTCTCCCTCTGTCTCTCTTTCTCTCTCTCTCTCTCTTTTTTTCTCCAGGCTTTAGTTTCCAAGGTTTAATTCTATGTTTACTAGGTTTAATATTTATGTTGTAATTAATATTTTTCTATTTTATTGCATAATTAAGTAAGTAGTGCTGGAAAGATTCTAATTTTATTTTATTTATTTATTTTTTAAAATATTTATTTAGGCTGTGCCAGGTCTTAGCTGAAGCACACGGGATCTTCATTGGGGCGTGTGGGATCTTTTTCTTAGTTGTGGCATGCGAACTCTTATTTGCAGCATGCATGTGGGATCTAGTTCCCTGACCACAGATTTAACCAGGGATCCCTGCACTGGGAGTGAGGAGCCTTATCCACCGGAACCACAGGGAAGTCCCAAGATTCTACTTTTAAAAGCATGATAGATGAAGGATCATAGAGAAGGTGATATTTGATAAAGACAAGAAGGAGTAAGAGAGGGAGCAACGTGGGGTGAAATAGCAAGGAGGAATGGTGCAGAAGAAAAGACAGCAAGTACAAGTGCTCTCAGGAAGGAGTGGAACACACAGTCTTAAAGAACTGTGAGCCAGCCAGTGTGGACCAATGGAGGGTTTGAGGTAGGGAGGCATATGAGATAAGTGAGGCAGGGTTAAAGATTGTGTCAGACCCTGTAGGCCATTGCAGTGATTTTGGCTTTCACTTGAAATGATATAGAAAGCTACAGAAGGGGTGTAAGAAGGAGAGTGAGATGATATAACTTACATTTTAACAGGAATAGTCCAATTGCAGTGTCAAGAATAGACTAAAACATTGGGTAGTAGGCACAATAGAGTCAACAAAGACCGAAGCAAGAAGACAAATTAGGGGACTTCCCTGGTGGTGTGGTGGTTAAGAATCTGACTGCCAATGCAGGGGACACGGGTTTGATCCTTGGTCCAGGAAGATCCCACATGCTATGGAGCAACTAAGCCCGTGCGCCACAACTACTGAGCCTGCACTCTAGATCCCGTGAGCCATAACTACTGAGCCCACATGTCACAGCTACTGAAGCCCGCGTGCCTGGAACCCATGCTCCGTAACAAGAGAAGCCACCACAGTGAGAAGCCCGTGCACCGCAACAAAGAGTAGCTCCCGCTCGCCGCAACTAGAGAAAGCCTGTGTGCAGCAACGAAGCCCCAACGCAGCCAAAAAAAAAAAAGAAGACAAGTTAGGAGGTATTTCAGTAATCCATGTCAGGGATGATGCTGGCTTGTTACAGGTTGGTAGCAGTCGAGGTGATGAGATGTCTTTGACTGTGGATGTATTTCCATGGCAGCACAGGTATCTGGTAGAATTGATGTGCCATGTGAGAGTAAGAGAGAAGTCGTGGACAGCTGGGCTGGAGCAGCAGGAATACTGAAGTTATCCAAACTGAGATGGAGCTCTGTCTGGGACACACTCAGCTTAATGAGCTTATTAGAGTGTGGATGTTTAAGTAGAGAGCTGGAGACAGAAGTTCAGTTGACAGGTCCATGGAGGAGGGTCATCATTTGGGGAGACAGCAGTATATAGATGGATTTCAATGTCATAAGACTGATGGATCATGAAGGAAGTGAGTCTATTTAGAAGAGAGAAGATGTCCAAGATTGAGTCAAGGAAATGAGGTGGATACATCAAAGAAGATGCAGAAGCAATGGGCCAGTGGGATAGGAGGAAAATTTGGAAAGGATGATATCCTGGAGTCAAAGAAGCAAAGACTATTGAAGAGGAGGGAGCAATCCACCTAGTCAATGTGAATGGAAGCTGGAGAATCAGCAGTTGCATTTATTATAGCAATACAGGGCTCAGTGGTGACCTTGATTGGAATACTTTCTTCATGAAGCAACAGGAGAAGTTAAAAGCCAAAGATGGTGGGGCAGAGCTGCTTACGAAAAAGAGGATGCCTAAGTGTCAGGAGAGAAGGGGTCAACATTGTATCTGGAGAGTCTAAGACTGAAGCCTCTGCCTTCAGATTTTGGAGGAGGTGGAAACAGACTCTTAGTTCTAACAGGCTTACAAACAAGTAAAAATTTCTGAGAAATTACTTCAAGCATAAACTGGTGTTTTAGGCTGAACTTTACAGGACACGAATGCATGGTATTTGAGTGTTTGAGGCTGGCTTATGGGGTTAAGCAACAAATGAACACAGACTCTTTCCATTTGGGGTATACAAGTAAATGTAAAGAAAAACATATTAAATATAATTGTGGGTATCTAATCCAAATTTTCACGAGACAACATTTTTTAAAAGAAAAATGCTCAGATTAATTATATTGTGGCATTTAAAAAATGTCTTGGGTTGTTGTCATTTTATCTTTTAAAAACTATCCTTCTAGATTTGACCGATCCCCTATGTTTACAGAAAATCAATTTTATTTTTGGACTGCATATTAATTTCATTTCCCAGCATAACGAAATTCCACTGACCAATTTCATTAGCCCTGAAAAGTGATTTGGTCATTTTGGTCAGAAAACTAGCATTAGGCTGAAAGACAACAAATCTCCCATTACTTTGTCTTAAAACAAACAAAAAGAAGAGTTTTCTGGTTTTACTGCATCTAGCGAAACTTTGGGTGAAAAAAACATTCTGTCCCAAATTCTGTGCCAAATTTCAACACATTTCCTTCACTGCACAGCTTGTTAAATGTGAACAAGTGCCTTGGATTTCAAGGCAGTGCTAAGATTCTCACTTAAATTGCCTTGGAACTTGGTGGCCCCTAATTAATCCAGTCATGGCTAGACATTTTGTGTGATATTGTTTACATAGTTGATAGAAAAAACACATCTGTGCAGCAAGGTCTGGGATGCATAGTGAAACAGGAAATACAGACTTTTAAATGTGGCCATTAAAATGTCCCAACGGGAAGCCTAGAGTATAGGTGTTACTCTTGTTATTTAGGTTATTTTTAAAGCGCTTACAAAAGGAGGACTGTTTAAGGAGAGTTAAATACCAGGCTGACTTTGGACTTCATTCTCCGAGGGAGTTGTTGAAAGAATTTGTGAATGAAAACAGCATGATCACTTCACTCTGGTGGTTCTTTGGAGCACATACAGGAGGAAGATGAGATAGCTGACAAGGAACTAAGAGGTTATTGAAATCATCCAGATGAAAACAATGTATAAGACCTAGGAGGAAAGGAACAACGGCAATGGCGGTTGAGGGGATTTCACTGCGTTACTTTGCATTTTGCTGTGCCGTTGAGTCTAGAAAACATAAGTAAAGCCCATTTCTCCTAGGGTTTCCTATTCTAACACCTATTTCCTTACTTTGTTTTGGTTAGGTCCTCCAATATTAAATGTGCTTTCTATTTCTTTGAGCTGACGAAATTGGTGCTGCTTCTTCCCATTTCTAAAGAAGAGGGGCTTATGAACCGTAGCAACTAGCCATTCCTTTACCCAATTCAGTAATCTGAAAGTTATCTTGGACAATCTTTGCCCACCGTATAAATCCATTTTTCTTTTACCAAATCCCAGAAATAAAAGGAGACATCAAATTCCTTCCTAAGTGGTAATTATATGTATCTCGCTCCATGTGGCTCATCTTATGGTAAAACTGAGATGTTACCACTTTTATTAAGGAAACTGCTCTGGCATAGTTGACTAGGGCAGAATGTGGTAGACAGA
This sequence comes from Aethalodelphis obliquidens, assembly GCF_003676395.1. Lineage (NCBI taxonomy): Eukaryota > Metazoa > Chordata > Mammalia > Artiodactyla > Delphinidae > Aethalodelphis > Aethalodelphis obliquidens. Next base: position 8,827,073 of record NW_020837991.1, on the reverse strand, counting down.
GATTCCTGATATACTATTGGTTTGTGTTTTGAAAGTGGATATTGAAAATAGTTCTGCTCAGAAAGTCTAAGCCAGAGGGTAATATATGGTGATGTATCTTACCCATAATTGTTTTAAGTAGAAATGAAAATTTTTGATTGAATTTTTGTAGCTGTTATGTTAATCATTTTTTCATATTTATTTATTTATTTTTGGCTGCATTGGGTCTTCATTGTGGTGCGCAGGCTTTTTATTGAGGGGGCTTCTCCTGTTGTGGAACACGGGCTCTAGGCAGGCGGGCTGCAGTAGTTGTGGCATGTAGGCTCAGTAGTTGTGGCTGGCAGGCTTTAGTGCGCAGGCTCAACAGTTGTGGCACACGGGCTTAGTTGCTCCACGGCATGTGGGATCTTCCCGGACCAGGGCTCAAACCTGTGTTCCCTACATTGACAGAGGACCAAAAAGCACAGAACTAGTTTCCAGTTTATTGAATAAAGGCTTGTTTCCTGTGCTATGCTTTGTTTGATGCACAGGTAGGCAACAGAAGCCCATTATTCCTCTGTAAGTGCTCGCATGTTTGCATCTTCTGGCCCTTCTCCATGCCCGATCCTTAGGAGGCAACCAATAAATTAATGCTGAAACTGTATAAACTCAATAGCAGTCTAATTTGGCATATTAATATGTCATTAAAGAAAATCTCTTACTCTTAATTAGTATACTAAATGAACCATTCATTTAGGAACAAAAAGTCCCACGTGTACCCATTTATCATTTTCTGAGTTTCCACTGTGTGTGGAAAGCGATAATTACTGCTGGGGTCTTCTGAAATGAGGACAGCACTGCTTTCATCCTCCAAGACTCACAGTCTGATGGAGGTGACAACTGGATAAATTATTACAAATCAGTTTGAAGTGTTGCAATAGACATGTGCAAAGACTCATTATGGTGTGCCTAGAAGGACACTGTTAAGCCCATTTCAACCTAGAAACACAGTCATAGCATTGTTTTGCTAGAGTTGGAGGCTGTTTCAGAGGTCATGATGCAAACTTTTAGTCTCTCTTGCCAGACAAGCTAAATAAAAACATCTTTACAATGAATCACAAGCAAGTAGTTTGGACAAACTGTCCACTGTCATTTACCAGCTTAATTAAACAATCATTATTCAATAAATAATTATTGAGCACCTATTATACCTCTATTTACAGTAGATGTCTCTAGATACAGTATTTGAGTTAAAGAACTCAAATACTATTACCTGAATTCAATGTATTGACTATCTGTTTATGTATTCTAGTGTCTTATGTTCTAACTCTCTTACATTGATCAATTCTAGTTTACAACTCTTATTTACCTCTTCCCTTCCAAAATATTTCTTGCATGATAAGTTTCAACTTTGGATTGGAGTAGAACTGACCAGAATTTTTTTCTTTTCATTTATTTAATTGAAGTATAGTTAATTTAAAATATTGTGTTAGTTTCAAGTGTATAGTCAAGTGATTTGTTATACATATATATATATTCTTTTTCAGATTCTTTTCTATTATAGGTTATTACAAAATATTGAATATAGTTCCCTGTGCTATACAGTAGGTTCTTGTTGTTTACCTAGTTTATATGTAATAGTGTGTATATGTTCAACCCAAACTCCTAATTTATCCCTTCCCTGCCTTTCCCCTTTGGTAACTGTAAGTTTGTTTTCTATGTCTGTGAACCTGTTTCTGCTTTTTAAATAAGTTCATTTGTATCATTTTTAAAAATTCCACATGTAAGTGATATCATATGATATTTGTCTTTCTCTAACCTACCTCACTTAGTATGATAATCTCTGGCTCCATCAATGTTGCTGCAAATGGCACTATTTCATTTTTTTGTGGCTGAGTAATAGTCCATTGTGTGTGTGTGTATATATATATATCACATCTTCTTTATCCATCATCTGTCAATGGATATTTAGGTTGTTCCTCTGTCTTGGCTATGGTAAATAGTGCTGCTATGAACATTGGGGTGCATGTATCTTCAAATTAGAGTTTTCTCCAGATATATGCCTAGGAGTTGTGTTGCAGGATTATAAGGTAACTCTATTTTTAGTTTTTTAAGGAACCTCCATACTGTTCTCCATAGTGGCTGTACCAATTTACATTCCCATCAACAGTGTAGGAGGGTTCCCTTTTCTCCACACCCTCTCCAGCATTTGCTGTAGACTCTTTTTTTTTTTTTTTTTTTTTGTGGTACACGGGCCTCTCACTGTTGTGGCCTCTTCCGTTGCGGAGCACAGGCTCCCAGCAGCCATGGCTCATGGGCCCAGCCGCTCCGCGGCACGTGGGATCCCCCCAGACCGGGGCACGAACCCGCGCCCCCGCATCGGCAGGAGGACTCCCAACCACTGCGCCACCAGGGAAGCCCCTGTTGTAGACTTTTTAATGATGGACATTCTGACTGGTGTGAAATGGTGCCTCATTGTAGTTTTGATTTTCATTTCTCTAATAATTAGTGATGCTGAGAATCTTTTCATGTGCCTGTTGGCCATCTGTATGTCATATTTGGAGAAATGAGAACTGATCAGAATTTAAAAAGAGATGACTTTAGGAGCAGGTACACTAGTGAGTTGTTCACATTCTCAAGGATTTTCCAATCCAGAAATAATGTTTTTTTTAAAAATAGAAATGGTGACTGAACATTAATGAAGACCATGGAAACTCTAGATATTTATGAATAGCCTTTAGGTTCAATAGAAAGAACAGGCCCTGGACTATAGGCTCTTCTCAGTAAGGGAAGAAGTGCCCATTTGGGGAAATAAAACAGAAGAGAGTGTTGAAGTAATGGCTGTGAAGAGGGCAGCATGGATAGAAAAATGAGAAACATTCTTTTTCACGTGAAGAATAAGCTCTGGTTACTTTCTTCCATTTTGGGAGAGTTAGAGTGGATTAGACTTAGTAAGTTGCAGCCATTATTATTAGAGCCTCATTCTAGTAATTTGTTTGAAGATTCCTGTAGGAAAGAAAGCCTCATACACTCTTGAGTGAAGAATAGTTCTTCCAGATGGGAGAAAGTGACTCCTCGGTGGAACTCAGGCAAAGAGAGGATGGAGGAAGAAAAAACTCAGAAGTCACATAAGAAATCTGATTTCTGGTAGTGATAGAAGAGCTTAATTAGGCTCACCCTATAACTGTAGATGATAACCATAAAATGTAGACAAATAATGTGAAAAATACAACTATTTAAAAGCCCTAGAGAGCAAACATGCAGAAACAGGAGTGAGATGTACAAGTTGGCGGCATCAGGCTGGAAGGTACCCTCTGCTGCCCCATACTTAGTTTGCATGCGGCTCCAGCTGCAGAAAGCTGCTCCTTATCGGCACAAGGGGTCAAAGGACAAAGTTCAGGCTGGCAGAATGACGATAAAATTATGGGAGAGTTCTTGGAAGAGGCGGAGCCCCACAGAGAGTGTGAATTCCCTGATCGGCACATAAAAACCACGCAAATTTTGGGGAGCTAGGAGCTATCTTACAAGGATGTAAGCAAACCTGCATTTTGCTCCAGAGGGAGACACTGTCTCTCTTCATCAAGGCTGGTCATTACATAAACATCCTTCAAAAGATAGTCCAGAACAGAAGGCAGTCAGTTTCTCTGCTCAAAATGTGCAGGAATTTGAGAGATCCATGAAGAATTTTATCCCTACAGTAGTGTCCTTATAAGCTTAAATTCTTAATAAATGGAGTTGGAATGAAAAAAAAAAACCAACAACTACTACTTAAAGTAATAATTATAACACTGTAGTATGGCGTTTGTAACATTTATAGGTATAATATGTATAATAATTATAGCACAAAGGATAGTGGTGGTGAATTGAACTATGATATTAGAAGATTTCTACATTTTTTTACATGAAGTAGTAAAAATTAAGCCCACATAGATGGTTAAGATACCCACTGTAATTTCTAGTGAAATCAGTAAAAAATAATGCAAAGAGGTTATAGCTAAAACATCAACAGAGGAATCAAAATGGAATATTAAAAATATTCGACTAACCAAAAGGACTATAACATTATATATGTAATTGACATAAAAATAACACCTGTAAATCGATAAGAAATACATTAAAACCCCAGTAAATGAAAGAATCAAGAAGTATAAAGAAAGAATCTACCAAAAAGGAAAATAAAGCTATCAGTAGAAATGGGATAGAGGCAATTTATGAAGGAAAATTTCAGAAGAAAGTTTTTGTTTTTTTTTTCGATATGCGGGCCTCTCACTGTCGTGGCCTCTCCCATTGCGGAGCACAGGTTCCGGACGCGCAGGCTCAGCGGCCATGGCTCACGGGCCCAGCCGCTCCACGGCATGTGGGATCTTGCCGGACCGGGGCACGAACCCGTGTCCCCTGCATCGGCAGGCGGACTCTCAACCACTGCACCACCAGGGAAGTCCCAGAAGAAAGTTTAGAAATTATTAAAAGCAAAGCTGTGCTGTTATTTGAAAAGATAGCCAGTAAAAAGTCTCTTTGGAAGATATTTTTCAAAATTTCTAGGACGAGTGATGTCTGACATTGAATTTAAATTTTTTCTTGGCTTCTGCTCAAATGACCCTCTCCTACCTTCAAACCTTCAACAAAGGACATCGTACTCAAGAATCTTGTGTTAGTTGTGTCTGGAGAAGTTTAACTACCTCTAACAATGTAATATTTCCCACTACTTCTCTTCAATATTGACTACTGTTTAAGCCAATGCGAACCAGTGGTCTACTCCATGCCTATCACTGTGTTATGCCCTTCAGGTGGTTTATTTTTAAATCTGGATTTACTCCCACTTTATGGAGGCCTAGGGAGCTTAAGTGACTTACCCCAAATCACAGAGCCAGTAATTGGATGGGTGAGTTGACCCGTGGGTCTCTGATGTTAGTGTCAACACATGTAATCATGGAGTTAGGCTGAAGGAAGACAGGTGACACCACCACGGCACAAAGTAGGCTAAAACAGGAGAGTAGCTGCCTAAGGACCCAAGAGTCATGAATGGGAGCAAGTGTTAGGTGTGAATGGAAAACAAGATCACTGCACGCTGGAGAATGTTGAAATATCCAGGTAGCTGCTGTCTGGTTTACAAGAAGATTATGATTAACATGAGAGAATGATACACTTATAGAACAAAGTGCGATACAAAATTGAGGCAGTATCCAAATGTGACTAACATACATTTATTTGATCTTGCTTATATAAAAATAATGTAGGAATTCAAGTTGAGAAAGAAATAAAACCCGAATAGTTAGTTACCCTCTGTGTTTGGACAATAGAATCACATTGATTTCAATTGTTCTTTATTCTGTTTCATTTTTAAATTTTCTACCAAGAACATTTACTATCTTTATAAGCAGAAAATATATTTCTAAAAGGAAAAAAAAAGAAAGTACCATGATTTTGACCATTCCAGGAAGAAATGTAAAAGAATAAACATAATTACATCAGTCTTTAAAGAATATCTCTCATGACAACTGCTTCTGAGAATCTGATATATTCCCTGAGGGAAACTGCTCATTAAACAATTCTCAATAATGTGGTGAAGAATACAGCAAAGTTATTAAAGATATGATGGCTCTCCCAGGGTACACCTACCACAGGGACTAGAACCACTCTTTTAAATATATTTTCATTTGACTACTGCTCCGACAGACTGAAGCCATATTACCACACCTAATTTTTAAAACTCTTTTTAATAGGGGTCATTCTTCTTGACTTGAAAACTGGCTCATTTTATTACTTTGGAACCTCTGTGGAGCCTGATGATTTTACTTTCTTTTGATATTTTCATATGGTTTGGTTTTCATTAAATCAAAGGATATAGTAAGACTGTAATGACTTCAGGGGCCTTCTGACACCTTATCTGCTCAGTGGTTGCTGAAATTATCTAAAAGTGTATACTTGTTAATTATACAAATTACAGAAAAACTTTAAGATACAAAGAACCTGGAAGAGATCAGGCATGGCAGTAAATCATATTAAAGTAGAAATGTCTAATTATCTATCTACCTATCTATCTATCTATCTAATCTATCAATCTATAATTTTAAACAATCAGAACTAGTGGGGATTTCAGGAAGCCCCAGGTTCCTGAAACAAAGATATATTATGGTGAGGGAAGTAAACAATAGAGTTTTAGTATTCTTGCTTCATTGAGTACTAGTACTTATGTTGTCTATTAAACAGTTCTGCCTCAGTTTAACCCTAACGAAAGGAGTTTGTATGACTTGAAAGGCTGTGAAGAAATGGAACAGATATACCTGGATTAAAATATGCTCTCTGTCTCCTTTAGCTATGTGATTGAAGGCAAGGGATTCAATCTCCCTCAAGCTCGAGTTTCTTTACCTGTAAAATGAAGGTGATGTGAGCCATTGGTCTACTCTATGCTGAACACTGTGCTAGGTATGTGTGACATGTGTTTTATTTTTAACCTGGATTCACTCCCATTTCATGGATGAAAAGGTAGGGAAGCTTATTGATTTGTTATGAGGGTTAAATGAGAGAAGCTTTCTGAAGTACAAGGCATAGGGTTTCATATCTCAGAGGCATTCCATAATTATTTGTCCAGCCCTCCAAAGCTGTTTCACGAGGGCAATGCACCCCAGGAGACTGTAACTTCTTAAGCACTATTTATTTGCTACCTGTAAAGATGTGCTGCTTCTTCTCTCCCTGGTGAATTTCTAGCCCATATTTCAGGTGTGTATTTTATCTACCACATCAGTCTTACATATTCACTCTATGAACACTGATTTTTCCTTCCATCAGATTTCTGTATCTAAGAATGTATGTCCCTTGGTCTGGCTCTATACATCATTCAACCGGAATTTTGGTCTATTCTGTAAACTTTGGAGCCCTTGGCTGAGAGCCTAATTTTATAACTTACTATGTGAAGAGCCACGGCAAAATATCGAATCTCTCTGTGTCCTCATTTCCATATCTGCCAAAGAGGGAGGGCCTTCGTTAAATGCACCTTGAGGACTATTGTAAGGGTAACATTTAAAAATGTGTGAAAACCCCCAATGCGTGGATGTACACAAGGAATCATCCACATGTGCCAGATCTTGTCCCTAATTGTCCTGAAGAACTCTAATATTTTTGAAGCACAGATGCTTTCTTATTTTTTCCTTGTATGTCTCACATGCCCATTGTCATGAATTGTTCTGGTCATATTGAACTACGCACAGTTTCCGACATGTGTCATTCTTTCCAACAGATGTATTTTGAAATTATTGACCTGACTCCTTTATCCTTCACCACTCAGCTCAGGCATCACTTCCTCCTGGAAGACTCCTGGGATCTTTTAGCTGGGGTTTCCCTCCACTCCTCAGGCACTATGCATGTCTGTCATTGTGCTTATTACACTTTATTACCTATGTACATACTTCCTTCCTCTGGTGGAACAGAAGCCTCTTGAAAAGTGATTTATTTGTCCCTTTATCCTTGGAGCATAGTTCAGGCCATGAAACATAGGTGCTCAATGAGTATTTGTTGAATGGATGAGTTGAATGAGTGGGTACAAAGCAAGACTCTCAGGAATGGAGTGCTATCACTGGGTAGAGCTCCAGCTGGACCCTGGGATGTCTGATTGACAATGGGTACACTCAGCATTGAATTACCTAGCATGCTGTTGGCATTTTTGGTGATCGTTTTCTTCCTCAGACTCCCAGATATGGCAAAGACACGGGACCAGTTGGCTCACTGGTCAGCCATCAAGGTGACCTTTGGAAATTTAGCCACAAGGGATAACTTGCCTTTTTTGGTTGGTGGTTTATGTAACTTACAGATATTGTAATGGTTCAGATCTCACTTATTTGTATGCATGTCATGGCTGATCTAGAAAACATATGGCATTTTGAAATATTGATCTTTTCAATGCCAGTGAGTAAGAGATATTAGTGTATCCTGGGATTCCATTTGTAACCATGGGATTACAGTCAAGAGAAGCAGAAAATTGGAATAGAGCAAAATTCATGTGAAGTGGAAAGTACAGCTGGCAGTGGTGCTAAAGAAGGAGAATGACAAATAAGGGAAGCATTATTTTAAAAGCTGACTCAACCATCAAGTGGGAAAGCAGCAGTCAAATGAATAGGTTTTCGTTGCCTCAGCTTCCTGTGCCTCCAGGTTGGTTTTGCAGACTTAAATTCAGCACAACAGCTGCAAAAGGCAAAGCAGAACGATTTGGAAGGAGGGAAAGGTTACACCCTTATGGATTCCTGCCACTTTTGCCAAGCAAGAAAATGGGAAGATGAATTGGAGAAAGAAGTAACTGTGGTGAGGAAAGATTGAAAAAAATAATAGAACATTTTCCTAATGCTTATTATTATACCTAAACTGGACCTTTTAAGTCTTCCAAAGTCACTTTCACCATGAAACCCTTCTAGACCCTTCCTGGCCTGTTCACTTGCAGAGCCAATCCTCTTTTTTCATCACTAAGCTTGAAGATTCTGCAATAATGCCCTGGACAATTGACTCCATGTGTGTCTCTGTTGCCTCAGCTTTGTGCAGAACCTAGGTCTGATTTGATTTTGTGCTTCCGGAGACAGAGAACCTAGCACATTATCTGGCACATAGAAAGCACCCCAAAATACTTTCTGATTGAATGGCTGGGTGAACACATTTAGAAGAAATATATTTAGTTGATATTCTATCCACCGGACCTTTAAAGTATCCCTGTCCAAGGATTTAGTCCTGTTCTCAGGTGGGACTGGCTCCTCCTTGATTGTAAGGAGAAAGTTAAACCCCAATGTCTTTGTCTTTAAAAAGGAGGAAATGTACTAGATAAACAGGAAAGGAGACTGATGGGAAAGAAGTACCTTAGGTAATAGATGCAAGATAGAGGCATGGCTCCTTGTTAGCAGTTCTTGTTTCTTTGGTTCTTCTTTTTCTAGGAACCTTTATAGGTCAGGGTCTATCTACCCTATTCCCAAAATCAAGTCATACAGTATCGCCTGAAGACTTGAAATATTTTTACATTAAGTGGCAGAGAATAACATTCAACAAATATTTAATTTTCTCTTCTACATTTCTCAGTCATGTTTGTTAGAGAGGACCATGTGGGTACTTAGGTCGATGAGGGGCTGGCAGGTGATGTGGCTCCATTGCAGGCTGAGGCAGTCAGAAGTCCATGTGCAATTGGCTGGATTTTTCCTCTTCCTTTTCCAGCAACTGAGGGGGATGCATATTATAAATGATGTTCTTTCTAAAAGAGGAGGGACCTCCCTCATCCTGGATCCTCGAGTGATTTTTGTAATAGACCCCCCCACCAATCCCCTGGGGATGTGTAACATAAGGGAGAATTAGGCTTGTGCATTAAGTAACCACACTTTTGGAGTTGTTTGCTGTGGCATCATAACCAAGGCTCTCCTGACTCCTACCCACCACTTATACATTTTCAGCAATATCTTTTTGCACGTGCTTTCCGCTATACTTTTCTCTGTCAATCCGATCTTGTCTTTTCTATATCTTTTATTCTGTAAAGTTGTAGACTGATTATTTTTGAAATATGATTTGTCATTTTTAGGAATTTGGGGTGGACAAGGGGGCAAACATATTTGTTCAGCCAGCAATTTTAATGCAATCTCAGAATATACGGGGATACATTTATGGAGTTGGGTTCCTAAGAGAAATGAAGCTGCTTGAAACACATTCCTATCATTTGAAGGAGACTTCACGATACAAAGTGACTGCTCTTCATATCATGTTATTTTGATTGAGCAAAATTATCACATACCTATTTAACGCCTAACTCTGGGCTTGCTAGGGGTTATGGTGGGAAAGGGAGGGTGGCAAGAGAATTTTAAATCATAGTTGTTATTTTCCCTCCTCCTACATAACCTTTTTAGTTTTGAGAGGATGAAAAATATTGTGCAGGTGAAACTTTAATGTAATAAAGCAGGACAATTTTGAGTGATGTTGAGTCATCTTCTATTGAGGCTCAAACACATAGATAAAAGTGAATCTGCTTTGTCTCTGCTGGCTCTAAAGTAATATGAGTCATCATAGTAGGTAAGGTGGATTCTGGGAGGGACTGTAATTTGAACTTGGCCTTCCTTGGTACAAGGAAGGGGGTGGGAAGCCTTCAAGTCTTTGAAAAAAAACAAAAAGGTTAGAATGGAAAAGGTATGGAAATGGCTAGCTGGGTGGACCCCAGGGGATATATGTTGGAAAACAGTAGAAGTGTTCTAGGTTTTGGTGGGCCTTCTTATTCTCCTATCAGAAACATAACTATTCATTATTTAATGTTTTTAGTTGCTTAATCTTGTGCATTCTCTACTGCCAATTTTGTAGTTTCTATTCAGTGAATAAAATGTAGGAACATTTCAATTTTTACCAAGGTATCTGGTTTTTAGTCATTTCTATATCCATACAAAGCTACAAGTTTATTTCCTAATCTCTCATTATCATCATCTATCCTTTATTCTTTTCTCTGTGACTTTTAGTCTGACTCTTGACACCAGGTAATCACACAGGCTGATGTGTAGCAACAAAATCTCTATGAGGATCACCCATCATCTGGATAGAACCATGCCAGGATGTTTATCCTCTCATGTTAATTCCCCCATTTATTCCACAAGTGTTAACTGTCAGAGATTGTGCTGGATATTAGGGATATAAAGAACAGTGCATTCTCTGCCCTCATAGTCTTAGAATGGAAATAGCCTTATAACATCCTGTAGCACAGTGGGATAATTATTTTAGAGTTAGGATTAAGAAACAGCAGATGACAGCTCTTGAGAGCTAAAGTTTAAAACTGGCCTGTTTTTCATATGTTAACTGATCTGTTTTTGACTTCCTCAACTGGACTCGTACTGAAATATTGTCTTTTGGGTTAGTCTGATCCTGCTGCCTAAGAATGGACTCAACCTCTATCACTGGGGATGTTTAAACCAGCCACATACCACATGAAATAAGAATCGGGATGCAAAGAATCCTCAAAAGAGCTTTGGTAGGATTGTTACCAAAAGAAGAGGAAAAGGATATCAAAAGGCCAAAATTAGCAAATGCCTACAACTTGCAGTGAGCTTTTCTGAAAAGAATTCTAGGGAGCCATGGAGCAAACAAGTTCAGAAGGGAGAAACCTAAGGGTAAACTAGACACATCCTGAGGGAAAAAGCAGGTATGTGGAGTCATGACAGATATTTCCTTTCTTCCCTCCAGATCCATTCTGCACCCTTCTCTCCACCCTGTTTTATGTTGGAGGAAAATGACTGTCACGGGCTACACTAGCCAAACTCCCTTGCCCCACACCTTCCACAATCATAAGATGGAAAGGTGGGAATAGAGAGAGATTGGGGTGTTTATTCCCTTTGCTCCTTCCCTCCTGTGCTCAGGTGGCAGTGACTGTGTTCTCCAGAAAGTCAGAGCTTCTGTCTCATTATCTTGTCTTACAGCTACAGCTACTGTTACAATATGACCCTCACCAGGGTCTAGAAAATTTTCCCCCTCTCCTTGCCCTTTCAGCCTAAGAGGTAGAGTGGCTCCATGCTCTTGCTGGCCCTGAGGTGCTTTACCACTCCTTGTTGGTTTCCTTTAACTTTGTTCTCATCATTTAGATAGGTGAAATATTACTATGCTTGAATGGAGTCTGTCTATTGTTGGGTCCTTGAATGCACGATGGGACATTGCAGCTGGTATTGGATTAAGAAATAACTAAGGATAGGGAGCCCAACATTTGGAGACCATGGAACCAGATGATGGGTAAAACTGGGTTGGGTGGAGTCCCAGCAGGCTTGAGAAACATATTGAAAGGAGCAGACAACACACATCCAAGCAAGAGAGGGAAGGGCTGATGGCAAATAGTAGCAGGGCTACTGCATTGGAAAATTCCAGGGTTGACTTTTCACTCAGTATTCTAAGTAAAACAATTTTTTTTCATTGGAGACCACCTGGGGGGGATAGGGAGGGTGGGAGGGAGACACAAGAAGGAAGATATATGGAGATATATGTAGATGTATAACTGATTCACTTTGTTATAAAGCAGAAACTAACACAGCATTGTAAAGCAATTATACTCCAATAAAGATGTTAAAAAAAAACAAAAACAAAACAGAAACCTAGTCTTAGGGTGGAGCCTGACAAGATAAAGTGAATTACCATTCCTAGAACTATTGAGGTGCTGAAGAACTTGTCCATATAGGATTGTTGATTAGGCAGGGTCTTTGAAGTTACAAACACCACAATTGTTGGGAATAATACTGCTTTTAAAAATTATATTGAAAACATACCAACAGCTCTTCCAAATTCTTCATTTCCTTTGGTAGGTTATTTAAGCTCTCTAAGCCACAGTTACCCCTTCTATAGACTGGGAATAATGATATCTACCCCCATGTGCAGGCTAACCTTGTAGCAGCTTATGGGAAGCACAGTCTCTGCTCAAAAGTGGTAATAGATTTCTGAGCACAGCAAAAGGGGTCTTTGGTCCATTATGCACCATTTAGTTAGAGGTTTGTGAGGTACATTCTCTTGTCTGACACGTGGCAGAAATGTGATTTTAAAAAATGATATACAAACAAACAATGAGTCATGAAGAAATCAAAAGGGAAATAAAAATCTTGAAACAAATGAAAATGGAAAAACAACATATCAAAACCAGAGGGATTTTGCAAAAGCAGTTCTAAGAGGAAAGTTTAGAGTGATAAATGCCTACATTAAGAAAAAAGAGGGGCCAGGAAGATGGTGGAAGAGTAAGACATGGAGATCGCCTTCCTCCCCACAGATACACCAGAAATACATCTACACATGGAACAACTCCTACCGAACACCTACTGAAAGCTGGCAGAAGACCTCAGACCTCCCAAAAGGCAAGAAACTCCCCACGTACCTCGGTAGGGCAAAAGAAAAAAGAATAAAAAGAGACAAAAGAATGGAGACAGGACCTGCACCAGTGGGAGGGAGCTGTGAAGGAGGAAAAGTTTCCACACACTAGCAGGCCCTTCGCGGGCGGAGACTGCGGGTGGCGGATGGGGGGAGCTTCGAAGGCATGGAGGACAGCGCAGCAACAGGAATGCGGAGGGCAAAGCAGAGAGATTCCCGCACAGAAGATCAGGGCCGACCAGCACTCACCAGCCCGAGACGCTTGTCTGCTCCCCCGCCGGGGCGGGTGGGGGCTGGTAGCTGAGGCTTGGGCTTCCATCGGGGCGCAGGGAGAGGACTGGGGTTGGCGGCGTGAACATAGCTTGAAGGGGGCTAGTGCACCACAGCTAACTGGGAGAGAGTCCGGGGAAAAGTCTGGACCTGCCAAAGAGGCAAGAGACTTTGTATTCCTTCTTTGTTTCCTGGTGCACGAGGAGAGGGGATTCAGAGCACCACTTAAAGCAGCTCCAGAGACGGGCGTGAGCCGCGGCTATCAGCACGAACACCAGAGACTGGCATGAGATGCTAAGGCTGCTGCTGCCACCACCAAGAAGCCTGTGTGTAAGCACAGGTCACTCTGCACACCTCCCTTCCAGGGAGGCTGTGCAGCCTGCCACTGCCAGGATTCCGGGAGCCACGGACAACTTCCCCGGGAGAACGCACGGTGCACCTGAGGCTGGTGCAACGTCACGCTGGCCTCTGCCGCCGCAGGCTCGCCCTGCCTCCGTACCTCTCCCTACCCCCGGCCTGAGTGAGCCACAGCCCCCGAAGCAGCAGCTCCTTTAACTCCGTCCTGTCTGAGCAAAGAACAGACACCCTCAGGTGACTTACACACTGAGGCGGGTCCAAATTCAAAGATGAACCCCGGGAGCTGTGCGAAAAAAGAAGAGAAAGGGAAATCTCTCCCAGCAGCCTCAGGAGCAGCGGATTAAATCTCCAAAATCAACTTGATGTACCCTGCATCTGTGCAATGCCTGAATAGACAACGAATCATCCCAAATTGAGAAGGTGGACTTTGAGAGCAAGATATATTATTTTTTCCTCTTTTCCTCTTTTTGTGAGTGTGTATGTGTATGCTTCTGTGTGAGATTTTGTCTGTATAGCTTTGCTTTCACCATTTGTCCTAGGGTTCTGTATGTCCGTTTTTTTTTTTACTTAAATTTTTTTTGCTTAATAATTATTTCCTATTTTAATAACTTTATTTTATTTTATCTTACTCTATTTTATTTTATTTTAACCTCTTTCTTTCTTTCTACTTTTTCTCCCTTTTATTCTGAGCCGTGTGGATGAAATGCTCCCGGTGCTCCAGCCAGGAGTCAGTGCTGTGCCTCTGAGGTGGGAGAGCCAACTTCAGGACACTGGTCCACAAGAGACCTCCCAGCTCTACGTAATATCAAATGGCAAAAATCTCCCAGAGATCTCCATCTCAACACCAACACCCAGCTGCATTCAACGACCAGCAAACTACAGTGCTGGACACCCTATGCAAAACACCTAGCAAGACAGGAACACAACCCCACCCATTAGCAGAGAGGCTGCCTAAAACCATAATAAGGCTACAGATACCCCAAAACACACCACCAGACTTGGAACTGCCCACCAGAAAAACAAGATCCAGCCTCATCCACCAGAACACAGACACTAGTCTCCTCCACCAGGAAGCCTACAGAACCCACTGAAACAACTTTAGCCACTGGGGACAGAAACCAAAAACAACGGGAACTATGAACCTGCAGCCTGCAAAAAGGAGGCCCCCAAAACAGTAAGATAAGCAAGATGAGAAGACAGAAAATCACACAGCAGATGAAAGAGCAAGACAAAAACCAACCAGACTTAACAAATGAAGGGGAAATAACCAGTCTACCTGAAAAAGAATTCAGAATAATGATAGTAAAGATGATCCAAAATCTTGGAAATAGAATAGACAAAATGCAAGAAACATTTAACAAGGACCTAGAAGAACTAAAGATGAAACAAGCAACAATGAACAACACAATAAATGAAATTAAAAGTACTCTAGATGGGATCAATAGCAGAATAACTGAGGCAGAGAATGGATAAGTCACCTGGAAGATAAAATAGTAGAAATAACTACTGCAGAGAAGAATAAAGAAAAAAGAATGAAAAGAACTGAGGACAGTCTCAGAGACCACTGGGAAAACATTAAACACACCAACATTTGAATTATAGGGGTCCCAGAAGAAGAAGAGAAAAAGAAAGGGACTGAGAAAATATTTGAAGAGATTACAGTTGAAAACTTCCCTAATATGGGAAAGGAAATAGTTAATCAAGTCCAGGAAGCGTAGAGAGTCCCATACGGAATAAATCCAAGGACAAACATTCCAAGACACATATTAATCAAACTGTCAAAAATTAAATACAAATAAAACATATTAAAAGCAGCAAGGGAAAATCAACAAATAACACACAAGGGAATCCCCATAAGATTAACAGCTGATCTCTCAGCAGAAACTCTGCAAGCCAGAAGGGAGTGGCAGGACATATTTAAACTGATGAAGGAGACAAACCTGCAATGAAGATTACTCTACCCAGCAAGGTTCTCATTCAGATTTTATGGAGAAATTAAAACCTTTACAGACAAGCAAAAGCTGAGAGAGTTCAGCACCACCAAACCAGCTTTAAACAAATGCTAAAGGAACTTCTCTAGGCAAGAAACACAAGAGAAGGAAAATACCTACAATAACAAACCTAAACAATTAAGAAAATGGGAAAAGGAACATACATATCGATAATTAACTTAAATGTAAATGGACTAAATGCTCTCAGTAAAAGACACAGACTGGCTGAATGGATACAAAAACCAGACCCATATATATGCTGTCTACAAGAGACCCACTTCAGACCTAGGGACACATACAGACTGAAAGTGAGGGGATGGAAATGATATTCCATCCAAATGGAAATCAAAAGAATGCTGGAGTAGCAATTCTCATATCAGACAAAAATAGACTTTAAAATAAAGACTATTACAAGAGACAAAGAAGGACACTACATAATGATCAAGGGACTGATCCAAGAAGAAGATATAACAATTGTGAATATTTATGCATGCAACATAGGAGCACCTCAATACATAAGGCAAATACTAACAGCCATTAAAAGAGAAATCGATAGTAACACATTCATAGTAGGCGACTTTAACACCCCACTTTCACCAATGGACAGATCATCCAAAATGAAAATAAATAAGGGAACACAAGCTTTAATGATACATTAAACAAGATAGACTTAATTGATATTTATAGGACATTCTATCCAAAAAGAACAGAATACACATTTTTCTCAAGGGCTAACGGAACATTCTCCAGGATAGATCATATCTTGGGTCAAAATGAAGTCTTGGTAAATTTAAGAAAAATGAAATCGTATCAAGTATCTTTTCCGACCACAATGCTATGAGACTAGATATCAATTACAGGAAAGAACTGTAAAAAATACAAACACATGGAGGCTAAACAATACACTACTTAATAACCAAGAGATCACTGAAGAAATCAAAGAGGAAATCAAAAAATACTTAGAAGCAAATGACAATGAAACCACGACGACCAAAAACGTATGGGATACAGCAAATGCAGTTCTAAGAAGGAAGTTTATAGCAATACAATCCTACCTTAAGGAGCAGGAAACACCTCAAATAAAAACCTAACCTTGCACCTAGGGCAATTAGAGAAAGAAGAACAAAAATACCCCAAAGTTAGCAGAAGGAAAGAAATCATAAACATTAGATCAGAAATAAATGAAAAACAAATGAAGGAAACAATTGCAAAGATCAATAAAACTAAAAGCTGGTTCTTTGAGAAGTTAAACAAAATTGATAAACAGTTAGGGAAACTAATCAAGAAAAGAACGGAGAAGACTCATATCAATAGAATTAGAAAGGAAAAAGGGGAAGTAACACCTGACACTGCAGAAATACAAAGGATCATGAGAGAGTACTACAAGCAACTCTATGCCAATAAAATGGACAACATGGAAGAAATGGACTAATTCTTAGAAATGCACAACCCGCCAATACTGAACCAGGAAGAAATAGAAAATATGAACACACCAATCACAAGCACTGAAATTGAGACTGTGATTAAAAATCTTCCAACAAACAAAAGCCCAGGGCCAGATGGCTTCACAGGCGAATTCTATCAAACATTTACAGAAGAGCTAACACATCCTGTCAAACTCTTCCAAAATATATCAAAGGGAAGAACACTCCCAAACTCATTCTACTAGGCCACCATCACCCTGATACCAAAACCAAAGATGTCAGAAAGAAAGATAACTACAGGCCAATATCACTGATGAATCTAGATGCAAAAATCCTCAACAAAATACTAGCAAACAGAATCCAAAACACATTAAAAGGATCATACACCATGATCAAGTGGAGTTTATTCCAGGAATGCAAGGATTCTTCAATGTATGCAAATCAATCAACGTGATATACCATATTAACAAATTGAAGGAGAAAAACCATATGATCATATCAATAGATGCAGAGAAAGCTTTTGACAAAATTTAACGCCCATTTATGATAAAAACCCTGCAGAAAGTAGGCATAGAGGGAACTTTCCTCAACATAAGAAATGCCATATATTATAAACCCACAGCCAATATCGTCCTCAATGGTGAAAAACTGAAACCATTTCCACTAAGATCAGAAACAAGAAAAGGTTGCCCACTCTCACCACTCTTATTCAACATACTTTTGGAAGTTTTAGCCACAGCAATCAGAGAAGAAAAAGAAATAAAAGGAATCCAAGTCGGAAAAGAAGAAGTAAAGCTGTCACTGTTTGCAGATGACATGATACTATACATAGAGAATCCTCAAGACTCTACCAGAAAACTACTAGATCTAATCAATGAATTTGATAAAGTATCAGGATACAAAATTAATGCAGAGAAATCTCTGGCATTCCTATACACTAATGATGAAAAATCTGAAAGGGAAATTAAGAAAACACTCCCATTTACCACTGCAACCAAAAGAATAAAATATCTAGGAATAAACCTACCCAAGGAAACAAAAGACCTGTATGCAGAGAACAGTAAGATCCTGATGAAAGAAATTAAAGATGATACAAACAGATGGAGAGTTATCCCATGTTCTTGGATTGGAAGAATCAATATTGTGAAAATGACTCTACTACCCAAAACAATCTACAGATTCAATGCAATCCCTTTCAAATTACCACTGGCATTTTTTACAGAACTAGAACAAAAAATTTCACAATTTGTATGGACACACAAAAGACCCTGAATAGCCAAAGCAATCTTGAGAACGAAAAATGGAGCTGGAGGAATCAGGCTCCCTGTCTTCAGACTATACTAGAAAGCTACGGTAATCAAGACAGTATGGCACTGGCACAAAAACAGAAATATAGATCAATGGAACAGGAGTGAAAGTCCAGAGATAAACCCATGCACATATTGTCACCTTATCTTTGATAAAGGAGGCAAGAATATACAGTGGAGAAAAGACAGCCTCTTCAATACGTGGTGCTGCAAAAACTGGACATGTATATGCAAAAGTATGAGATTAGGTCATGCCCTAACACCATACACAAAAATAAGGTCAAAATGGATTAAAGACCGACATGTAAGGCCCGACACTATCCAACTCTTAGAGGAAAACATAGGTAGAACACTCTATGACATAAATCACAGCAAGATACTTTTTGACCGAACTCCTAGAGAAATGGAAATAAAAAGAAAAATAAACAAATGGGACCTAATGAAACTGCAAAGCTTTTGCACAGCAAAGGAAACCTTAAACAAGAACAAAAGACAACCCTCAGAATGGGAGAAAATATTTGCAAATGAAGCTACTGAGAAAGGATTAATCTCCAAAATTTACGAGCAGCTCATGCAGCTCAATAAAAAAAAAAAAAAAAAAAAATCAAAGAACCCAATCCAAGAATGGGCAGAAGACGTAAATAGACATTTCTCCAAAGAAGATATACAGATTGCCAACAAACACATGAAAGAATGCTCAACATCATTAATTGTTAGAGAATGCAAATCAAAACTATAATGAGATATCATCTCACACCAGTCAGAATGGCCATCATCAAAAAATCTAGAAACAATAAATGCCGGAGAGGGTGTGGAGAAAAGGGAACACCCTTCCACTGCTGGTGGGAATGTAAATTGACACAGCCACTATGGAGAACAGTATTGAGGTTCCTTATAATAGTATAAATAGAAGTACCATACGACCCAGCAATCCCACTACTGGACATATACCCTGAGAAAACCATAATTCAAAAAGAGTCATGTACCAAAATGTTCATTGCAGCTCTCTTTACAATAGCCAGGAGATCAAAGCAACCTAAGTGTCCATCATCGGATGAATGGATAAAGAAGATGTGGCACATATATACAATGGAATATTACTCAGCCATAAAAAGAAATGAAATTTTGTTATTTGTAATGAGGTGGATGGACCTAGAGTCTGTCATACAGAGTGAAGTAAGTCAGAAAGAGAAAAACAAATACTGTATGATAACACATATATATGGAATCTAAGAAAAAAAAAAGTCATGAAGAACCTAGAGGTAAGATGGGAATAAAGACACAGACCTACTAGATCAGGGACTTCAGGATATGGGGAGGGGGAAGGGTAAGCTGTGACAAAGTGAGAGAGTGGCATGGACATATATACACTACCAAACATAAAATAGATAGCTAGTGGGAAGTCGCCATGTAGCACAGGGAGACCAGCTCAGTGCTTTGTGACCACCGAGAGGGGTGGGATAAGGAGGGTGGGAGGGAGGAAGATGCAAGAGGGAAGAGATGTGGGAACATATGTGTATGTATAACTGATTTACTTTCTTATAAAGCAGAAAGTTACACACAATTTTAAAGCAATCATACTCCAATAAAGATGTTAAAAAATAAATAAATAAAAGAAAAAAGAAAGATTACAAACAACCTACAATTACAGCTCAAGAAAATTATAACAACTTAGCTCAAAGTTAGCAGAAAGAAGAAAATAGCAAACATCAGAACAGAAATAAATGGAACAGAGACCTGAAAAGCAACAGAAAAGATCAATGAAACTCAGAGCTGTTTTTTTTTTTAAGGATTGACATAAAATTGAAAAACTAGTTAGATTAAGAAAAAAAAAATGACAGAAGAGACCAAATAATTAAAGTCAGAAATGAAAGAGGGGACATTACAACTGATAACACAGAAATACAAAGCATCATGAGACTACTGTGGGCAATTATTTGCCAATAATCTGGATAATCTGGAATATATGGATAAATTCCTAGAAACATACAACCTACCAAGACTGAATGATGAAGAAATATCAAATCTTAACAGCTCAATAATGAGTAAGGTGATTAAATCAGTAATCAAAACTTCCCAACAAGAACAGCCCAGAACTATATGGCCTAACTGACAAGTTCTGTCAAACATTTAAAGAAGAATTAGAGCCAATTCTTCTCAAACTCTTCCAAAAAATTGAAGAGAAAGGAATATTTCCAAGTTCATTTCACAAAGTCAGCATTCTCATAATACCAAAGCTAGAAAAGCATGCTACAAGAAAAAGAAAGCTATAGACCAATATCACTGATGAACATAGATGAAGAAGTTCTCGACAAAATACTAGCACACGAAATTCAACAGTACCTTAAAGGAATCATATACCATGATAACATGGGAATTATTCCTGGAATGTAAGGATGTTTCAACATTCACAAATCAATAAATGTGACAAAACACATTAATAGAATGAAAGGCTAAAATCATACAATGATATCAATAGATGTAGAATAAGCATTTGACAAAATACAACATCTTTTCATGATAAAAATCTTAACAAATTGGGTATAAAAGGAATGTATCTCAACACATAAAGGCCATGTATGAAAAGCCCATAACTAACATTATACTCAATGGTGAAAGGTTAAAAACGTTTTCTCTAAGATCAGTAACAAGACAAAAGTGTCCACTATCAACACTCTTATTCAACATCGTACTGGAAGTCCTATCCTGTGCAATCAGGTGAGAAAAAGAAATAAGAAAGGAAGAAGCAAAATTTTCTTTGTTTGCAGATTATATGATCTTATATATAGAAAATCCAAAAGACTCCTCCAAAAAACCCTTCAGAACTGATCAAAAAATTCAGTAAATTTTCTGGACACAAAATCAACATACAAAAATCAGTTGCTTTTCTATATATTAAAAATGAAACATCTGAAAAAGAAATAAAGAAAACAATAAAAATATCATAAGTATTTTATCATCTAACATTAAAAACAATAAAGTACTTAGGAATAAATTTAATCAAGTTGAAAGATCTGTACACTGAAAACTGCAAGTCTTCAATGAAAGAAATTGAAGAAGACAAAAATATCTGGAAAGCTATCTCATGTTCATGGATCAGAAGAATTAATATTGTTTAAAAAAATCCATACTATACTAAGCCATCTGTAGGTTCAGTGAAATTCTTATGAAAATTCCCATGGGATTTTCCACAGAAATAGAAAAAGTTATCAAAAAATTTGTATGGAATCACTATACACACAGACACACACATGCACGCGCACACACACACACACACACATATATATATGCAAAGTAGTTCTGAGAAAGAAGAACAAAACTGGAGGAATCACACATCCTGATTTTAAACTATACTACAAATTTCTAGTAATCAAAACTCTATGGCACTGGCATAAAAGTAGACACATAGACCAATTGAACAGAATTGAGAGCCCAGAAATAAACCCTTGCATTTACAGTCAACTAATATTTGACAAGGGAGCTAAGAATACTCAATACAGAAAGAAAAGTATCTTTGTAAATGGTATTGGATAAACTGGGTAACCACATGCAAAAGAATAAAATTAGACTCTTA
Organism: Aethalodelphis obliquidens; assembly: GCF_003676395.1. Lineage (NCBI taxonomy): Eukaryota > Metazoa > Chordata > Mammalia > Artiodactyla > Delphinidae > Aethalodelphis > Aethalodelphis obliquidens. The sequence goes on along the minus strand of NW_020837991.1, from coordinate 8,805,355 downwards.
TACCACCCACAAAAATTAACTCAAAATTGATTAAAGACTTAGACATAAAAACTGAAACTGTAAAACCCCTAGAAGAAAACCTAAGGAAAAGTCTTCTTAACATTGGTCTTGGCAATTATTTTTCTGATATGATACCAAAAGCACAAGCAACAAAAGCAAAAATTAATAAGTGGGACTACATAAAACTAAAAATCTTCCAAACAGCAAAAGAAACAATCAACAAAATGAAAAGGCAGCCTACTGAATGGGAGATAATATTTGCAAATTGCATGTTTGATGAGGGGGTAATATCCAAAAAATGCAAAGAACTCATACAACTCAGTAGCAAAAAACAAAACAAAAGCCAAACAAACTAACTGAAAAGTGGGCAAAGGATCTGAAGAGACAGTTTTCCAAAGAAGACATAGAGAAAAGTTCTGTGCTCAGCATCACTAATCATGAGGAAAATGCAGATCAGAACCACATTGATATATCACCTCAAAGCTGTTAGAATGGCTATCATCAAAAAGACAGGCGATTAAAAAGGCAACTATTGTTAGTGTTGGTGACAATGTAGAGAAGAGGGAACCCTCGTGTGCTGTTCAGGGGAATGTAACTTGGTGTAGCCACTATGGAAAACAGTATGGAGTTTCCTCAAAAATATAAAATTAGAACTACCATATGATCCAACAATCCCCTTTCTGGGTGTATATCTTAAGGAAATGAAAACAGTATTTCAAAGAGATACCTGCACCCCATGTTCATTGCAGCCTTATTTATAATAGTCAAGCTATGGAAACAACTTACATGTCCATCAACTGTGACTGAATAAAGAAGATGTGTGTATATGTATAATGCAGTAATATTCAGCCATGAAAAAGAAAAAATATCCTGCCACTTGCAACAATATGGATGGACTTGAGGGCATTATGCTTATTGAAATAAGTCAGACAGAGAAAGACAAATACTGCATATTGTCACCTATATGTAGAATATAATTAAGAGCCAAACTCAGAAATAGAGAGTGGAGTGGTAGTTACCAGAGGTTGGGGGTGGGGGAAATGGGGAGATGTTGAGAGATGTTTAGTGAAGTGGCCAAGACCGATGGGTACACACTTTTAGGTATAATATTCTATTATATACAGATCTTCCTCTATTTTCGATGAGTTTATATTGCAAGTCAAAAATGCATTTAATACACCTAATCTAGCGAACATCATGGCTTAGCCTTGCCTACTTTAAACATGCTCAGAACACTTCTATTAGCCTACAGTTGGGCAAAATCATCTAATAGGAAGCCTATTTTATAATAAAGTGTTGAATATCTCATGTAATTTATTGAATACTATACTGAAAATGAAAAGCAGAATGATTGTTTGGGTACAGAATGGCTGTAAGTGTATTGGTTGTTTACCCTTGTGATTGTGTGTCTGACTGGGACATGAAGTTTGCTGCCACTGCCTGGCATCAGGAGTGAGTATGTACCACCTAATTCTAGCCCTGGAAAAAAACTGAAAATGCGAAGTACAGTTTCTACTGCATGCATATCCCTTTTGCACCATCATAAGTAAAAATTGTAAGCAGGACCATCAAAGTCAGGGACTGCGTGTACTTGAAAGTTGATGAGCAAGTACATCTTTAATGTTCTCACCACAAAACGGAAACAGTAAATATGAGATGGGATAGAGGTGTTAGCTAGTGCTGTGGTTATAATAATTTTGCAATATATAAGTGATCAAATCAACACAATGTACACTTTAAACATACAGTATATGTCAGCTATATCTCAATAAATGTGGAGGGAAAATGGTATACAAACTCAGAGCCCAACTAATCATCAGGCTACCTTGTTCTGAGTGACCTGAATTAAGGAATCCAGGTACATTAAATTCTTCCTGAAGAAGGGGAAGAATCCTTCTCAGAATCTGAGCCTGAGTTTACTGGCCAAGACTGAAGGTAAAATATTGCAATGGGGAATAGGGCTTGCTCAATCATGTTATTATCATGTGGATTATATTATAGGGACAAAACAAACAAACAAACTGATAAACAGCCTCATCTCTAGAATTATTTAGCAGTGCTGAAGAACACCAACAGTTTAGTAAGGTAAGTAGGTTTCTTAGCATTGCTCTAATCTCAATCAAGCCGTCAGAATCATTAAACTCCATAAGCCTCCATCAAAGTTCCTGTATTGTTTTCAATATTCCGAGTTAGCTTGTTGTTGCATAAGAAATTTGGATGACAATCCATGTAATCAACTTAATAATTCATTCAGAATTTGGACTTGTGATTTTTTGTATTTCTTTCAAGATTCTCCCCCCCAGAAAAATCAATGTTAATGAGATTACATTAAGAGTTACTTTTCGTGAAGGGTTTTATTGGAAAGATCATCTCAGTAAGGACATTATCTCAAGGACTGAAAGGGCATTGAGAAAGTAAATTTGTGGACCAGCCATATCAGTTACAGCCTTGTGTAAAATAAATAATAATAATATCGTAATGAGAATGAAAAATTCCACTGCACACATGCTTTTAGAAGCAGCTCAGCATTAAAATATAACTGATGAGAATCCAATTAAGCCAGATATTTCCTCCCCGGTTTAGGGTTACTTGTTTGAAGCACTCTATGGTTCCATCCGGACTTTTGTGTTGGCTCTGACCAGAATTGGTGTCATGGCTTATGGCTTACCATCATTTGCAATTTTATGGAAAATTACAATGCAGCATAACATGCTTTCAAGCCATAATGACTATGTATTTGGAGAGTAGAGTGAATTATTAAATCACAGGCTTTGAATATATGCCTAAAATTGATATGTCAGTGAGTCAGTTTGTCAAACTTTGATAAGAAGTTGTGATGGAACGTCTTAAAGTGAGGTGAAAGGGGCAATAGACCAGCTGCATCCCCATAATGTATGCTGAATATTTAATCAAGAAGGCAAATAGGGCCTGAAAATGCAAACCAGGACACTTAATCGCTGCTTGGTCCTTCATTCCTGAGGAAGGTATGAGGCCAACACTAACCATGACAAAGATACTAGCATAGGGAATGGAGACAGGACATGGTGAAAGCACATTTAGAAGGTGAAATCCAAGACAGCTAATTTAATTGATATAATAATTTCTTCCTCCTTTATAAATATGCCGGGTCATCCATCCCAGTAGTCAGGAGCTCGAAATTAACTGATTTTGCGGCAGTGGTTTTTCATTCTATTAGTGCTTTTAAATTTGCTGTGGAATAATGCACAAGCTCTGTTGAAAGTAGCAGTACCCTTGGCTTTCAAAGCCAAAAAGAAAACCAAAATGAAGCCTTTTAAACTGTTACATGTCAGGTCAAGGGTCTCATGTGCACTCTTTGAGTTCCCACAGTGCCCTGTGTTTATTGCTTTTTGTGTTTATCATGGTGAATTGGAATGATCTGGTTGCTGCTCTGTTTCGTTCTTCAGACTGATGTTTTAAGGGCAGAGATCATTTTCTAGTTTAGTTCAGTCCAACTGTAGAGTTTGCCATACACTCCTGTTCAAGCTGTTACTTGAAGCTTTAACAATAAGTATATGTACAAGATGTAGTTCTGGCCAGAGTGTTCGGTGGGGAAACTTGCCATATTATCAATGCAGTAAGAACTCTGATGATGGTATGTCTGGGGCCAATGGAAACATAGATGAGATACACTGTATCATTTTCAGCCTGGGGGAGAGAAAGAATTTGGGCAGGTTTTCCACAGTGGGGTAATAATGGAGGTGTTTTACAATGTTTCATTATTATTCATCTTAGGTGAGGCCAACAGACAAGAAGACAATTACCATTGAAGATAATTTGTTACTTACAGTTCCCAAGAGGAGGGGGCACATGTGCCACACAGGGGCCACAAAGGGAGGCACCACGGTCAGTCAGGAGGCAGAGGGAGCGAGAGGAAAACATGGCAAAGTGTCTTTATTCTGGTTCCCACAGGAAGGAGCTAGTGAAGCAGGGTAAGTAGGTTTAGGATTGTCTAGTTTGAATAATTTCAACAGGCTCTGGGACATAAGGGCTGTCCCTAGCTGTTTGTTGTCGGTCCAGAGATGTTTAGGGCTGTGAAATAGTGGTTTGAAGTATGAGAGCTTGATAAAGTGGTGGCCTGGGTGTGTGCATCTGTTGGTTTGCCCACAAAAGATGCTCTCCCAGGTGAGTTGTCTACCACCTCTGGGAATCGGCCAGCCCTCAGAAGAGCAGTCTCTCCAGGGTCAGCAAGGCCCTGAATGTAAAAGCTTTAGAAATATGGAAAATTAAAAGGCATGATGGATACAGTGTATTTTAGGGTCATGGGACAGAATTATCCAAGCAAAGAGATGGCCAAGGGCACACCAAGGAGACAAAAAGCTTGAGCAGATAGGGTGTGGACAGCACATCACGATGTGTCCCCTGAATGCCCATATTTAAAGTTCACTAGAATTGCAGTATATGGATGACAAGAGATGAGACAAAAGAGAAAAGCCAGAGGAAAATTGAGGAGGAGCCTGGGCTTTCTCCTGGAGGATATGGATTCTGGAGAGAGGATGATCAATTAGGCATGGGGAAAAATTGCATGAAGAGTAAAACAGACAGAAGGCTGTTGTCATCTATCCAAATGAGAAGATGAAGGTTGGAATTGAAGGTCGAAGGCAAGAATTTAAATCTGATTTATTTGACTCCTGAACTCATGTTCTTTCCACTATGTTATTGGGTTTATTATTATAATCCTATTATTGTTTACTAATTGTAGACAATATGAGCAACAATATGGCAGCGGGATGTAAACAAGGATGGACCGTGGATGTAAAATAGACAGGATTTGTTAGGGATTGACTATCAGGATGACATTCATTTTGTACATTTTGTGTTGTATCTCCAGATCTTGGCCTGTAGCAGGGACTCAGAAGTCATTTGTTAAATACACTAATTTCTGGTCAAAAGGTATATTTTTTTGCAGAGTTTTAACAAACTACTTTATTCACCAGAAATCATATCCCTGAGGTTCATAATAGAGCCTGCATATTTCCTGAAATGACTAAATCTCTTATAATCATTGTTACTAGCATCTCTCAAGAGAATAAAAGCAATTTGGTCTAATTATCCCAGGTTTCCTGAGAGGAACCATTATCACACATGCATAGCATCAAAGAAAGCTCCCCTTCCTCCCCTTACAGAATCAGGGAGATGATTTCCTAAGCTAGATCACACCACTTCTGACGGCAAGAGAATTTCAGACTTCTCAGTTCATTAGCTTTATGGCAGCTATCTACTATAAACATATCCTTTGCTAGTCTTTAGGCATTTTAATTTTAACAGGCGTTCAAGAGACCAGACAGGCCATTGAAAGTCTAACTGATTACCCTGTATCCAGGTAAAAAACCTGGACTCACAGCACACCTGTCTGCCACTGTTTTTACGGTCACAAGCTTTGTTTTACATGGAGCTGATGTACTCGTGTAGGGAACATTTCTGGTTTGGTATCCGACTTTCTAGGTAGACAAAGACGTGGCGTTTTTTTTTTTGTTTTTTTTGTTTTTGTTTTTTTTTGCGGTACGCAGGCCTCTCACTGCTGTGGCCCCTCCCGTTGCGGAGCACAGGCTCCGGACGCGCAGGCTCAGAGGCCATGGCTCGCGGGCCCAGCCGCCTCGCGACATGTGGGATCTTCCCGGACTGGGGCACGAACCCGTGACCCCTGCATCGGTAGGTGGACTCTCAACCACTGCGCCACCAGGGAAGCCCGACATGGCGTTTTTTACTCAGAAATGTGTCTCAGCTTAGGTTTCAGTGATCAGCTTAGTTTTCAGTGAAGCTCCTTCTCCCATTTCGATAAAAATTTTACTGTATAAGAAAGCAACCTGTATCATGTGAGGTAATTTACAGAGGTTATTTTATTTAATTCTTACAACTGCTCTGGGAGGAAGGTATTCTATAAGGAATTTGATGAAAAAGGTAACAACAGGGCCTTATAAAGGTGATGAGACTTGTCCACCGTCATATGGCACTAATTTAAATCATATTTATTTGATTCCTGAGCTCATGTTCTTTCCACTATGTTATTGGGTCTATTATTATCATCATGATTATACTATTATTATCATCACAAAGTGTCACTTACTAAGTGTAGGCAATTTGAAAAAATAGGAAGAAAAAAACCTCATCCATAACCCATCCTAAACATTTCAGTTTATTTTTTCTAGTTATTTTTCCCCCTAACCAGTTTCTTCTATCTTTGCATGGCTATGAATATACGGCATAGATTATTTTGTATCACTTGGAAAGATTTTAAATCTTTTTTGGGGGTAGAGAGAAAAAAGAATTCAAATGATATAAAAGAGGTTGAACATAGGAGGTGGAAAGAGGTATTAAGAATTAAGAAGTGTCAATCATTATAATTTACCTTGAAACGTTTTTGAAGCCTTAAAAAGTAGCCTCCTGTAACTGCCAATACTCATACAAGATACCTGTACCACTCTACAGCCAAACCTCAAGCATCTCAGTAAGTTCCCTTTTTCCTATACCAGTCAAATATAAAAATAACTAGGTTATTGTAACTTTTGGATCCCTTTCTTTAGATAAAAGTGGTCATTTAAGAGTGAAGTTGTGTAGACTGTATTTGTGAGAATTTGATTAATAACGAGATCTTGTTAAACCTCATCCAATAATGGAACTATGATAAAACTAGGGAAAACACTTGGTTTTATTCCATGAGATTTAGGAATTCCTTCTAAGCTTTTGAGATGGCAGTCAGGAGCCAATGACCCTCCTGGTAAATCTGAACTAGAGTTATATAATTATTTTCAAACAGTTAATTATTATAATCAAATCATCAGCTTCATTTCCTCAATAAATGGATCACCTTATTTCAGCCATGCACTCTGGAATCCAAGCCAGGGAGGCATTCGGGCTTGAGGAACCATGAGAAGTTCTAACAGCCTTTCTGCCGTCTGATTGCCTTTACAGAGATGATATTTTCCTGGTGCACATTTCTTGTTTTAGCTGGATATAGAATCTTGGGATGGTTCAGCAACAGAAGAAGTCAACACAAAGAATCGATCTATATTGTACCTGCCAAGAATGATCAGAAGTGTGATTTGAACTTCGTAGGACTGATAACCAGGGTAAGTGGTCATGTGGATTGGTTTGTCCAAAGCCAGAAATGCAGCCTTGTGTGTCGGAAGTGGTGTCAGTAATGCATGCCCAACTGAGAAGGCAGAAATCCCAGTTGATGGGTGAAGCCAAGTAGGGGACCCAATTGTTGGCCAGATGTTGGAGGAGACATCCAAATTTGTATATTGAGGGTAAAGTGGGCTCAAGAACCAAACACGGGTCACTGAACACAAACCAGAGCTGGCAGGAGATGGATACAACTTTGACAAATGTCTTCTTTTTATCTTAGATATCGTTTTTTGTTCCAAGAGGGTGACTCTCACCCCTCTGGGGCCATCGTAAAGGAGTTACACTGTTGGCATATGGAACCATCTCCAACCAATGAGATAAATTTAGGTAATTGGATAAGGCCCGGATACCCAGGTTGATAAGCTACCTAAAGACAGGTGAGTGGCAAATATTTTAAATAATACATGCGATAGGAACATACCAAAAATCAAGCCGCAATCACTTGTGGGTCCAGGAAGTGATCTCAAATAACTTGAAGCAGCCTTTGGTCAGGTTAATAATTTCCCACCCACTTGGACTAACACCATTCCTGCCAGCCTTCCTCCACCCAACCAGAGACAATGTGTTTTTTAATCTCTGATTTCATTTTATCTGCTAGATATCACAGCAAAAAGTCTTTGAAATGCTCTTGTTTCCTCCACAGTTGTTCATCTTTTTAGAGAACATATTTTGTGACATATTTTCTGTCATTATATACATCTCTCTTATTTTAGACTCTCCTGTTTATATCTTATTTCCCTGATTATAGTCTCCCTTCGAACAGAAATCAAGACTTGGAGTTTTGCATTTCTCCACCGATGTTGATATAGTGCCCTGCAGAGAGTCATTGCTATAGGAATGGTTGTCAATTAGGTGAGAATCAACAACTACCTTTAAATGATTTTTTTGGTAGGTTGTCATCATTACACACCCATTTTCAATATAATTTACTCAGACAATTTTGTTTTTGTTGTTCTTTTATGAAGGAAAGGGAAGAGATCCATGTGCATAGATAGAAATTATGGGACCTGGGGTTAATCCTGTGACCTACAAAACTGTCTACTTCTTTAGTTTATGAGATAAAATAATTTATGTGTAGAGACTTTGTAAACCATGAAGGCCCTTTAGAAGCAATCATTTTTATTTGATTAAAATTCTGGGAGCTGATGGTTGCTTTGTAGAATTATTTTCAATACCATTATTATTTGCACGATATATATATATATATATTTTTTGTGGTATGTGGACCTCTCACTGTTGTGGCCTCTCCCGTTGTGGACCACAGGATCAGGATGCACAGGCTCGGCGGCCATGGCTCACGGGCCCAGCCGCTCCACGGCATGTGGGATCTTCCTGGACCGGGGCACGAACCCATGTCCCCTGCGTCGGCAGGCGGACTCTCAACCACTGCGCCACCAGGGAAGCCCCCACCACGATATTGTTTTTAAATTCAGATGAATATATTTTGTTCTTTATACGTAAGGACATTCTAGGTTCCTGGCAAAACAATGTTAGAACTGGAAGCAACTATAATAGTTTGCTAGAGCTGCCATAATAAAATACCACAGACTGGTGGCTTAAACAACAGAAATGATTTTCTCACAGTTTGGAGGCTGGAAGTCCAAAATCAAGGTGCTGGCAGAGCTGGATCCCTCTGAGACTTCACTCATTGACTGGCAGATGAACACCCTCTTGCTGTGTACTTATTTGGGCTTTTCCCTGCGTGTGCTAATCCCTGGTGTCTTTTCCTTTTGTTACAAAAGCACCGGTTCTACTGTATCAGAGCCCCACCCTTATGACCTCATTTATCCTTGGTTACCTCTTTAAAGACCCTACGTCCAAATATAGTCACATTGGGAGTTAAGGCTTCAAAATATGAATTTTGAGGGGACACAGTTCGGTCTGTAACAGTGACTTTATGGTTTAAACCAGTCCCCACATTTTATAAATGGAGAAACTGATGTCTGGAAATGGAAAGTGCCCAGCAAATCAAGGTCAGAGCTGGGGCAGAGCTGGTGGCCGTGGCTCCAATCACACCATCTTCTGCCTTTCTTTCTCATGTTTTCGTTTCTCCAGCTTCCATCCAGTTAGTACACAAGCAAAACAGGACACTTCAATGCATTTATTTTCATCCTCAGATCCTCAAGAATATGTTTGTAGAGAAATAACTTAAGCATCATCAAAATTATACTAGCAAATATAAAATTCTGCGGGTAATACTAGTGTGTTAATGATATTCTTCTTTTTTCTTTTTCTTGACTTCCAAGGTGTAGTGTGTGTGTGTGTGTGTGTGTGTGTGTCTGTGTGTGTGTGTGTGTGTGTGTGTGTTTATTTGATAAAAGTATCAGATTTGGACATGACTACAAGTTTTGTTAGCCTTTTTCCACATGTTTTGTTAACCTTTTCTAAAAATATGAAAAAGGAGGATAGAAGGACAAAAGGAAGGCAGAAATAAGAATGGAGTATGTTCATACAATTAAACACAATAATCTAAAGAGTAGACATATACCTTCACACACATATCTCTAGTTAACAAGACTCTTCAACCTTTGGCTCAACGTAGGTGTGGACATTTGGTTTGGGATGAGGTGAACACACGTGCAAATTGCTGGTCACCCCCTTCCCGTCCTTGTCCTCCTTCACTGACAGATGGTGCTCCTTTCACAGCCAAGCTGTCCTGCCTACCACCCTCACCCCTGTGACCCAGGGACCTACTCTCCCTTGCAGCTAAGTGTGGAAATGCGACTATATTCTGGCAAAGAGATTAAAAACAGTTATTTTCCTTATCCTCCTTTCCAGTGGCCGGAATGCAGAACTAATGGTTGGAACTCAAGCAATTATCTTGGACTATGAGATAAAAGGCACATTCTGAGGATGACAGAGTCACCAAGTAGAAGGAGTGCATGCCCTTCATACATCTATGAACCTGCTTCATCTACCTGCTCTACCTCTGGGGAGAGAGGGAACAAAAATCAACTTCTCACTTACTGTTACTTTAGGTTTTCTGACACACACAGACCAACCCAACCTACAAATTTGGCAGGACTTTAACATGTAGAGTAGTTGCAAGCAACAGACACTTTTTGTGCTTTTCCATATGAATGCAGAACATTTTCATTGCTTTAGTGGGTTAACGTGGGAGCAAAACCACCACTTAGTATGTTATTTATTTACTAAAATTTCAAGTGACTATTTTTTCTCCCCCATGGAAGTTTACTTTCTTGTATAAAATTGTTTTGATACTTAGAGATCTGGAAATCACTTAAAATACACTCTAAAGAACAAGAGACAAGTAGATGTCATGTATTTGTCTATTTGAGTGGACAAAATATATACTTGTATAAAAAGGGCACAACATAAGAGAGATTGTGGTCAGTGGTTTTGTTTGGGGAAGGAGAATTCTGATCACATGCTTGGTCCTGCCCGCAAATTGGGGTCATCCCGATTTTGGCAAGGGCTCCTTTTGAAAGATCTCATCTGCATTTGTCTTTGGTTTGTTTACTACAGTACTGAGCGTTTGCTTGATGTTAAATTATTTAATAGTTTTATTATACCTGATGTTTTTAGTTATTTAATACTTTGAGGTTTATTTGAAATAATCTTTGTTGTGCTAAAAGTTTCCTTAAAGTGTTTTGAGTGCTAGAGCTCCAGTCATTCCGTCTGCATTCCTGTCAGCAAAGAATGAGGCAAAGAATGACAACCCTCCCTTTAAAAAATGACTGGAAATTATGCACAATACTTTTACAGTGATGGGTGAACAGCACACCATAATTTTTGACATTCAGGCTGTTTTTCATCCATGTTGAATGTCATTATATAACATATGCACTGTTTCTTTGGTGAATAACAGACATTTTCTTCAAAACATTTTTTTTGGTATCTTCTTACTTAAAAGCAGCATTGACATAAACTATGTCACTATACTGTACAAAAACATTGTTTTCTTTCTTTTTGTAATTGAATAAAGTGTCAACGTAGTTGGAATTTTGAGTAGACCTAGTTAATGTGGAATTAGACATTTAGATTTGCATTTACAGTGAAGCCAGAGATTAGCAAACCAGTAATGACGAACCTCCAGTATTAATGAAGGAAAGACAAAGTACAGAAGAGATGCTTAAAATAACGAGCTTTTTTTTTTTTCTGCATGCAGGTGTTGACCTTTGTTCTCCAAGTTTCTTTCTCCACAGGAGGGGAAGCCTGCAATAAGTAATGGCAGCAAGATAGCATCTCCCACCGAGAGACACTTGTACCACTTAGAGGTGGGAAAGATGTTCTAATAAAGGTGGGCATTTCTGCTGGGAGCTGGTTTGTGTAGGTCTAAATATAACCCACATCTGCACAGGCACCCGAGATGCTCTGGCAGCATGTCTTAGCTGCAGTCTTTGTAGGAATTTTTGTTGAGCATATTATGAGAGACCTTTGATGTGAAGTTCAAAATCCATGTTGATTATACTTTAAAAAAATAAACACTTATGTAAAAATGAGGTTTGTTCATCTCATAAAACTAATACATTTTTTCCTGGTACAAAAGTGATAAGTCAGGAAGTGTAGTTTGGGGGATCCTGAGATTCAAGTTAGGAAACATTAAATCTGGTTAAGCAGGTTCTGGGGCATGATCGTAGGTTTTCAGCAGAAAATAATTCAACAAAAGATGTAGATGAGAAAGATTGGACTGGCAGTAGAGTTTAAGATGGGTTGCAGGTGAGACTGACCAGGGACGGTAAGCCCAGATAGAGTGTGTGAGAAGTCCCAGTGAGCCTAGACTTGCACATCTTTTTATGACACATTTTGGGAAGAAGTACTTTTTTTTCTTGAAAATTACAGCATCTTTTAATTTATTTATTTATTACCATTTTTTAAGTTGAAGTATAGTTAATTTACAATGTTGTGTCAGTTTCAGGTGTACAGCAAAGTGATTCAGTTATACACACGCACACACATATGTATATATATTATTTTTCAGATTATTTTCCATTGTAGGATATTACAAGATTCCTGTGCTATACAGTAGGCCCTTGTTGCTTATCTAGTTTATATATAGTAGTGTGTATATGTTAAACCCCAAATCTTAATTTATCCCTCCCTCCCGGCTCCCTGTTATCCCTTGGTAACCATAAGTTTGTTTTCTATGTCTGTGAGTCTATTTCTGTTTTGTAAATCAGTTCATTTGTATCATTTTTTAAGATTCAACATATAAGTGACATCATACGATATTTATCTTTCTCTGACTCACTTCACTTAATATGATAATCTCTAGGTCCATCCATATTGTTGCAAATGGCACTATTTCATTCTTCTTTTATTTTATATATCCATCTTCTTTATCCGTCAGTGGACATTTAGGTGGCTTCCATGTCTTGGCTATTATAAATAGTGCTGCTGTGAACATTAGGGTGTATATATCTTTTTGAATTATAGTTTTCTCCTGATATATGCCCAGAAGTCGGATTGTTGGATCATATGGTAACTCTATTTTTAGTTTTTTAAGGAACCTCCACACTGCTCTCCATGGTGGATGCAACAATTCATGTTCCCACCACCAGTGTAGGAGGGTTCCTTTTTCTCCACACCATCTCTAGCATTTGTTATTTGTAGGCTTTTTGATGATGATCATTCTGATTGGCGTGAGGTGATACCTCATTATAGTTTTGATTTACATTTCTCCAACAATTAGCAATGTTGAACATCTTTTCATGTGCCTATGGGCCATCTGTATGTCTTCCTTGGAGAAATGTCTATTAAGCTCTTCTGCCCATTTTCTTTGTTGGGGTTGTTTGTTTGTTTTTTGATGTGAAGCTGTATGAGCTGATTATATATTTTGGAAATTAATCCCTTGTCTGTAGCATCACTTTCAAATATTTTGCCTCATGCTGTGGGTTGTCTTTTCATTCTGCTTATGGTGGAAGCACTCTATTCTCTTGTCTTTTGTGTCCTTAAACTCTTCTAGTTTTCTTTATGTCATTTTGGACTTTCTCCATTCATCGTTTCTTGAAGGTAGCACTACCTTCTTTGTCTCTGCTGCTGGATTCTCTTTCTCTGCTGGCTGTCAAAGGAGTTGAGAATGACATGGTAAAATGTAGGTGTCAACCTTGATTCTTCTCCTTTTCTTACCACCATGTTGAATCTATCACTAAATACTGTAAGTGTTCTGTGGTATATCAGACATCTATCTACTACCCAGGTCCACCTCCACCTTAATCCAAATCGTCATCATCTCCTGGTGCACTACTGCAACCAATTCCTGATGGAGATCCCTGTCTCAATTTTGCTCTTCTGAAACTGAGTCTTCACCTACCAGCCAAAATAATCTTTTAAAATCATAAGTCATAGAATTTTACTCCTTTACACAAATGCTGCCTGTGACATTCTATTGCCTTTGGAATAGAACCCATTCTCCCTAACATGGCTGAGATAACTTCAGTTCTCCCTTTTCCTTATATCACTCAGTCCTTACCCACCAAGTTACAGTCGTACTGATCTTCTGATTCTCAAACTCACCAAGCTGATTAAGTTTTGGCCTTTGCATCAACTTATTTACCTATAGATATTTGGGAATCTCAAAAATGGTCACTATATTATTATTATTATTATTATTATTATTATTATTATTGTTTTGTTTTGCTTTGTTTTTTTGTTTTTTTTTTTGCGGTACGCGGGCCTCTCACTCTTGTGGCCTCTCCCGTTGCAGAGCACAGGCTCTGGACGCGCAGGCTCAGCGGCCATGGCTCATGGACCTAGCCGCTCCGCGGCATGTGGGATCTTCCCAGACCGGGGCACGAACCCGCGTCCCCTGCATCGGCAGGCGGGCTCTCAACCACTGAGCCACCAGGGAAGCCCACTATATTATTATTAATTTACATATATATATCCACTTTCCAATTTCATTTGAAAACATTGTTTTGAATCATATTTTTAGGTGATGTTGGGTAATTGGCCAGAGTTTGTTTCAAGTCAAGGTCCATTTTGTTCTCAGCTCTTTGGTATTATAAGCTTAAGCCTGGAAGGTTTGGGCTGTGCAGTTGATGTAGTGAAAAGGGAGCTAAGATAACACCACTATGAAATAGGATGTTTAGAGCATAATTTGGAGGTAATTCAACAAGATCTTTTGCTAGAGAAGAGAATTTACAGATAAAATTCTCAATAGATATGAAACTGTTCTGCTATGCATATCATAGGAAACTATTATTAAAGGTTTTCTAACTTCTTTAAGGCATAGAAGGAAAAGAATATAAAGATTCATACAAATCTGTTTCAAATTTAATTCTAAATTAACTGTTTTAAGTACTTTTTGTGATGTTGCAAATAAACATTTAAAATTATTTTCCTAATATTTTTCAACAAAACTGACTTTATTATACTCAGTGCTCTGCAATTTACATTTTTCACTTAAAATGTATCATAAACTGCTTTCCAGATTAGTATTTAAAGATATAATTCATTATGTTAATGGCTTCAAATGGTTTAAGTAATGTTTCATACTTTAGTCATAATTTTTCTATTTATGAGGTGTTTAGATTATTTTCAGTTTTTTGCCATTATAAATAGTGCTGCAATGAATGTTATTTGGTTGCATACCTCCTTTGGGTACTGATATTTTTATTTCTATAGAATTAGTTCCTAAACTGAAATTGCTGAGTCATTGATTCTGAAGTTATCAGTCTCTAACACTTTTTGCCAATCGATTTGTGAAAATTGTACTTATTTTAATTTGAACGTCTTCACTTGCACATGAGGTTTAGTACTTTTTCATCCAAGTAATATGTACTGAGCACCTACTATATGCTCAGTGGTGTGCTGGAGCGGGCTCCTAGTGGCTTCTGACAGCTGATTGGACATAATTGTTTCCAACTCCATGAAGTGACCTTGTTAATTTGGTTGCTTGAAATCTGCCAAGCTGGGAGAGTTTGAACCTTATCATCATCAAATGCTTTCTACTCCCTCCCACCCCCCATTTCTTAAACATTTACTAGTATAACATTGTATGTTCCAAATGCTGTTCCAGGTGATTTGAAGACATCAGTGGTCAAACAAACAAACATCCCTGCCGTTACAGAGCTTACATTCTTGGAGAGGAGACAGATGATTCAGAAAATAAACAAATTGTAGAGTAGGTTAAAAGATAATAATATTACAGAAAAAAGAAACAGTAGAATGAGGGAAGGGGGAACAGGAGTGTGTGTGTTGGGAAGGCATGCAATTTTACATAAAGTGGTCAGAGGCTCAAGAAGACATTGGAGCCTGTGTGGAGGAAATGAGGGGATACAGCAAGTGTGAAGGGAAGCAGTCAAGGTAGAGGATACCTCCCTGCAAAAGCCCTATTTAGGAATGTGTCTGAGTTTCTAAAGATCAGTAAAGCAGGTGCTGTGCTTGAAGTAGAATGAGCAAGACAGAGGTTAACAGGGGAGAAGTCCCAGAGACAAGGGGGCCTGGTGGGTAGTGTAAGCTCTGTTCCGCTCTAAGTGAAGTGAGAGCCTTCACCAGGGGAGCTGGGGAGTGACCTGACCTTACTTTTTTAAAATTAATTTTTATTGGAGTATAGTTGATTTACAATGTTGTGTTAGTTTCTGCTGTACAGCAAAGTGAATCAGTTATACATATACATATTCACTCTTTTTTAGATTCTTTTCCCATAGAGGTTCCCTGTGCTATACAGTAGGTCCTTGTTAGTTATCTATTTTATATATAGTAGTGTGTATATGTCAATCCCAATCTCCCAATTTATCCCCCTTTCTTACCCCCCGGTAACCATAAGTTTGTTTTCTACATTTGTGACTCTACTTCTGTTTTGTAAATAAGTTCATTTGTACCATTTTTTAAGATTCCACATATAAGTGATAATCATATGTGGAATCTAAGTGACCTTACTTTTGAAGAGCACACTTTCTTAAGTTTATTGGTATTTAGAGTTTCTTCTTTTGAAAACTGTCTTCTTATGTCCTTCACAGATATATCAATTGCGTCATTTTTATTCTACTTATCAATTTGCAAGAACTCTTTATATATTAGATATATTTATCCCTTTCCTGCCATATACTCTTGCAAATATTTTCTCTGTGGCTTGTCTTTTGACTTTGTTTATAGTTTCTTATACTCTGCTTTTATATAATTATGCAGTAAATATGTAAGTCATTTCCTATCTATTATCTGGGTTTCCCATCTTGTTCAAGAAGACCTCTTCACTCTGAGATGTGGAAACTTTTCTTCTTTTAATATCGTTGGGATTCATATTCTTTGTTTTCATTTTTGGCATTAGATCTTTAAGTCATCTTTAATTTATTTTTGTGAGATTGGAAATTCACTTAAATTTTTCTGGTCAGTGGTTGGCAAACTATGGGCCATAAACCAAATCTGGTCCACTGCATTTTTGTAAAGTTTTACTGGAGCACAGCCAGGTCCATTTATTTACATATCGTCTATGGTTCTTTTCTTCCTACAATGGCAGAGTGCTTGTGAAAAGTACCAGATGGGCTGCAAAGCTGAAGGTATTTACTATCTGACTATTTACCAAAAAATAGCTTTTTTTAGCTGATGGACAGGTGATTATTTCAATGTCATTATTATTTTTTTAAATCATAATTGCCTTATTAATTAAAATGTCAAGTTTACCATATATTAATTTCCAATTATATATTTTGTTTTTACCAGTACTGTTTTTTATTTCATTCACTGGTCTATCTATTCCTGGGTCAATACCACTACTATACTACCTCTGTGTAGATTTAAAACCATGAAAGGCAAATTATCTGTGACTGTTAACTTTCAAATTTTTCTAGGAAGAAATTTCTTATACCTTATTTTTCCACATAAACCTTTAAAAAAAATCCAGTTAAAAAAAATGGAATCTTTATTGCCATTCTAGTAAGATGACTTATTGATTTGGTAGAATTGTCCTTTTTATGATATTAAACATCTTCCAACCCAGGAAAGTACTATGCCTTTCTTTTTACTTATGCTTCACTTTATATCCTTTTATAAAATTTTATAGCTCTTTTCATATAGGCCCAGTAATTTTAAGTTAAATTTAATCTACATTTTGTGGTTTTTACAATTTTTGATAACAGGATTTTCCTCTTTACATATCTCTTTTTAGCATGGAATTGTTAGCATTAAAATCTATCTATTGGGGGGCTTCCCTGGTGGCGCAGTGGTTGAGAGTCCGCCTGCCAATGCAGGGGACATGGGTTCATGCCCCGGTCCGGGAAGATCCCACATGCCACAGAGTGGCTGGGCCCATAAGCCATGGCCGCTGAGCCTGCACATCCAGAGCCTGTGCTCTGCAACGGGAGAGGCCACAACAGTGAGAGGCCCGCGTACCGCAAAAAAAAAAAAAAAATCTATCTATTGAACTTGTACTCAGCCAACTTACAAATTTATTTTATTATTTCAAATATGTTTTTAGTAGCCTTTTGTATTTTCTGGCAAACCATCAAATAAAGATATTTTTGTTTAGTGACTGCTGGAATAGCTGCTGTTAATCATGGCAACTTATTTCACTATTATTGCTATGCTTCTTGTTGGATATTGTTACTTAGACTTTGTGGTGTTTGGAGAATTTCATTTTATTCCTATTTTGCTAATAAATTTCATGACAAATGGCTTATAAGTCATGTTAAATGTTATTTTATCACATGGTAACAAAATCATGTATTCTGCTTTTTTTCTCTTTAATTAGCTGATATAAAGTTATATTGATAAATTTGCTTAATATTGAATCAGTAGTCATGGAATAAACTTTTCTTAGTTAAAATGTGACATTTAAAAATATGGTGTTGTGTTTAATGTGACTATAATTTATCAGGATTTTTTACTATTTATAAGAGAAATTTGCTGCAGTTTTCTGTCCTATGTCAAGTTTTGATATCTTAATCTATATCCTGGGGTAGTTAAGATAATTAAAAGAAAATGTTGGTGATGGCAATGATGATGATAATAATGTTTAGAAAGTTGGATGGACTTCAGCTATAAAACCTTGTGTATTTTGTACCTTTTTAAGTAGTAGATCTTTATAATCTGTTATTGTTTTCTTAAAATAGATTAATCTTAGAAATTTATATTTGCATAAAAATAACAATTTTCTATTTATAGAGTTGAATGTATACTCTTCTATGACTATGACTTTGATACACCCGTGGGACTTTCTTATTCTTGGTGTTGAACATATTAAATTTCTTTTTGTTTTGATTAGAATTACCAGGAGGTTATGTTTTTTTCCTCCCCTCTTTTAAAAGGGGCTTTGTTTGTCAAGATGGCAGAATAGGAGGACGCAGAATTCGTTGCTCCTCACAAGTTCATCAAAAACGCATTTACAAATGGAATAATTCCCACAGAGCTCCTGCCGAAAGGTAGCGGTAGACTTTGGACTCCCAAAACAATGAAAGAAAGAAGAAAAAAGAAAAGAGAAGTCAAAAAAGAGATCAAAAACCCTGGTGGGAAGCTGAAGGCAAAGAGAGCTCTCCACATTTAGAAAGACTCCCTCATGGAGGGGAAATCAGCTGGGACAGCAAATGAACTTCGGGAGATCAAAGGAGAATGTAGCAGACAGACAGTCTGTGGAAGGCAAGACAAAGTAAGAACCGCACACATGATCTATAACACAGCTCTGTGCATTCCATCCTGAATTGTGAGCCGCCTGTTGCAAAGGGGAGCTGGGTGCTGGAAAGAGGGGTTTGGAATGCAGACCCAGGGAGAGGACAGCTCTTGGCTGGGAAAAGACCTGCCCCTCGGGCTGGACTCGCCTCTGCCTGTGTAGGCTCTGGGGGCTTGAGTGCCAGCCACCACAAAACCTCCTTGGGAATCAGCCCTGGGTGCCCCTGCCTGGAATGAGAATCCGCCAAAGCTGGCAGGGTCAGAGGGCTAAAGCATGGGATTGGAAGAACAGATGCCGGGAGAGAAACACAGTTGGCTGCATGGATACAACAGAAAGGATGAGAGTAAGGGGATACGTGGCCAGGAATGCCCTTGGAGGAAGCAAGGTCTGCCTGGAAAGCGAGGCACCATTGTTGAGAGACATGCAGGTGGCAGGGATGACAACACTCCCATATGCCAGCTTCTGCTGCTGCAGGTACTGGGAGCACCTGAGTGTGCTCCAAGCAGCCACTACTTTTGCTCCCACTCACCTGGGCAAGGATGAGATGCCTGAGGGTGGCATACATGCAGAGCTGGGCTTAAAACGAAAACTGAGCCCAAAGGGCAGTGCAACTAAGGAAGAGAGACACAAATCTTTCTATGCAACAGCACAAGCTGTGAATTAAATCCCTTAATCGACTGGGTAAACTGCATTTGTGTAATACCTGAAGAGACAATGAGCCTTTCAACATCTGAGACCAGTCTAGCCTTCGCAGCACTGGACTTTGTGGGCAAATACACACAGGGATCGGGCCAGGTCAGAGTCTGAGACGGCCCCACAGTGCCCACAGCAGGTCCAGAGACCTACCTAGAGGTGTATATTCTATGTTTTATTCACTTTGTTGTTGTTGGTGATGTTGTTTGCTTGCCCCTATCTGTTTTATTTTTCATTCTTTGTTTTCACTAGTATAATCCTTATCAACTGTTCTCATATTAGAATTCCCTTGTTTGGTTGTCTGTTCCCTTGTTTTGGGGTTTTTTTGTTTGTTTGTTTTCTCTGTGTTGGTGCATATGTGTGTGTGAGTGTGTGTTGTGCTGCTATTGTTGCTGCAGTTCTAGCTATTTGCCCTGAGCCTTTTATGTCTGCTTTTTTGTTTTTGTTGTTGTTTTTTAAAATTTGTTTTGTTTTTCTTTTCTTTTCTCTATTTTTTATTGGGCCACACTGTGAGCCTTGCAGGCTCTTGGATTCCTGGCCAGGGGTCAGGTCTGGGCCTCCAGGGTGGGAACATAGAGTCCAGGAAGCTGGAACACCAGAGAATTCCCAGGCCCAGGGAATATTAATTGATATGTGCATTCCTGAAGGTATACATATCAACCTCAAGACCCGGTCTCACACAACTGCCTGCAGGCTCCAGTGCTAATCACCTCACACCAAAAACCCAGCAAGACAGGAACACAGTCCCACCCACCAGCAGACACATTACCTAAAGTCATACTAACCTCACAGACATCCCAAAACACACCACCTGATGCAACCCTGCCTATAAGAGGGAAAAGACTCAACTCCACCCAACAGAGTGAAGGCACTAGGCCCTCCCACCAGGAAAACTACACAAGCCCCTTGACCAACCTCACACAGGGGGCAGTCAACAGAAACAAAGGAACTATGACTCTGCAGCCTGCAGAAAGAAGACTATAAACACAGTAGGTTATACAAAATGAGATGACAAAGAAATATTTTGCAGACAAAGGAGCAAGGTAAAATCCCACAAGACCAAATAAATGAAGAGGAAATATGCAAGCTATCTGAAAAAGAATTCAGACTAATGATAATAAAGATGATACAAGATGTAGGAAGTAGAATGGAGAAAATACAAGAAATGTTTAACAGGGATGTAGAGGAACTAAACAACAAAATATCAGTGATGAACAAAACAATAACTGAAATGAAAAATACACAAGAAGGAATCAACAGCAGAATAACTGAGGCAGAAGAGCAAATAAGTGAGCTGGAAGATAGAATGGTGGAAATAACTGATGAGGAACAGAATAAAGAAAAAAGAATGAAAAGAATTGAGGACAGTCTCAGAGACCTCTGGGACAACACCAAATGCACCAACATTCGAATTATAGGGGTCCCAGAAGAAGAAGAGAAAGTGAAAGTTCCTGAGAAAATACTTGAAGAGATTATAGTCAAAAACTTCCCTAACATGGGAAAAGAAATAGTCAATCAAGTCCAGGAAATGCAGAGAATTCCATACAGGATAAACCCAGGAGAAACATGCCGAGACACATATTAATCAAACTAACAAAAAATTAAATACAAAGAAAAACTATTAAAAGCAGCAAGGGGAGAGCAACAAATAAAATACAAGGGAATCCCCATAAGGTTATCAGCTTATTTTTCAGCAGAAACTTTGCAGGACAGAAGCGAATGGCAAGACATATTTAAAGTGATGAAACGGAAAACCTACAACCAAGATTACTTTACCCAGTGAGGATCATATTCAGAATTGATGGAGAAATCAAAAGCTTTATAGACAAGCAAAAACTAAGAGAATTCAGCACCACAAAACCAGCATTACAACACATGTTAAAGGAACTTCTCTAGCAAAAAAAGAAGATCTACAAGAAAAAACACAAAACAATTAGGAAATTGTAATAGGAACATGCATATCTATAATTATCTTAAATGTAAATGGACTAAATGCTCCAACCAAAAGAAACAGACTAGCTGAATGGATACAAAAATAAGACCTGTATATATGCTGTCTACAAGAGACCCATGTCAGACCTAAGGACACACACAGACTGAAAGGAAAGGGATGAAAAAAGATATTCCATGCAAAAAGGAATCAAAAGAAAGTTGGAATAGCAATACTCATATCAGACAAGACAGACATTAAAATAAAGACTATTATAAGAGACAAGGAAGGACACTACATAATGATCAAAGGAGCAATCCAAGAAGAAGATATAACAATTGTAAATACCTATGCACCCAACATAGGAGCACCTAAATACATAAGGCAAATGCTAACAGACATAAAAGGAGAAATCAATAGTAACACAATAATAGTGGGTGACTTTAACACCCTGCTTACACCAATGGACAGATCATCCAAACAGAAAATAAATAAAGAAACACAAGCTTTAAATGACACAATAGACCGAATAGATTTAATTGATATTTATAGGACATTCCACCTGAAAGGGGCAGAATACACTTCTCAAGTGCTCATGGAACATTCTCCAGGATAGACCACATCTTAGCTCACAAATCAAGCCTCAGTAAATTGAAGAAAATTGAAATTGTATCAAGCGTCTTTTCCAACCACAATGTTATGAGATTGGAAATCAATTACAGGAAAAAAACTGTAAAAAATACAGTCACATGGAGGCTAAACAATATGTTACTAAATAACCAAGAGATCACTGAATAAATCAAAGAGGAAATCAAACATTACCTAGAAATAAATGACAATGAAAACATGATGACCCCAAACCTATGGGAATCAGCAAAAGCAATTCTAAGAGGGAAGTTTATAGCAGTACAATCCTACATCAAGAAACAAGAAAAATCTCAAATAAACAACCTAACCTTACACTTAAAACAACTAAAGAAAAATAACAAACAAAATGCAAAGTTAGGAAAAGGAAAGAAATCATAAAGATCAGAGAGAAATAAATGAAGTAGAAACAAAGAAAACAATAGCAAAGGTCAATAAAACTAAAAGCTGGTTCTTTGAGAAGATAAACAAAATTGATAAACCATTAACCAGTCTCATCAAGAAAAAAAAGGAGAGGACTCAAATAAGTAAAATTAGAAATGAAAAAGGAAAAGTTACAAGTGACACCATAGAAATACAAAGGATCATGAGAGTACTACCAGCAACTATATGCTAATAAAGTGGACAACCTGGATGAAATGGACAAATTCTTAGAAAATACAACCTTCCAATACTGAACCAAGAAGAAATAGAAAATATGAACAGACAAATCACAAGTAATGAAATTGAAACTGTGATTAAAAATCTTCCAACAAACAAAAGCCTAGGACCAGATAGAGTCACAGGTAAATTTTATCAAACATTTAGAGAAGAGCTAACACCTATCCTTCTCAAAGTCTTCCAAAAAATTGCAGAAGTTGGAACACTCCCAAACTCATTCTACAAGGCTACCAGATGACCCTGATACCAAAACCAGACAAAGACATCACGAAAAAAGAAATTACAGGCTAACATCACTGATGAACAAAGGTGCAAAAATCCTAAACAAAATATTAGCAAACAGAATCCAACAACATATTAAAAGGATCATACACCATGATCAAATGGGATTTATTCCAGAGATGCAAAGATTCTTCAATATATGCAAATCAAGCAATATGATAAGCCATATTAATAAATTAAAGAATAAAAACCATATGATCATTTCAATAGATGCAGAAGAAGCTTTTGACAAAATTCAACACCAATTTATGATAAAAACGCTCCAGAAAGTGGGCATAGTCAGAACCTATCTCAACATAATAAAGGCCATATATGACAAACCCACAGCAGACATTAGTCTCAATGGTGAAAAACTGAAAGCATTTCCACTAAGATCAGGAAAAGGACAAGGGTCTCCACTCTAGCCACTATTATTTAACATAGTTCTGGAAGTCCTAGCCATGGCAATCAGAGAAGAAAAAGAAATAACAGGAATACAAATTGGAAAAGAAGAAGTAAAACTGTCACTGTTTGCAGGTGACGTGATACTATACACAGAAAATCCTAAAGATGCCATGAGAAAATTACTAGAGCTCATTGATGAATTTGGTAAATTTTCAGAATAAAAAATTAATACACAGAGATCTCTTGCATTCCTATATACTAACAATGAAAGGGAAGAAAGAGAAATTAAAGAAACAATCCCATTTACCATTTCAACAAAAATAAAATACCTAGGAATAAACCTACCTAAGGAGGCAAAAGATCTGTACTCAGAGTAATATAAAACACTGATGAAAGAAATCAAAGATGACATAAACATATGGAGAGAGATATAAGATTCTTGTATTGGAAGAATCAATAATGTGAAAATGACTAAACTACCCAAAGCAATCTACAGCTTCAATGCAATCCCTATCAAATTACCAATGGCATTTTTTACAGAACTAGAACAAAAAATTTTACAATTTGTCCAGAAGCACAAAAGACCCCAAATAGCCAAAGCAATCTTGAGAAAGTAAAACAGAGCCGGAGGAATCAGGCTCCTGGTCTTCAGACTATACTACAAAGCTACAGTAATTAAGACAGTATGGTACTGACACAAAAACAGAAATATAGATCATGGAAGAGAATAGAAAGCCCAGAGATAAAGTCATACACCTATGGTCACCTAATTTATGAGAAAGGAGGCAAAAATATACAATGGAGAAATGAGAGTCTCTTCAATAAGTGGTGTGGGGAAAACTGGACAGCTACATGTAAAAGAATGAAATTAGAACACTCCCTAACACCATACACAAAAATAAACTCAAAATGGATTAAAGACCTAAATGTAAGACCTGACACTATAAAACTCTTAGAGGAAAACATAGGAAGAACACTCTTTGACATAAACCATGACAAGATTTTTTTGACCCACCTCCTAGAGTAATGGAAATAAAAACAAAAATCAACAAATAGTACCTAAAGAAACCTAAATCTTTTGCACAGCAAAGGAGACCATAAACAAGACAAAAAGACCGCCCTCAGAATGGGAGAAAATATTTGCAAATGAAGCAACTGACAAAGAATTAATCTCCAAAATATACAAGCAGCTCAATATCAAAAAAACAAACAACCCAATCCAAAAATGGGCCACCTAAATAGACATTTCTCCAAGGAAGATATACAGATGGCCAAAAAACACATGAAAAGATGCTGAACATCACTAATCGTTAGAGAAATAAAAATCAAAACTACAAAGAGGTATCACCTCACACCAGTCCGAATGGTCATCATCAAAAAGTCTACAAAAAATAAATGGTGGAGAGGTTGTGGAGAAAAGGGAACCCTCTTACACTATTGGTGGAAGTGAAAATTGATACAGACACTATAGAAAACAGTATGGAGGTTCCTTAAAAAACTGAAAATAGAATTACCATATGACCCAGCAATCCCACTACTGGGCGTATACTCAGAGAAAAACATAATTCAAAAAAACACATGTACCCCAATGTTCATAGCAGCACTATTAACAATAGCCAGGACATGGAAGCAACCTAAATGTCCATCAACAGAGGAATGGATAAAGAAGATGTGGTACATATATATAATGGAATATTACTCAGCCATAAAAAGGAACGAAATTGTGTCATTTGTAGAGACATGGATGGACCTAGATACTGTCATACAGTGAGGTAAGTCAGAAAGAGAAAAGCAAATATTGTATAATAAGGCATATATGTGGAACCTAGAAAAATGGTATAGATGATCTTAGTTGCAAAGCAGAAATAGAGACACAGACACAGAGAACAAATGTATGGATACCAAGGGGAAAATGGGTGGGATGCAAGGAATTGGAAAACTGGGATTGACACATATACACTATTGATACTATGTGTAAAATGGACAACTGATGGGAACATGCTGTATAGCACAGGGAACTCCCCTAGTGCACTGTGGTAACCTAAATGGGAGGGAAGCAGAAAGGGAGGGGATACCTGTATGTGTATGGCTGATTCATTTTGTCGTGCAGTGGTGGCTAACACAACATTGTAAAGCAACCATACTCCAATAGAAATATTAAAGTAAAATATTTGCTAGTTTGATGAGAAAAAGTCTAGGTTTTATAAAATCTTTCTTTTTAATATTTTGTTTCTTTTATTAATTTCAAGTTTATCACCATTAATTCCTTTTCCTATACTATATTAGTTTGATTATTTTTTCCAGCTCTTCCTCCTACTCCTCTTTATTAATTGCATGCCTATGAAAATAATAAATACTTTTAGGACTACAGATTGTCTGAGTACTATTTATCCCACATGTTGGGATATAAAACAATCTCTTCTTTATAAATTTTCCTTCCTGACTTGTCCAAGTTCTGGTATACTTTTGGGGAGCATGAATAAATTAATGAAAATAATCTATAATTTCACCTTAAATTTCCTCTTTGAGACTGGGTTTTTTTAGAAGAATATTTCTTTGTTTCCAAATGGTAGATTTGCTTTGATCATTTTTTTGCTGTTGTTGAGGATTTCTTGGTTTATTATGTGTAAAAAAAGACAGGCTTTATAATTTATTTCTTTTAAAATACCCTATAGACTTAATCCTTGTTTTGTTACTCTTTTCAGATAAGAAGCCAATCAGAGCAGGGCCAGGGAGGGAGGACTATTTTCTAGAGTGCTCAGAGAGGGCCAGATTTGGAACACGCATTATTTCTCATGTGGCTTATAGAGAGAGGCCTGTTCGGTCATGTGCTCTAAGCCCAATAATGTAATCCTCTCAGTACTGTTGGTGTCACCTGCAGGTATCTCTACTCTGAGGCCTCCCCATGAGCCCATCTGACCTTCTGGGCAGCTGAGGCATCTTCAGCTGAGAGGCAAATGTCTCCCCACTTACATGACATGAACCAGCAGGCTCTTGCCTAGACTCCAGCAGGCAGCCATAGGGTAGAGATGGCCCAATAGGGAGGTGGATGAAGGGATACATGAGCATCTCCTGCTATCTTCATTCTAGAGCAATTTAAACGGCGAATTTTCTCCTTTGGTGTACCTCCTGGTTGAACAGCTTCTCCTCCTCTTCCTTCCCCTCTTTCACCTCCTCCCCTTCCTCTTCCCCCTCTTCCCCCTTCTCTTCCACTCCCTCCCCCTCCTCTTCTCCCTCCTCCCCCTTCTCCTCCTCTTCATTCCTCTTCTTCTCTTCCTCCTACCCCTCCTCCTCCCCCTCCTACCCCTCCTCTTCCACATCCTCCCCCTCCTCTTCCCCCTCCTCCCCCTTTTCCTCCTCTTCATCCCCCTCCTTTGCTTCCTCCTCCCCCTCCTCCTCCCCCTCTTCCCCTCCTCCTCCCCCTCCTCCTCCTCCCCCTTCTCCTCCTCTTCATCCCCCTCCTTTTTACTCCTACCCCTCCTCCTCCCCCTCTTCCCCCCTCCTCTTCCTCCTCCTCTCCTCCCTCCTTCTTCTTCTCCTCACCCTCCTCCTCTTCCTCCCTCCTTTTCTTCTTTTTCTGACATGCTATCCTGCTTGAATTGACTGGTCGATTTTGTTCTTTTTCTGGCTAATCAGCCTGCCTGGGTTACACTTATATGCTGTGTCACATTGAGTCAGATGTTGAACCCTCCTAGGTTTCAGTGTCCCCATCTCCACTTTTCCAGTTGTGAGAAGTAGTAATGATATTTGCCACATGTCTAGCAAGGTTCATAATGGGCAGTTGCTGTTGTGATTATTATTATTAATTACTTAGTCATTGCTTTGGAAGTCTGCCCCGGTTGAGCTGTCTCTGTAATTGAGCTAACCCTAATAATAAATGGATCCATACCTCTTCTTGCCCTTGGAAATGCTGTCTAACGTTCCAGACTAAATGTGTTGATATGTGGAAAGGAAACCATCTGACCTTATCCTGGCTGCTGGCTCCAGTTCCTCGACAAAAATCAAACAAAGCAATGTCCCCTCCCCAAAAGAAAAGAAAACCTGTCAGGAAAATTCTCTATAGAGGTCATTTGGAAATACAATGCCACAAACAGTATCATAAAATGGATATTATTTAAATTCTGGCTTGGCCAGTGTTAGAGTTGCAGTGTTATTTTAGCAATTTCAGCAGACCCAAGAGTGCAAATAGTTGTAACCACCCTGTCAAGTCCTTGTGTGTATCACATTTGGCACATGTTTCAAAGCTGAGAGCAATATTAAAAAGACCATCTGTTGGTTTTCATTAGATTTTCTCTCATCAACAGCACTTTAAATATAACTGAACTCATTTAAAAAAAAATCCCTGACATCTGTGCTTTCATTTGGAACGTTGATCAATATTAATAACAATTCTACTTCACCTGAATTTATTATTAATGAAAAGTTAAATAAAGCACAAATATAAATGTTTGTCCTACAATACTTTTAATAGTACTTAGCCACACAAAGCCAGAGAAAGCACCCTGTCTTATGAGTAGAAGTGATGAAAATGCCTGGATATGAGTATTCCACTGAATCCCACTGGTGACCAGCACACCTGAAGCATCTGGCCTTGAAAATTTCTCTCCAGAAAGCCTTTCCCTGCAAATTTTACCTGGCAAACTTCTACTATCCTTCAAGAACTGTCTTAGGCATGACCTCCTCTTGGAAGACTTCCTTGTTTTTAACAGTGTTGACTTACCCTTTCCTTTCTCCTCCTCCAGTTCTTGAACAAAAGAATTTGATCAAATTTCACTTTCTTTCATGTTTGTCCCCCCAGGAAGAGCAGAATCATGCCTAACATTAAACCTTGTGCATAGTAGGTGCTCAGTTGAAACTTACTGAATGAAGAAATAAATGAAGGAACAAATGAAATGCAACTCTAGTAGACATGGGAGAGAAAATGTAACTGAGCTCAACAGTTACTGAAGACTTTTCCCCAGCGCACAAACAAGGAGCATGGCAAAGGTAGAAAGATTTATAGAATGAGCACGAATATTAACTCTCAACTGAAGAGTCTGCCTTCTTTCTTGTTTCTGTTCCTCTGTCTTGCCCCGCAGCCCTAGACTAATGTGTCTTGGCTGTCACATTGTTCCTCTTTGAGGAGCTCAAAGACATTTTGATTCAATGGAGAGTTTTGGGTCCAGATGACTGACCTGTATCAGCATGCTTATGCTAGTGTATAAACTCCTCCCACGGATTATCAGCCACTTGAGGGCAGGGATTGGGTGTAATTCAGCTCTGGACTTGCACAGTGTCTGCTTCAAGAAAATGTTGCAAAACTGATTTGAACACAGCAGAGATAGCTACCTGAGTTCAGGTATGTTTGATAAGCCCAGTAAGTTCTCCTCATTTACTCATTCATGGTTTCCTTATATAGATTTTATGACTATGTAAGTTTTTAAAAGTTATTATTCAGGTATTGCAAGGCCTACAGATGAAGAGATGATAGTCATTGAAAAGATAATTTCCTACTCACAGTTCCCAGGAGGAGAGGGTGTGCTGCACCAGCAGGGCCACACAGTGAAGCACCAGGTTAGACAGGAGGGAGAGGGAGGGAGGGGGAAACATGGGTAGGAGCCTTTATCATGGTTCCTGCAGGAAAGTATGGGTGAGGCAGGGTAAATAGGTTTAGTATTAGATGGTTTGAACAATTTCGACAGCTTCTGGGGTGCTGGTACCTTGGTATCTGGCTCCAGGGTGATAAGGTGGGCAGGTGGATGGCAACCCAGAGTGAGAGCTCAATAAATGAGGTATTTGGGGTGTGGCCTCTGGACCTGTTGGTTTGTGTATGGAAGTCACACCCACAGGTTAGTCATTTGCTGTCTCTAGTAGGGGCAGTCTCCTCAGGGTAAGCCTCCAGATGCCAAAACATCTGAATCAAAAGACAGCCGAATACATTCATCCATTTGTTCAATAGGCATTTCCTGAATGACTGCTACCACCAGGCCACTGTGTTGGGGGCTCAATGTTGAGTAAGTCATAGGCCCTCCTCTTGAGGAGTTCATAGTCAAGTGAGAAGAACGGCTGGGGAGATAGCCACCATACAGAATGCTTGAGCTGCGACAAAGAACAGAATAGGGTCACCCAGAGTGGACTGGGGGTTAAAAGCAGTGAAGCTTCCTAGAGGAACTGAGCTGAATGTTACAAGTAAGGTTTTGCCAAGCAGGGTGGGGTGGAAGGCAGTAGAGTCAGAAGTCATCCAAAAGCAAGCATGCCTTAATATCTTAAGGTTTCCTTAAGGACCAGGTGAATGTCTTCACTGGGGCAGCTGCTGGGAGTAGAGACTGTAAGGGAAGGCCCTTCACATGAGAAGCTGCTTTTTTTCTTACCCAGGTCTGGTTGATTTGCAAGCTGTCATGAAAAGGTGCATGTCAGGGGACTTCAGCAACAGCGTGTATTCATCTAGTGCTTTCTTTATGCTTCATGCTTATTTTCTTGTGTGCTTCTTACAAGCAACTTGTGAATCGGGAGGAGTACATCTCATATATGTATACTTCTGTACTGTATTTCATTATAATTCCATGTTTAAGAAGACGCATATACAACTATGTGTGGGCTCCTTGATGGAGCTAATGAACTTTGTCGTTTTCTTCATCTATTAAATCTCAGACTTGTCACATAGTCAGTTTCAATTGGCTATAAATACTCCCATCTATGAAGATGGAGAGAGAGAAGGAAGATGGGCCATTGGGGGATGGAGGGTCAGGGAAAGGAAGTGGGGATGTGGGCATTGGTTCTTCCTAACTTTGCTTTGGCTCCAGAACCCTTCCATAGCATAACATCTCATCAAGCTGAGAGTGTCTGCTATGCAAAAGCTCTCTGTTATTTATATGGAAGCTCCTCACCAAGACAATGGGGAGGATAATATATAAAGAGCATTTTGTGGTTACAAAATAAAATGACATATGCAACATACTTAGGAAAGTGTCTGGCACTTAATAGCTGCATGATAAAATGGTAATTGCTATTATTTCATTATTATCAATATTGTCCTTACTATCTTTTCATATATGGACACCTACTACGTACACAAAAGTCGATTTGCTCATTTTCTGGAGGAGATGAATAGGCACTGTAAAGATGCAGTACAAAAACAAAGAATCTGTAATCAAGATGCAGGATTTAAGGCTTAGATTTTGAAGGTTTGTTTAATGATGGGACATAACGTTTGATACAAGGTAAATCAGGGCATGTGTAATAAGTGACAGTTTTGATGGAGAAGAAGACAGCTTATAGCTGAGCGGTTAGGGAAGACCTGGTGCATTTAGTATATACCCTGACTTGCTTCAAATCCTTTGTAGAAAAAGATGCAAAAGAAGGAAAAGAAAACACACAGGTTCTAAATAAAATTCAGATTGTTTCATATGAGAGATACTGTTTGTGTAGAGAAGGTGAAAAATAAAGATACTGGTGGAATGTAGGTCCAGACAGGGAAGACTAAGAAGTGTGTTGTGAGGCCTCTGGACTTTGTCCTGAATGTCCAACCACAAGAGGTCACAGCAGGAACACTGAGTTACCCACCACCCACGGGTTAGCCTTTTGAACGAGTTAACAATGCTCAAAATAGAGCAAAGAGATATGTCTGATTTGGTAATGGGTATTAATCGGAAAATTGGAAACAAAATAGTTTTCCTTTAAGGTCACATGTATTAATTGTTAACACAGCCTTTCTTTAGTTTAGGGTGCAAGTGTTGATTTGCTACTTACTTGGTGTCTCAAGTAATGCCCTTCCACATTTGACGTGTTTTTCAGTAAGATTTAAAAATGGTTCTTTGGCATGTTAATAAGGCAACAGAGACACCCCCTAGTGTCAATGTGAAATTCTCTGATGGAACCCAGCACCAATAAAAGGTAGTGCCTAAATGTTTTTGTGAACTTTCTACAACTGGGCACACAATCACAAATACAGTAACCACTTTATAAAAGTTATGTGCTGCCTAATAAACCTTCTTCTTTTTTGATGGAGAAATTGAGTTAAAGAAAAAACTATTGACAGAACACATAAAGTTATTTTAGTGGCATCTACCATGTCTTTTGGGGTTATGTTAGTTTGATTGTGTTCTTATAACACCAGGGCTGGATTAACTTCGATAACACATATTTTCAATTGAGGACAATAAAATCATATCCTAGTTTGCCTTGTATTAGTTATTCAGATAATTGGGATAAAAAGATTTTTGGGCTCTACTTTCCCTGGGTGATAGTTAACCTCTCACTTTACTTTGAACATGGAAAAGGGGATTTCCTGAGATCCTAAACTGAGTACCATCGCAAGTGTGGGGTTGTGTAGAATGGTGGTGTTTGGGTCTGCTGGTGGGTCTGTTTACATAGGGTTTCAAGAGCTTCAAAGAAGAACAACTAACTTGCTGCTTAGAGGCTGGATACAGAGTTGAGTCTTGGGACGAACATCCCCAAGCCCTAAGGAGTAAACTGGGCACTCTTAAATCAGTGATTCTGAAGCAGGTATACACATCAGCCTCAAATGGGGAGTATTTTAAAGTGCAGATTTCTGGATTCCAGATCCTAAAACATTCTGATTCTGTAGGTCTGGAGGTCGGGGAAGTGATACTCTTCTAAGAGGATGCCACGAGCAAGTCTTCTATGGAGTTCTAGTTGCTAATGACTCTAACTGCACCTCTCAGGGAAGGACTAAATGTGGAAGGTAGTTTCCTGGAGGAAGGGGACAGTAAGGGCTCATGAACTTGTGAGAGGTGTATGCACCAGTCCCCACTCATGACCCTCTGTGTTGCCCTCAGGCCCTGCTCCCTCTGAAACATGTCAGAGTCCTAGAAATATCTCTCAAAGGCCAGTAGGGAATCATGCTTTCTGCAGTTCCCCAGACGTGGCAGGAGAGATTTGGCGAGTCCAGTATCTCACCCTAGAGGAGAGCCTTTGTTTGGTTCTTAGAGCCAATGGAACAGGTGTGGGAGGGTTGAATTTCTAAGGGTGTGGCCTGTGGGGGTGAGCTGTGGCCACTATGTAGAGCTGCTTTCCATTTTCTCAGGCCAGTCCCTTTGCAAATATCTGCTACCAAGGTATTTCAGTTGGAAGCAAGGGTTAGTCAATAGT
Source organism: Aethalodelphis obliquidens (assembly GCF_003676395.1). Classification (NCBI taxonomy): domain Eukaryota; kingdom Metazoa; phylum Chordata; class Mammalia; order Artiodactyla; family Delphinidae; genus Aethalodelphis; species Aethalodelphis obliquidens. The sequence goes on along the minus strand of NW_020837991.1, from coordinate 8,772,959 downwards.
CAAAGACATTAAACAAATGCAAATCAAAATGCAAACTTTCACATTAACTTCTTTAACTAAACATTTAAAAAATCATAACAATAAGAATTCGCATACACTCACATCATTATGTACCAGATACTGAATGTTTGTATTCTTTTTTTATTTTTGCAGTATACGGGCCTCTCACTGTTGTGGCCTCTCCCGTTGCGGAGCACAGGCTCCGGATGTGCAGGCTCAGCGGCCATGGCTCATGGGCCCAGCCGCTCCGCGGCATGTGGGATCTTCCTGGACCGGGGCACGAACCCGTGTCCCCTGAATCAGCAGGCGGACTCTCAACCACTGCACCACCAGGGAAGCCTGAATGTTTGTATTCTTTAACCAGTAAATCCAACTCTAGAATCTACCATAGGAAATAATCTGAAATACAAATATTCATGTACTAAGATATTCTCCAAAATGTTATTCATAACACTGGAATAATGGAAACAGATGTCCTAAATGGTTTGGTAAATTGAGGAGTGCTCTATGAGAAAATACCAAAAACCACTAAAAATATTTATTAAAATATAAGATATGAGAAATTGATCTTGACATGCTGAGTAAAGGAAGAAAAAAGCAGAGGGTGAGAAAGCTCTCTAAACTGTAACACACACGGGCACACACACACATAAACACACAGACACACATGGACACACACATATACACATGGACACACACACAGCCACACACAAACACACATAAACACATGGACACACACACGCACACATGGACATACACACACAGACACATGGACACACACATGCACACCACACACATACACACATGGACACACAGAGATGCACACATGGACACACATGTATGCATGGACACATACATACACGGACACACACATACACACATGACACACATGGACACACATACACACACAGACACACACAGACATGCACACAGATACACACACACATACTCACATACACAAACATGTGAGGACACACACACATGGACACACACATAACACACGGACACACACACACACACACAGATAAATGATTGGAAGAAATATGCCAACAAATGCCAAGGGATGACTTTCTTCAAATTTGACATGGTGACATTTTCTCACCCATCGATCTCACCTTGATATAGCCTCAGAGAAGACCATACTTACCCCTCTGTCTGTAGTAAGTTCCCAGCGTCACCCTGATTTTGTTACTGAATTAAGTTGTATGGACTCTGCTTTTTCTGTTCAGGTTTGTGTAGCCAAATAATGAAACCAGTTTTGAGATAGTTTGCAATCTTTGCTCAATGGCCAAAGAATGGAGAAGTGGAGAAGTGGGAACTAAGTTCACAGATCAACTTCTGGGCCACGTGGTGAGAGGGATTTGATTTTAAAGAGTAAAGACAAAGGCTATATCCAATCTCCTGAGATATACCATAATGGAAAAGAATATTAAAAAAAGAATGTATAAATGTGTAAAACTGAGTCACTTTCCTGTACAGCAGAGATTGACACAGCATTGTAAATCAACTATGCTTCAATAGAAAAGAAAAAGAAAAGAAAAGAAAAAAAGACAAAGGGAGGAGGAGTGAAGCTAGTGATGGGGAGGCATATACATTAGTCTACTGGGGAAAGGGCAGGGCTTTTTGAGGGAGTGGGTGCCACCCTCTTTTTATCCTTTTTTTGGTCTTAATTTCCGGTCCTGGCTGCCCGTAAGTGTGTCATTTAATTTGCTAATATAGTGAAATCAGCATATAATGAGACTCAGGTTCTGTTGGAGGTCAGATTCATCACCATCTTGGTCTCAGCTGGTTCCACCTGTTTTTTGTTTGCTTGTTTGTTTGTCTCTCCCTGTAGCTTCCTTTCTTTTCTCTGGACCCCATGACTTAAAGATTTATGTTCATTCCTGCTAAAGGTGTGGGTTGGGGGTTTTGAGCAAGGACCTGGTGCAGCAGCTCTGGCAACAATTTTACTCTTCAGAACACTGTTCTTTTCATTTATAAAAAGAAAAGTGCCTGTTTATTTTTTTATATAATAGGTCTCACTTTTGGAAAACTGTGCTTCTTAAGATGAGGAGCACCTCTGCTTTACTTACTACCATTTATTTGGGGGCTGGTCCAGGTTGGTCCTGGAGCAGTGGACACTCAGTAAATTAGTATTTTCTATATTACATTAGCTGATAGAGTCTGTACTCTCTATGTATTTCATATGTATTTGTATGTATATAAATACACACATGGATATATAATTTTCCACTCAATTCCACAGTGTCTGATATTTCACATTTGAAATTTACTTCATTGCTTTACTTTTCTTTACAGCTTTTTAAAAAAAGTACATTCCTCTGATAAACAGTGGATGGGTAGGGTAATACATGACATAGTTACTTATACCTTAGCAGGAAATATTTTCTCAATAAGTTTCTTTCCTGGTAAATGGTATTAGGCTATTAAAGAAATGACCACTCTGATGATACAAGGAAGGGGTCATACTGGACTTGAAGTTTGCCCTGATGGCCTCAGACACAACTGGGCCCTTTGAAGGGAAGCCAAACAGCCCCAAGAGGTGTGGCCAGAAAGGGAAGATGGAAGGGGTCAAAGCAGATATTTATTTTCTCAACTTTGGTTGGGGGCTAACCCTGTCTGCAGATGTTTGTGAAAGAGAAAAAGAAGGGCACATGTTGGAGGTGAGTGGGGAAAGAGATAGAAAGGGACAGAGAGATAAAGAGATAGAGATTGTAACAGAGCTCAATTTCATCCTAAAAATTGTTCTGAAATAAATGTATTCCCAGTTGTTATTTCCACTTACCAAAAATATCCAGTCTCACTAACATGCTCATTTATTTTTCTCAAGCTTACTTAAAATTTCTTTCCCATAATTTGGAGTCTGAGTTCGGAAAAGATGCCAATCCAACTTTATGCAACTCAATCCCATGGGAGCATTCTGATTTCCTTATAGAAGCCAAGCACAAAGGGCTCACTTTGAGGTCACATTGGTCTGGCTCCTAGCTTACCTTTTCTTACGGAGACACAAGGGCAAGCACATTGATGTATTTGGATGAATCCCTCCCCTTCTCTCTCTCTCCTTCCCTTCCTTTCTCCCTCCTTCCTCCTCTCTCTGCCTTGTTCTCTTTTCTTTTCCTTCTCAACTCTCAGGTTGGAGCTAAGATTTAGGTCAAAGCAGATGAGCAAAACAGATTGGAGGCATTAACCTGGAGGATGTCTTTGCCTCTGAAATTAGAATCAACTCTGGGTATGAATGACTGTTGATCCCTATTTTAAAGGAAGCTGCAATTTCTTGAAAATTGGAGGGATATTATGAGCATCTGAAACCTGCAGGGAGCCCCACTAATTACATATCCTGGACAAATATTTCTTACAGTAAAATCGACACATACAGAAATACTAATTTTAAGTCTTCCAATGTTGATGCTTAATGTCTGTTTTCCTTCTCTAATGAGAGTGCTCATGTGTTAATTAGGCTGGATCGCAGAGATGATTCACCTCTTCCCTGTTAGAAGGTAAGGCATGTTTCCTGACAAAGAGGCAGAAGTTTACTTTTACCTACTACCCCCTCCCACCAAAGCCTTCTGGCATTTAGTTGTGAAACATCAATCTCCTCTAACGTTGTATCTCATCTAGTTTCCGCAATAATCTCCTAACAGGCTTTCCTTTCTCCAGTTCTCTTGTTTGCTAGAGACAGTGCTGATTTATGCCTGCTACCCCAGCATAATTATTAAAATTGTTCTCATTTTTGCTCAGACGTGTCTTGGTTTGGATGATAATTGTATAGTCACCCAGCGTGATTTGAACCATACCCACCTCTCCAAGCTCATCTTTCACTTTACTTCTTTTCGCTTGCTGCAGTTTCTCTTGTTCCCTTGGATCATTTCATGTTTTCTGGGGCCTTTTGGTGTATGTTCCTTTAGCCTTGCACACTGTCTTCTTCACCTCCCTATCTCAGCTCTGAAATTCTTCCAAAGCCTTCCTGACCTTACCAACCTAAATCAGGGCTCGTTGTTCAAAGGGTTCTTAGCGTTTATCGGAGCTATCATTCTACAATCATTTGGCATGATTGTTTCATTAATGTGGATTCCCCCATTAGATTCTGTCAGTCCCAAAATTATATTTTCTCCTTTATAGGAGGAAAACATGTTTTGGAGAGATTAAAAATTTGATGGTGATAACTGAGTGTGTATCTGAACCTCAGTTCCACCTAACTCTGACACCCATGAAGGGAAGAGTTTATGGGATGCTTGTGGTGGGCCTCTCCACTCTTTTCTTTCTTATAGGATCATACTTGGCTGGCATATTTGGGTGATGGCTGGGGATAGAGCAGCAGGGAAAAGCAAATCTTTTTGAAAAGGGTATCTGGAGCAACTGCAAATTGAAGGAGGATTATCTTGGATTACTTGATATATTTTAAGATTTATTTTTCCTCTTTTTAATGCCCTGATTTTGTTTCTATAAAAATATTCATTAGCAATAAAAACATGGATTATATTTATTGTATCACTGGATCATAGTTTGAAGGGACCTTAGGGTTTATACAAATGAATCAATTATTTTTTAATAGAAAAGGGAAAAAGATGTCGAGAGAAATTACAAAAGTTATCCAGAGTCACACAGCTGCTACCCAGAGGTCCTGTGGAACTGAGTTCAGATCAGTTATCTTGGATTTTTTCACCTGAGGTCTTGCTCATAATAGAACTCTATATACATCCCCGTGACCACAAGTGGGGGTGGGTTGTGAGTGCTATACAGGAGAATCTAACTCTAACTTGGTTATCACAGAAATTGCTGCCCATTTAGGTCAGTATCCTGCACCTCCTCTGCTACTCACTCAACCCTGGATCCATACACATAGAAAGAAGTGAAAGAATTATCTCAGACAGCACACAGGAAGCAATTTGAGACATGATCAGTTATTTTCAAACCAACTCATATGCCACATTCATGCCACCAGCCTGTCACATATAACATGTATTATGAATGAATGCTTGTGCACTGCTCAAATTCATAGGTTGAAGCCAAACCCCTGATGTGATGGTGTTAGAAGGTGGAGACTTCGGGAGGCAATAAGCTTTAAATGACGAGAGTGGACACCCCCGTCCCCAGGATGGAATTAGTGTCATTATAAGAAGAGGAAGAGACACCAGAACTCTCTCTCTCCACCAGATGAGGATACAGCAAGAAGGCAGCCATCTGCAAGCCAGGAAGTGGGCCCTCTCTAGAAACCAACCATGCTGGTACCCTGACCTTGGACTTCCAACCTCCAGAATTGTAGGAAATAAATGTCTGTTGTTTACACCACCCAGTCTATGGTATTTTGTTATAGCAGCTTGAGGTGACTTAGATAGTATATTTACAGAAGCATTTTAAAAATAATTAAAATGTTAAACATAGTTAAGAAATTGCTGTGATCTCCCAGGGAAGACAGTAGAGAGTTTAGAGGGAAGAAAACATCCCTAAGAGTTAAATAAGCAGGTAGAGAAAACTCTTATTTTACAAAGAAGACACAGATATGACCTGACAATTAAAAATATATCTGTAGATAGGTACCTGTTAATAAATGGGCTGAGCTATGCAGCCCCATTTGTATTTCCATTAGAAGTCTTTAGCAGGAAGTGCTAAAGGTGAACTTGACAAGGATTCTGTCTTGCAATATCTTCAGTTTCTCTTTGGTATTAAAAATAATTTCCAATCAATATTTTCAAGTCTGTAAAGCCTTAAGATTGGTTGGCTGGAAAATTCACAGTTTTGAGTGATGTCACTATGCGTCCCTTATTACCTGGGGAATCTCTTTATTCTTTTTATCGTTCTTCTGTTGGTGACATACATATCCTAACCCCTTACTAATGGACCCTTGAAGAGGAAAACTTTTTTTTATTCTTTAGATACATTTTGTTTATTCATTTATGTTATTATTATTATTATTTTTTACATCTTTATTGGAGTATAACTGCTTTACAATGTTGTGTTAGTTTCTGCTGAAGAGGAGAACTTCTGGTGCTGGAAATGAGAAGAAAGATTTGCCCTGATGGACAAAACCTAGAGAGGAAGGAGAAAGTGAGGGGATCATATGGGGCTTTAATCACATGGACTCTCTGAGAAGTCTCATGTCCAGCAAAGTCTGTTTCCTGTTCCTCCTCAGAACCTGGTTAATCTACATTTCCCAGTTTCCTTTACAGTGAGGGGAAGCCCTGTGACTGAATTCTGACCAGTGGGATATGGGGAGATATGAGGTATGTTATTTCTATACTATAAAATCTTGCATGCAACTTTCTGTATTCCATTTGCTGGTGATGTAGTCAAATTGATTGTATATCTTGACCAACTCCACAACTCAAAATCCCAATTTTCTCTCAATTTGCCTGTATGGAGAGTTGGAAGTGCTGGTCACCTCCTCTCACACCTGGTTTTAATCATTCTTACTCCCAACCCTGGATTCTGCTGTTAGTAGAAGTATAAACTGATGCAATATTGTGGGACAATTCTTTATGGGCTTCTTGCATTTCTGTAACTTTTGTGAGCAGAGGCATTGATGGCTTCTGTTTCAGACAATTTCTTCAAGGATGGTTACAGAGCAAACTTGGAAAATGGGGAGACGCCAGATTAGTTTACTGTCTGAGATAATAAAGATATTATCTCTTTTCAGCTCAAAGACTGAGCAGGTTTGTTGTGAACTTTTTAAAAGTTTGGGGGGTTTCCTAAGCTCAAGGTTCCACTGCATGCATAGAATTTACCTGGGCCACTCTGCATTGCCCCTGTGGGCTTTGTTGGAGAGGGGGGGTCAGGAGAACCAACTTGAACATGAAGCCCATGCTGCCTGTTGTGATGTGATCAATAGGTCCTTTGTCTCTGACTCAAGAGTCTCATGTCTTCTTCCAGCATCTATAAAACTGTGGCAGGATGACCTGTTATTAGGGTAAAATCTCAGACTCTTCACAGTTCTTGACAGCATTTGTTGATAGTAATTTGAATGTATCTATGAATTTAAAATCCTTTGATATTACAGTTTCATCCTTAGAAATCTATCCTGCAGAAAAACTTGTGTTCAAATACAAAGCTGTCTATTTCAGGGGAGAGTCTGATAGTGAGAAATTTAAAAGAAACTGAACATTTATCAGTAGGAACATACTTTCATGATAGGCATCCATATTCTTTTCTTTTTTTTTTTAGGTTTTTTTTTTGATATGGACCATTTATAAGTCTTTATTGAATTTGTTACAATATTGCTTCTATTTTATGTTTTGGTTTTTTGGCCACAAGGCATGTGGGATCCTAGCTCTCCAACCAGGGATAAAACCACACCCCCTGCATTGGAAGGCAAGGTCTTAACCACTGGACCACCAGGGAAGTCCCTAGGGATCCATATTCTGACAACAATTCAGCAACTAGAGAACAGGGAGCTCTTTATGTGCTGACAGAGGAACACTAATTAAAATTAAATTAAAAAACACTAATTAATATGGAAGTAAATTGGCTAATCACCAACGCTTGAATATATACAGCCAATGTTGGGAGCTTTTGGCCAGCCCGATGATAAGGACAGGTAACTCTAGGAGATGTCACTGGTTTTGGACTTTCTTCTGATGCTGAAGGTGGGGCTAATTATATTGAAGATTGGCAGAAATAACTGTCAGAGCCTTGGAATTTATTGATGGATTCATTATAAAAAACTACTGAACATCTATGTTCCATGCACTGTACAGAATGAGTGAAATATGTTCTTGACTCTTTTCTGGTGTCTAGTCATCTTTCATTTGGTTTTTCCGCCATGTTAGATATGCCACACTTACTTTTTCAAAATTTTTAGGTCCTCAAAAAGTACCATGAAATTATACCTCCCTCCAAGGGTTCTATTTGACTTTTGCTTGGTCGTTTGGAATTCATGGAAATTGTTGTTGCATTTGAATAGCATATTTCCTATTGTTTTAGGCAGAGTGATTTATAACAGTGCATGGGAAGGTTTGATTTTTGACATGCTTAACACTGATTAATTAGGTGAAATATTTCTCAATCACAGGTTTCTGACCAAGATTCTTCTGAAGTGAAACCCAAGTTCTCTCTGGGGAGACTAGAGAGGAAGGAGCAGGTGAATTAAATAGTGCCGCCCTCAGACTAGAAAAGTTTCTACCCACATCTTGGCTGTAGCACCTATACCTTATTTTGCCTTAGTGCATATCTGGTCCACATTTTTGTCAGTTAATTCCTGATTCTCCCTGGATTGTTGGAGCAGGTTAACAACTTTGCTTACTTTTCCAGGGAAGGAAGAAAACTATGGCTCTTTCCCTTAAAGCTTTTACTGGTTCTCCTCCCTCCCTGCCTCAGTGTGGCTCAGAATAGCCCACGGTAATTTTGTCAACCTTCTTGGAGGAGATACATAGTTCCTGGATTCTCTTGACCAAAGTCAAGGATGTTCCCTGAATTCATGCATCAGAAATCACTTATTTTAAGAGTTGCAGGTAGACCCTCCTGCATGAGGTCTAAAAAGCCCTGTGATATCATAAAAACTTCCCCTTTTCTTGTTTTCTACTACTGATGCCAGAAGGTTAGCCTTTTTTGTTTTAAATTTTTACTAGAGTATAGTTGATTTACAATGTTGTATTAGTTTCAGACGTACAGTTTCAGCTGTTTATATATATATACATATATATGTATATATGTAAAACAGATTCACTTCATACACACACACACACACACATATATATATATATATATATATATATATATATATATCCATTCTTTTTCAGATTCTTTTCCTTTATAAGGTATTACAGAATACTGAGTAGAGTTCCCTGTGCTATACAGTAAATCCTTGTTAGTTATCTATTTTATGTATAGGAGTGTGTATCTGTTAATCCCAATCTCCTAATTTATCACTTCCCCCCACATTTCTCCTTTGGTAACCATAAGTTTGATTTTGAGATCTGTGAGTCTGTTTCTATTTTGTAAAACCGTTCATTTGTATCATTTTTATTAGATTCCACATATATGTGATATCATATGATATTTATCTTTGTATGGTTGAGTAATTTTCCATTGTGTCTACATTCTACATCTTCTATATCCATTCATCTGTTAATGGACATTTAGGTTTCATTTAGGTCCTGGTTATTGTAAATAGTGCAGCAATGAACTTTGCAGTGCATGTATCTTTTCGAATTATGGTTTTCCCCGAATATATGCCCAGGAGTGGGATTGATGGATCATATGGTAGTTCTATCCTTCCTGACACATAACTATCTTCTTCATGACCTCCTCAACTCAAAGACAAGATTGGTCTGGCCTTTGCCTTGAACAGCTCCAGAAGCCTCATATTCACATAGGTTCCTGTGGCAACTTCAGGGCAATTTTTTATAAAGGCAACACATCTTAAACTTTTGAGTGTTTTGGGATCACCTAGGGTGCCTATTAAGAATTGCAGACTTGGAATCATTGTCATGAGAGATCATGACTCTGTAAATCTGTGATATGCCCCCTAAAGCTGATCTAGGAATAATGGTCATTACAGTGCAAGTGGTGTTGAGTTCATGCTTTGAGGAAGATTGCACTGTGATGACAAACACTGGCTTGTGAATTGACAAACATGGTTGAATTTCTAGCCCTACAACTTAGCAAGAGCATGACTTTGGATATGTTAATTTACTAACCAAAATTTGTAATCTAGCTCATACCTCTCATTGGTTTTTAATGTTATTTAATTTCACCAAGCCCATAATGACACATAGTATAGATACAAGGATAAGGTCATTCTAGGGAAACTTATAAGTGAAGGTCAACCAGAAAAGGTACATAGTTACTCAGATTGCCTGGTTTTCTGCAAAGGTGTATGCCATGGGTGGTGCTTGCTGGACCTACCGTGGCTGTGTTCCAGGGAAGGGACCTTGCAGTCTGTTGCTCTCCCTTTAATGGTATGAGCACCAGAAAGACCTTGACAGTGGGTGGCACGATGCTTTTTGAGTTCACCTGGTATTGTACGTAATTATAATGTAATAACAAGCTTAAATGCCACTGTTTAGGGGAGTGATGGGAAATGTCACCTGCTTAGTACCTGAGACCTAGGGTACACCTGTAGGAAAATGCAGCTTCTCCTTCTTGGCAAGGGTAGTTGTTTCTGGTTCCCTCTAATGCATTTCTGGGCAATTCAGAGAGAGTTCCCAGGGAACTTTTCAGATAGATGCCACAATATCTCATAGGGCTTCTGTGAACATTGGATGGGATAATATATGATGAAAAGACTTAATTCAGTTCTGATCCAGTGTAAAAATTCTTTACACTTTTTCCCTTTCATGCATCCTACAGGGCCCAGGACACTTAGAAACTGCATGTTTTATACTCTTTTGTTCCAAATTGGCTAATATTTTATATTACAATTGTTGTTGATGCTTTTGTTATTATTAATCCCATTAATCTGAGTTGAATACATTTTTTTAATTTTAAAAATGTATTTATATTTTCTGCCTGTATTACTTCTTCTGGGGTAACCTGAGGTGGATAAATTTGCTTTTCACTGTTGGCTGAAGAATTCCTTTAATTTGCTCTAAACTACCTCTCTCGAACTTTAAGGGGGTGCTCATCATATTCTGGGATTTGGTGTTCACTTTTCCTATGTGAGTTATAGTTTTGTTTTGTTTTTAACATCTTTATTGGAGTATGATTGCTTTACAATGGCATGTTAGTTTCTGCTTTATAACAAAGTGAATCAGTTATACATATACATACGTTCCCATATCTCTGTCCTCTTGCGTCTCCCTCCCTCCCACCCTACCTATCCCACCCCTCAAGGTGGTCACAAACCACCTAGCTGATCTCCCTGTGATATGCGGCTACTTCCTACTAACTATCTATTTTACGTTTGGTAGTGTATATATGTCCATGCCACTGTCTCACTTCGTCCCAGCTTACTCTTCCCCCTCCCCATATCATCAAGTCCATGCTCTAGTAGGTCTGTGTCTTTATTCACATCTTACCTCTAGGTTCTTCATGACTTTTTTTTTCTTAGATTCCATATATATGTGTTAGCATATGGTATTTGTTTTTCTCTTTCTCATTTACTTCGCTCTGTATGACAGACTCTAGGTCCATCCACCTCACTACAAATAACACAATTTCGTTTCTTTTTATGGCTGAGTATTATTCCATTGCATATATGTGCCACATCTTCTTTATCCGTTCATCTGTTGATGGATACTTAGGTTGCTTCCATGTCCTGGCTATTGTAAATAGAGCTACAGTGAACATTTTGGTACATGACCCTTTGTGAATTATGCTTTTCTCAGGGTATATGCCCAGTAGTGGGATTGCTGGGTCATACGGTAGTTCTATTTGTAGTTTTCTAAGGAACCTCCATACTGTTCTCCATAGTGGCTGTATCAATTTACATTCCCACCAACAGTGCAAGAGGGTTTCCTTTTCTCCACACCCTCTCCAGCATTTATTGTTTCTAGATTTTTTGATGATGGCCATTCTGACTGGTGTGAGATGATATCTCATTGTAGTTTTTATTTCTCTAATGATTAATGATGTTGAGCATTCTTTCATGTGTTTGTTGGCAATCTGTATATCTTCTTTGGAGAAATGTCTATTTAGGTCTTCTGTCCATTTTTGGATTGGTTACTTTGTTTCTTTTTTTATTGAGCTGCATGAGCTGCTTATAAATTTTGGAGATTAATCCTTTGTCAGTTGCTTCATTTGCAAATATTTTCTCCCACTCTGAGTGTTCTCTTTTGGTATTGTTTATGGTTTCCTTTGATTTGCAAAAGATTTTAAGTTTCATTATGTCCCATTTGTTTATTTTTGTTTTTATTTCCATTTCTCTAAGAGGTGGGTCAAAAAGGATCTTGCTGTGATTTATGTCATAGAGTGTCCTGTCTATGTTTTCCTCTAAGAGTTTGATAGTTTCTGGCCTTACATTTATGTCTTTAATCGATTTTGAGCTTATTTTTGTGTATGGTGTTACGGAGTATTCTAATTTCATACTTTTACATATACCTGTCTAGTATTCCCAGCACCACTTATTGAAGGGCTGTCTTTTCTCCACTGTATATTCTTGCCTCCTTTATCAAACATAAGGTGACCATATGTGCGTGGGTTTATCTCTGGGCATTCTATCCTGTTCCATTGATCTATATTTCTGTTTTTGTGACAGTACCATACTGTCTTGATTACTGTAGCTTTGTACTATAGTGTGAAGTCAGGGAGCCTGATTACTCCAGCTCCATTTTTCGTTCTCAAGATTGCTTTGGTTATTTTGGATCTTTTGTGTTTCCATACAAATTGTGAATTTTTTTGTTCTAGTTCTGTGAAAAATACCAGTGGTAGTTTGATAGGGATTGCATGGAGAGTCATTTTCACAACGTAGATTCTTCCAACCCAAGAACATGATATATCTCTCCATCTATTTGTATCATCTTTAATTTCTTTCATCAGTGTCTTATAATTTTCTGCATACAGGTTTCTTTTTCTCCTTAGGTAGGTTTATTCCAAGATATTTTATTATTTTTGTTGCAATGGTAAATGGTAGTGTTTTCTTAATTTCATTTTCATATTTTTCATCACTAGTGTATAAGAATACCAGACATTTCTGTGCATTAATTTTGTATCCTGCTACTTTATCAAATTCATTGATTAGCTCTAGTAGTTTTCTGGTAGCATCTTTAGGATTCTGTATGTATAGTATCATGTCATCTGCAAACAGTGACAGCTTTACTTCTTCTTTTCTGATTTGGATTCCATTTATTTCTTTTTCTTCTCTGATTGCTGTGGCTAAAACTTTCAAAACTATGTTGAATAAGAGTGGTGAGAGTGGGCAACCTTGTCTTGGTCCTGTTATTAGTGGAAATGGTTTCCTTTTTTCACCATTGAGGATGATATTTGCTGTGGGTTTGTCATATGTGGCTTTAATTATGTTGATGAAAGTTCCCTCTATGCCTACTTTTTGCAGGGTTTTTATCATAAATGGGTGTTGAATTTTGGCAAAAGCTTTCTCTGCATCTATTGAGATGATCATATGGTTTTCCCCTTCAATTTCTTAATATGGTGTATCACTTTGATTGATTTGCATATATTGAAGAATCCTTGCATTCCTGGAATAAACCATACTTGATCATGGTGTATGATCCTCTTAATGTGCTGTTGGATTCTCTTTGCTAGTATTTTGTTGAGGATTTTTGCATCTATGTTCATCAGTGATATTGGCCTGTAGTTGTATTTGTGACATATTTGTCTGGTTTTGGTATCAGGGTGATGGTGGCCTAGTAGAATGAGTTTGGGAGTATTCCTCCCTCTGCTATATTTTGGAAGAGTTTGAGAAGCATAGGTGTTAGTTCTTCTCTAAATGTTTGATAGAACTCGCCTGAGAAGCCATCTGGTCCTGGGCTTTTGTTTCTTGGAAGTTATTAATCACAGTTTCAATTTCAGTGCTTGTGATTGGTCTGTTCATTTTTTCTATTTCTTCCTGGTTCAGTCTCAGCACGTTGTGCATTTCTAAGAATATGTCCATTTCTTCCAGATTGTCCATTTTATTGTCATAGAGCTGCTTGTAGTAATCTCTCATGATCCTCTGTATTTCTGCAGTGTTAGTTGTTACTTATCCTTTTTCATTTCTAATTCTATTGATTTGAGTATTCTCCCTTTTTTTCTTGATGCATCTGGCTAATGGTTTATCAACTTTGTTTATCTTCTCAAAGAACCAGCTTTTAGTTTCATTGATCATTGCTATCATTTCCTTCATTTCTTTTTCATTTATTTCTGATCTGATCTTTATGATTTCTTTCCTTCTGCTAACTTTGGGTGTTTTTTGTTCTTCTTTCTGTAATTGCTTTAGGTGCAAGGTTAGGTTGTTTGAGATGTTTCCTGTTTCTTAAGGTAGGATTGTATTGCTAAACTTCCCTCTTACAACTGCTTTTGCTGCATCCCATAGGTTTTTGTTCATCGTGTCTCCATTGTCATTTGTCTATAGGTATTTTTTAATTTCCTCTTTGATTCCTTCAGTGATCACTTCGTTATTAAGTAGTGTATTGTTTAGTCTCCATGTTTTTGTATTCTTTACAGATATTTTCCTGTAATTGTTATCTAGTCTCATAGCGTTGTGGTCAGAAAAGATACTTGATGTAATTTCATTTTGCTTAAATTTACCAAGGCTAGATTTGTGACCCAAGATATGATCTATCCTGGAGAATGTTCCACGAGCACTTGAGAAAAATATGTATTCTGTTGTTTTTGGATGGAATGTCCTATAAATATCAATTAAGTCCATCTTGTTTAATGTATCACTTAAAGCTTGTGTTTCCTTATTTATTTTCATTTTGGATGATCTGTCCATTGGTGAAAGTGAGGTGTTAAAGTCCCCTACTATGATTGTGTTACTGTCAATTTCCCCTTTTCTGGCTGTTAGCATCTGCCTTATGTATTGAGGTGCTTCTATGTTGGGTGCATAAATATTTACAATTGTTATATCTTCTTCTTGGATTGATCCCTTGATCATTATGTAGTGTCCTTCTTGTCTCTTGTAATAGTCTTTATTTTAAAGTTTATTTTGTCTGATATGAGAATTGCTACTCCAGCTTTCTTTTGATTTCCATTTGCATGGAATATCATTTTCCATCCCCTCACTTTCAGTCTGTATGTGTCCCTAGGTCTGAAGTGGGTCTCTTGTAGACAGCATATATACGGGTCTTGTTTTTGTATCCATTCAGTCAGTCTGTGTCTTTTGGTGGGAGCATTTACTCCATTTATATTTAAGGTAACTATCGATATGTATGTTCCTATTCCCATTTTCTTAATTGTTTTGGGTTTGTTATTGTAGGTCTTTTCCTTCTCTTGTGTTTCTTGTGTAGAGAAGTTCCTTTAGAATTTGTTGTAAAGCTGGTTTGGTGGTGCTGAACTCTCTCAGCTTTTGCTTGTCTGTAAAGGTTTTAATTTCTGCATCAAATCTGAATGAGATCCTTGCTGGGTAGAGTAATCTCGTTTGTAGGTTTTTCTCCTTCCTAACTTGAAATATGTCCTGCCACTCCGTTATGGTTCGCAGAATTTCTGCTGAAAGATCAGCTCTTAACCTTATGGGGATTCCCTTGTGTGTTATTTGTTGTTTTCCCCTTGTTGCTTATAATATGTTTTCTTTGTATTCAAGTTTTGATAGTTTGATCAATATGTGTCTTGGTGTGTTTCTCCTTGGATTTATCCTGTATTGGACTCTCTGTGCTTCCTGGACTTGATTAACTATTTTCTTTCCCATATAGGGAAGTTTTCGGCTATAATCTCTTCAAATATTTTTTCAGTCCCTTTCTTTTTCACTTCTTCTTCTGGGACCCCTATAATTTGAATGTTGGTGCATTTCATGTTGTCCCAGAGGTCTCTGAGACTGTCCTCAGATCTTTTCATTCTTTTTTCTTTATTCTGCTCTACAGTAGTTATTTCCAGTATTTTATCTTCCTGGTCACTCATCCGTTCTTCTGCCTCAGTTATTCTGCTATTGATCCCTTCTTGAGTATTTTTAATTTCATTTATTGTGTTGTTCATCATTGCTTGTTTCCTCTTTAGTTCTTCTAGGTCCTCGTTAAATGATTCTTGCATTTTCTCTATTCTATTTCCAAGATTTTCAATCATCTTTAGTATCATTATTCTGATTTATTTTTCATGTAGACTGCCTAGTTCCTCTTTATTTTTTAGGTTTGGTGGGTTTTTTCCTTGCTCCTTCATCTGGTGTATGTTTTTCTGTTTTCTCATTTTGCTTATCTGTGTTTGGTGTCTCGTTTACACAGGCTGCCAGTTCATAGTTCCCGTTATTTTGGTGTCTGTCCCCAGTGGCTAAGGTGGGTTCAGTGGGTTGTGTAAGTTTCCTGGTGGGGAGAATAGTGCCTGTGTTCTGGTGGATGAGGCTGGATCTTGTCTTTCTGGTGGGCAGGTCCACATTTGGTGGTGTGTTTTGGGGTGTCTGTGGCCTTTTTATGATTTTAGGTAGCCTCTCTGCTAATGGGTGAGGTTGTGTTCCTGTCTTGCTATTTGTTTGGCATAGTGTGTCCAGCACTGTAGCTTGCTGGTCATTGAGTGAAGCTGGGTGTTGGTGTTGAGATGGAGATTTCTGGGAGATTTTCACCATTTGATATTACGTGGAGCTGGGAGGTCTCTTGTGGACCAGTGTTCTGAAGTTTTCTCTCCCACCTCAGTGATACAGCCCTAACCCCTGGCTGGAGCACCAAGAGACTGTCCTCTTCATGGCTCAGAATAAAAGGGAGAAAAAATAGTAAGAAATAAATAAAGAAAGAAAGAAGGAGGATAAAATAATATAAAATTAAAAAAGTTATTAAAAATATTTATTAAGAAAAAAATTTTAAAAGTAAGAAAACAAACAAACAAAAAACAAACTGACAGAACCCTAGCACAAATGATGAAAGCAAAGCTATACAGACAAAATTTCACACAGAAGCATACACACACACACACTCACAAAAAGAGGAAAAGGGGAAAAGGTAATCTATCTTGCTCCCAAAGTCCACCTCCTCAATTTGGGATGATTCATTGTCTATTCAGATATTCCACAGATGCAGTGTATATCAAGTTGAATGTGGAGATTTAATCCGCTGCTCCTGAGGCTGCTGGGAGAGATTTCCCTTTCTCTTCTTTGTTCTCACAGCTCCCGGGTCTCAGCTTTGGATTTGTCCCCACCTCTGAATGTAGGTCGCTGGAGGGTGTCTGTTCTTTGCTCAAACATGACGGGGTCAAAGTAGCCGCTGATTTGGGGGCTCTGGCTCACTCAAGCAGCGGGGAGGGAGGGTTACGGATGCAGGGTGAACCTGCAGTGGCAGAGGCCAGCGGGATGTTGCACTAGCCTGAGGCGCTTCGTGTGTTCTCCCGGGGAAGTTGTCCCTGGATCACTGGACCCTGACAATGACGGGCTGCACAGTCTCCCTGGAAGGGGGGTGGTGTGGATAGTAACCTGTGCTTGCACACAGGCTTCTTGGTGGTGGCAGCAGCAGCCTTAGCGTGTCATGCCCGTCTCTGGGGTCCGCACTGTTAGCCGCAGCTGGCGCCTGTCTCTGGAGCTCCTTTAAGCAGTGCGTTTAATCCCCTCTCCTTGCACACTAGGAAACAAAGAGGCAAGAATAAGTCGCTTGCCTCTTCGGCAGGTCCAGACATTTTCCCGGACTCCCTCCCGGCTAGCTGTGGCGTACCAGCCCCTTCAGGCTGTGTTCACGCCGCCAACCCCAGTCCTCTCCCTGGGATCTGACCGAAGCCCCAGCCTCAGCTCCCAGCCCCGTCCGCCCCGGCGGGTGAGCAGACAAGCCTCTTGGGCTGGTGAGTGTTGGTTGGCACCCATCCTCTGTGTTGGAATCTCTCTGCTTTGCCCTCCGAACCCCTGTGGCTGCGCTCTCCTCTGCAACACTGAAGCTTCCCCCACCACCACCTGCAGTCTCCGCCCGCGAAGGTGCTTTCTAGTATGTGGAAACCTTTCCTCCTTCACAGCTCCCTCCCACTGGTGCAGGTCCCGTCCCTATTTTTTTTGTCTCTCTTTATTCTTTTGCCCTACCCAGGTATGTGGGGAGTTTCTTGCCTTTTGGGAGGTCTGACGTCTTCTGTCAGCATTCAGTAAGTGTTCTGTAGGAGTTGTTCCACGTGTAGTTGTATTTCTGATGTATCTGTGGAGAGGAAGGTAATCTCCACATCCTACTCTTCCGCCATCTTCTCCTGAATCCCCTGAAAACTTTTTGTAGTTTCTGTTTTTCTCCTCCTGAGGGAAGTTCCGTCTAAGCAAGAAAATTGTTTTTCTCCTCTGAAGCCTAGGATGAAGTCCATTATAATTCTAACCATCTGCCATAGAGTTTTCCACATTCAAATTGTTAGAGCATTGTATGAGTAGCTGAATTGCTAAACTGCATTTCTAGGGAATAAAAGGACTGAAATTCACAGAATTTGATTATTTAAAATATTGCTATTTGAGGGACTTGCTGCGAAATTGTTTTAATATAATCACATACTTCCATTAATATGTGCAAACCTTTATACATGGGGCTTTGTGAGTTCACACGGAATTACACATAATAAATAATGTTAATGCATACAATTCAAATTATTGTAAGCTCAAATTTCAACAATATTGTAAACTATTATATACACACATATGAATGTACTCTATATCTGCTGAGATAGGGAATGTGTAACTTTGCCAGAGTACAACTTTGTACAGATTATTAAATAAAGCTCTATATGTCTTATTTTCTTTAAAAACCCCAGCAAATGTTATGTACTCTCTCTCTCAACATCTATCTATCTATTTTATACATATCACAATGCCTCCCATAAACGGAAACCCAATCAAAGCTTGTTAAATATCCAGATTATCACCATCATTTGTGATTTGGACATTTTCATTATCCAGAAAGAATCAATGAGTAGGGAATGTTGAAGAATTTAGTCTCCACTGATAGTGCTCTATGCTTATAACATGAGTGCTATATTAGAAGATTTTTTTTTATCTTCAGTTCCCGAATATCTCCCTATTGTTTACGAGGCCATAGTTGAAGTTTCTCAAATCATTCTGAAGCCTCGTCCATTTTGTCTCAGAGAGGGATTCATTCAACATTTGAGGGGAATTACCAAGGGCTGTTTTCATTTGAGCCCATTGACCCTTCTCAGAAAACACTAAGTCCTGCTCAAGGGAAGACAGGACAAGGGACGGAGGGAGAATTTCTGTACTGGAGAAGAGCATGACGTAGATCAACCCCTTCATCTTCCACCATCATAGGGAAGCAGGTTTCTGTTACATTCTTTGCAGATGGAAGGAGAGAGCAGGAAAACCTCAAAGCACCCAACTCCTCCTCCCAATGGAATCATCTCTAACCATGTGCTTTTGCCCAAATGTAGTCCCAACGCTTCTAGAATCTTACCTCCCTTATTTCTTCCTTAGTTGTTATTTTCCTAAAACACAAGTCTGACCATGTTGAATTTCTTATCAAAAACCTTCCCTGTATTCCATTTCTTTCAGAATATAAATCTAACTTGGCAGCATAGAATTCATTCCCCCGGCCCCAGTTTCCACCATGCCTCTTCACATTCTTTTCATTCTGGTGAAAGGGAACTAACTATTTGACCAAACACATTACACAGTTTCACACTTAGTGTCTGTGTGTAGTATACTTTCAGCTCACAATAAACGTGACCATGTTCCCTGCTTTCCTTTTAGGAGCATCTAGTGTCTATCTTCCCTGAAGGTTTTCCAAATCTCCTATAGATATTCCAATCTCTCAGTCTCCTGTTCTCATTGCTGGCACTTTTACCACATTACTGACATGAAGAAACAGGTTGTTTGTATGTCATTTTCCCTCCTTTCACCCTCTCTGGCCATTAAGCATCTGTAGGGCAAGGACTGTGCATTCTTTACTCTACAACTCCATGCCCTGCAGGCTTAGTATGTGGACTTGCATGGAGAGAAAAGAGAGAAGGCGGGATTACATTCAATGCAGGAAATGCTTTAAGAATCCTCACCTCCTTGGAGCCACAAGTGCAACTGGTGCTATACTAGGGGCTAAATAAAGAAGAAAAAAAAGAGAACAAAGGGAAAGAAGACACTTAATAAATCAGTCAAGTCTATAACATAGACTTCATTCCTTAAAGAACTCAAGAATAATGCATTGCTTGGACATTGAAGAGAAAATTAGGCAAAATTTGAGACAATATATGTTATGGTCTTATTTGCTCACTTGTATACATAGGCTGCTTTATGGGTCTAGTTCATTTTGCAAATGTGATAATTGAGCCTTATTTTATTGGTATTCAGCTGGTATCACTATGTAGTGCACAGAGCTTGAGTTCTGGAGTCAGACAGTATCTGGTTAAACAGTTAGTTTCTCCCCTAATTCGCTGTGTAGCCTCAGAAGCAATTTGACCCTCAATTTTCTCATTTCTAAAATAAACATACCTCCGAAGTGAACAGGGAAGGTAGACTGCATCAGTGCTTTAAGACCTGGATCAAGACCTGGATCAAGGAAGACCTTCTACTCTGTGAGGAAGGGAGGAGCCCAAGGGGAGTCCAAGGCACCCCCCAGGCCTTGAAGACACAGAGCACGTCCCCCAGAGCCAAGACTGAGAAGTGTGGATACACCAGAAATACATCTACACGTGGAACAACTCCTACAGAACACCTACTGAATGCTGGCAGAAGATGTCAGACCTCCCAAAAGGCAAGAAACTCCCCACATACCTGGGTAGGGCAAAAGAAAAAGCAATAAACAGAGACAAAAGAATAGGGACAGGACCTGCACCAGTGGGAGGGAACTGTGAAGGAGGAAAGGTTTCCACACACTAGGAAGCCCCTTGGTGGGCGGAGACTACAGGGGGCGGAGCGGGGGGAGCTTCGAAGCCACAGAGGAGAGCGCAGCAACAGGGGTGCTGAGGGCAAGGCGGAGAGATTCCCACACAGAGGATCGGTGCCAACTGGCACTCACTAGTCCGAGAGGCTTGTCTGCTCCGCCGCCGGGGCGGGCGGGGCTGGGAGCTGAGGCTGGGGCTTTGGTCGGATCCCAGGGAGAGGACAGGGGTTGGTGGCGGGAACACAGCCTGAAGGGGGTTAGGGCACCACTGCTAGCTGGGAGGGAGTCCGGGGAAAAGTCTGGACCTGCCGAACAGGCAAGAGACTTTTTCTTCCCTCTTTGTTTCCTGGTGTGCAAGGAGAGGGGATTCAGAGCTCTGCTTAAAGGAGCTCCAGAGACGGGCGCCAGCCATGGCTAACGTCACGGACCCCAGAGACGGGCATGAGACGCTAAGGCTGCTGCTGCTGCCACCAAGGGGCCTGTGTGCGATCACAGGTCACTATCCTCACCACACTTCCGGGAAGCCTGTGCAGCCCACCACTGCAAGGGTCCCGGGATCCAGGGACAACCTCCCCGGGAGAACAAATGGCATGCCTCAGGCTGGTGCAACGTTATGCCAGCCTCTGCTGCCACAGGCTCACCCTGCACTCTGTACCCATCCCTCCCCCTGGCCTGAGTGAGCCAGAGTCCCCAAAGAAGCTGCTCCTTTAACTCGGTCCTGTATGAGCAAAGAACAGATGCCCTACGGCGACCTACATGCAGAGGTGGGGCCAAATCCAAAGCTGAGCCCCGGGAGCTGTGCGAACAAAGAAAAGAAAGGGAAATCTCTCCCTGCAGCCTCAGAAGCAGCAGATTAAATCTCCACAATCACCTTGATGTACCCTGCATGTGTGGAACACATGAATAGACAACGAATCATCCCAAATTGAGGAGGTGGACTTTGAGAGCAAGATTTATTATTTTTTCCCCTTTTCCTCTTTTTGGGAGTGTGTATGTGTATGCTTCTGTGTGAGATTTTGTCTGTATAGTTTTGCTTCCACCATTTGTCCTAGGGTTCTATCCGTCTGTTATTTTTTCTTAAAAATTTTTTTCTTAATAATTATTTTTTATTTTAATAACTTTATTTAATTTTATCTTTATTTTATCTTCTTTCTTTCTTTCTTTCTTTCTTTCTTTCTTCCTTTCTTTCCTTCCTTCCCTCATTCCTTCCTCCCTCCCTTCTGGCTTTCTTTCTTTCTTTCTTTCTTTCTTTCTTTCTCTCTCTCTCTTTCTTTCTTTCCTTCTTTCTTTCTTTCTTTTGTTCTTTCCCTCCCTCTCTCTCTCTCCCTTTCTTTCTTTCTCTCTTTCTTTTGTTCTCTCTCTTTCTCTCTCTCTCCCTTTCTTTCTTTCTTTCTTTCTCTCTCCCTTTCTTTCTTTCTTTCCTTCCTTCCTTCCTTCCTTCCTTCTTTCTTTCTTTCTTTCTTTCTTTCTTTCTTTCTTTCTTTCTTTC